>NC_092859.1:74963574-74984147 GCF_032062135.1 Pyxicephalus adspersus | reverse complement strand
TTGTTAAGCTTTTTCATTTGGGTAGGCTTAGACAAAGTGTTAGCTTTCTGCTGTATGCAGAAAACCACAGGTAAGCAAGTAAAAGTTCACTTGTTTAAAAAAATGATTGTGCTGTATATTTGTCTGTAAAATTGTCACTTGTAGAACAGTAAATTATATTTTATTAGTGCAAAGACTGTGGCATATGTGTTCTGCACATAAAGCAAATAGATCTATTTAACCATGTCCCTATAAGCTGCTCCTACTGTTAATGAACTATGGGCACAATCACCATGGCGCACAATGTGAACCGCATCATTACACTCTTCAGTTTGCCCAAGGGTTCCTCATGTCTTTCACAATCCTAGCAACAATTCAGCTACTAATCATTTCTATCCTACTTCAATACTTGGTGGAAACAGTCACATCTGTCAAAACTAGTTTACATGAAAAATATATAGAATTTATTTAAAATTCAACCACTTTAAATTCACCTTCTGGTGCTGCACTGCAGTTAATTCACAAATAGAAAATAAAATGTTCAAATTGAACTTTGGTAGAATGAAGACATGTTTTTCAGGATTGGTCCAGTAAAAAAATCGAGGAAGAAACAGTTGAGAATTGAGGAAAGAACAGTTGAGTTTGCAGGCCCACATATTACTATGAAAGGTGTTTTAAACCATTAATATTACACAAGTTCTCTTTTTTTATCAGAATTGCTGTGTAATTTAGACATGCATCTGTTGGGCCTATATAATACAGCAACTACATTCAGTACTATTAGTAGGATTTTTTCATTTTTGAATTGAATTGTGGTAAGACATGCATGTACAGTGCCTAGATAACAAAAATTGGACTTGGACACACATTCAGCCTGAAAATCAGCAAAATCAACAAAAATGCAATGTCAATTGATTCAGCTAAACATGTCTGAATTTAGGTTGAATTTAGACCAGGTCGTAGTTATTATTTGACCAGTCTTAGTTCTTTTCAAGAGACTGGTTAGGTATTTGGGGGATGGGTAGAGTTAAATATTATGCTTCTTTAGTTAAAGCTGAATTCCAGGAAAATATAAAAATATAATAAACCTCTGATTGCAAATACTGTAATTCATTAAAGTGGAACAAAAACTGGGAGAGAGGGTAGAAAGCAAAATGGGAAATTAGGTATACTGTTTTGTGTTGGCAGGAAACATGCTTAACGGAGGGGCGAGAATCTATTTTTTTATTTGGCATAGAGACATATTAGGTCATATTGGCTCTGCTTTCTTAATGAGCACTAAATAGACATAAATACAAATTGTTTGTTAGATAAAACTTTTTATATGTATTTCAATAGGGCATTACTTTGTAATAGATTTTTGTCAGCTGTAACTGTTCATTTTAGGGGTTAAGATTTAGTTTGCAATAAGTAGTATTACCATGATGCAATACTATTGGCATAATACAGACTTTTTTGGAGGAGGCAGGTTTGCTATATTTTACTGTGATCAGCTGTTGATAATCCATTGCCCAGGTTAGACCTGGTGTTGCATCGTGCAGCTTGTTAGATGTAGGCACATTTAGCAAAAACCTGCTGTGTGTTTACATGCCCTCACTTTAGTAATGTTAACACCACTGTTACAAGTGACATTTTGCTAAACAAGTCTGATTTTGTTTCCATGAAACATTTTATTTAAAAAATGTCTACATTATAACTAAGTGTTTCCAAATTTAAAGCAGAATTTGAAGCAAAATAACCTGATAAAATGTAGTTTTGGCTTTTAAATGGACTTAACAAGTTTAAATAATTTGTGAGCTGATGAACTGCATTTTGCCATGCCATTTGGAATTAGTAAAATGTATTAGAATCAACTGAGAAGGCAATGAAAGTGTTTTTAGTGATTTTTAAGCATGCAATGGGCTTTAAAAGGCTCCTGAGGATTAGGAAAGGACAAGATAAAAACATTCCCTTATTAGCCTAATTAATTGTATTTTTCAGAAATAGACAAAAAACATACAGTTAAAAAAATTAAAATGTTAATTTACAGTACAAAAATAATAATCAAATACCAAAAAGAGGTATCACCCCCACACACATGCAAAACAAAAACCTGTAAACAAAAAAGGACTTTTCCATTTGAGATAATTTTGCTTCATCAGTTCAGTGATTAAAAATGAGAGTTTAGGGAGGTGAAATTAGTCATTTTGTTTTCAACTAGATATTGAGTAAATTGTTTTTGTTATTCCTACTTGCTTTCCATACACAATGTCTAATGTAGCCTGTGATCCAACTTATCAGCTACCTATTTAAAGCAACTCAGCTTGTAGTCAGTATAGTATAGTCACTGCACACAGTGGCAAAAGGAGCTTGAGCTTATTAACGTATGATTTTGCCCTAGTTACACCCAAATGAAGACTCACACACACCCTAGTGATTCACCAGATCTACGGGGACATTTTTAAAGCGGCAGTATCATATCAGGTTGCGGTTGTTTCCCTGCTTGTGATATGCTACCTTGAGTACAGTTTGTTTATTGTTGAGGTTGGTGCTCTGTACCAGGTGAGCAAAGTTTAAAAAAGTTAATTAATCTTCTAAACTATACTTTGTAATTAGCACTTTTATCACAATCCAAGTTTAAAAGCTACGTGTGTATGTACATGGGTTAACCATAGTGAATATACAATATTAGAGAACATTTTCTGCAGCTCATCTTACACTTTTAAAATATGCAACTCTCTTGTTTTACCTGTTCAAGTTTTATGTTCTTTCCCCTGTTGAAACCAGCACTTCAGAAATGCAGATCTATAATTCATGTCACATTTCACATATATGGTCTACAAAAGAAAAGATGCAAAAAAATGAATCCTCATCTTTCTCAAATATATCAACTCTGCAGTTGGTATAGACATCGTTAGATAATTTTTGTTTGATCTGACATAAGAATCTGTTTGTTTTTTTTCTTTTCTATGAGGCCTCCTGTACTCATCATATCTGCGCAGTTCTATTAGTGTACCTGCACATATTGCCATCTCCTGGGGCCTGTTCTCAGTGCTACATTTACAATGCAGCTCAAGGTCTTTGGGGAACCGTGTGTTCTCAGCCTCTCAGCATCCCTCAGGCACTTTTCAAGGCTGTTCTACACAAGGGTGCGTACAGGTGGAGAGATGGGAAAACTATGTCTATGGGGGATTGCATTTGGATGGCATGTGGTGCTCTAGGCATCAATTAGGTGCTGGCTTGGAAATGTGACTAAGATGTGTGCGCCTGAATTCTACTCTGCAAAAAGTGAGAAAGAATACTGAAAAATTAAGCTTAACCTTCCAGTAATACGCAGGTGTTAAATTAGTTCTAAATTAGGGTTTACCAAATTAGTAATGGTTTACAATACCCACTTTCTGGCTTGTTGTTCTGTCTACAGTACAAGTATTAAAGATTATATTGAAAAGATTCTAGCTTCGTTTCATTATGCAGAATGCTGGTCTAAAATACATTAAAATATTTAAATCTAAACCTTTTGTTAGATAACAAATGGGTGCCTGTTTGGAATGTAACTATATTGCTTACTGTTGTAAACAAAGGTGTCAGATAAAGTGGTCTATAACTTGCGTCCTGTGGCAGATGAAACCATCTAATGCAGAGCTAGGAAAAGAAAGAGGAGTAGAAAAGCTCTCTGCACAGCTGGCTCAGTTTATCACAGTACCACAGTAAGGGCTCACACTAACAATGGTGTAGGGGTCTCCCGATGAGACTCTAATGCAAAGGGCATTTTTAAGGTAAGGCCTCCTATGTGAAAGGTATATATGTGAAAGGTCCCCCTATATGGGGACTTTTGATGTGAAAAGGTGACTCTGAAGTACATGGGGGACTCGCATGTGAAGGCAGGGCTCCTGACGTTAAATAGCATGCCCCAAATGGGTAGGGGCCTGTTTGCATCAGGGCCCTTATATCTGTAGCTAGGTCACTGCCCACATCCTTCACTGATGTGAACCTGATACTATCATCAGGTCCTTGGGGACATAGACAAGTGAGAACATATTTAGGTAAATCTTGCCACTAACCACAATCTTGTGGGGGTTACCAGAATTTCCTTCCGACGTAGGGGTGGGCGGGTAAATAGCACTTTCAATCACCACCAATACTTTAAGGTTTTATTATGGGTCCTGACTAGGGTTGAGGTCTGGCATTCTCGTGAAAATTTCCTCGAACTTCCGATGGGTCCGCAAAATTTTGTCAAACTGATTTTGTGAAACCATTAGTTGGAGGAAAACATTACGATCCCCAGCACTAGAGGTTAATTAACCTTTAGTGCCCGGGGATGGCAGTGGAACTGCAGATGAACTCTCAATAGAGTTTCTCCACTGAGAGTTCATTTGCAGTTCAGTTCCCACGGTCACAGGGCTGATAAGTAACAATTTATTTAACAATTTTGGTAAGCAAAACTGGCCAAATTGGACCGCGAGATTTAGTTTTAAAAACTTGCTCGCTCATCCCTAGACCTGACACCAATGTGCACTATTGGTATATATTCAATTTTTTTTGAGCAGTGTTTTATACTTATAAGCTGTTACTGTTGACTTTTTTATATTCGCTGATTTTGTAGAATTTTCTGGTGTATAAGCCACATTATTGTGTAATTGCATTTGTGAACCTATATCAATACTTTATTTTATAATGTAGTAGTAATAAGGATGAACCTAACTAACCAAATCATGATAAAAGGCAAAACATTTATGCAGTGGGCCCCTCTCCCTACCGCAAGGGCTATCTGCTCATTTCAACTAGGGGATGATGAACAAGATAATATACTTATCATGTCCTTCAGAACCCCAGCAGCCAGTTGTCTTATCCAATATCAAATAGTGTGGTATGTGAGCCTTCAGAGTCCTCATATAGTGCAGGACTTCTTGTAGTATGTCAAATTAATAAGTATGTCAAATGCATATACCCTAGGCAAAATAAACAATTAATCTTTGCTTTGAGAAGGGAGATTACTAAAGACTTACACTCTTAGCATTAATTGAAAAGGGTATTGCTGCCACATTAAAACCCTATTTTGCCACCAAAAGTGTCAGTGGCATATACACATAGCCGATAGAGCCTTGTGTTAATACCATACAGTTATGTGTTTTTACAGTTTTTCAAAACCATAACACCCTATCAGGTATAAAAATTGATTACTTGATTTGTTGTTATTTTAGTATTCTATAGCTCATTGATATTTAACTTAATCATACATATCACTATGAACAATTTGAAGCAGTCTGTCTTGCATTGCTGTTCCCATCCTTGATAGAATCTGTCTAAACTATCAGATAAAAACCCAGTCTTTCCAGTAAGCCTCTTTTTTATTTTGTCTAGCTATGTCGGCACTCCCTCCTCCCAAAAATATGCTGACACCTCACTGATTTGTTTTTATCTCTGCCTCAAAGTCGCACAGTACAGGTCAATGCTCAAGGGCCTCTGTCCTATTGCTTGCCTTCAGTCACCCCATAAATGGCACCCCTGTTTACGGCCTACAATAATCCATGACTTCTTCACTACCGCTATGTCCTTTCTTGGCTGCAATGTCTCACTTTCCATCCGTAACCTCTGCTACATGAATCTGTCTCTTTATCAGACCATCTGAAAAGCTCTGATATGTTCAATAGGTGGACATAACCCAATGCCCTGGCATGCATATCAATTCCACTTAGCTTCCCATTAATAGCTGTCACAAATGCAACACATGTAATTAACCCATTCAAATGGTCCTCGTAATCAGGAGTAGAACTGCGTGCATTTGGACAGTGAAAGCTTTGTACAAGGTTTAATGGCTGATAGATGTGTCTGTTTTGTCCTTGTCTGCCTTCCCTTGTCATGGCATTTCAATAGCATTCACGTAGTACAGCATGTAGAATTACTTGTAATCACTCAGACAGGGTGAGTATAGCGAAAGCTTCTGTATCCGCCAAAAGCACAGTTCACCTCGTTTATTTTGCATAGGGTTTGCACCGGTCATGTAATTCATGAACAAAAGAACAATGTCTTTGGTTAAGTACCATGTTGTACCCTTGTTTCTAATTAATCAACAATGGTTTGTAGTGGTCTATGCATAAAGTGTATCCACCAGGTCAACAAACACAGACCTCAGTTTAAAGTAGAAGTAAACTGGAATGGTAGTTTTCTAAGCAAACAATTACCTTGTTATGTAATAATAAAATACTTGTTTTGCTTTTTTAATCTATTTTTACATCTAAGTGCTGATAATCTCATACAGGCCATTTTAGCTGTTTCCTATGTGTATGCATGTACTCTAGTAGAGGTCAAATACCAGACAGGATGACAACAATGGTCTGTGTTTGTATAATGTGTATAACAGTGGTCTTTCTGTAATGTGTATTTAAACAACCATATGTAGTCTCCATGGCTGTCCTCAATGTAAAATTCCTGATAGTGACAACAGTGGTCTATATCTGTGTGTTTAAATGGCCACATGTAGTCTTCATTAAAAACTCATATGATGATGATAACATGACTAGAAGTCAGGCCATTGTCCCCTTATACCAGACAGTGGCAGTGGCTGAGCAACTATCATCAAAATATAAACATGTACAGTTGCTTTTCTTTTAGATAACCCAAAAATGTTTTGTTTTTATTCTGGTCATTTTTTTCCATTTAACTTTTTTACATTATGTTTACAGTGTGCCTACCTCTTCAATCTTTACCGCCTGGGCACCTGCAGCCGCCTGGCATACTTACGTCACATATGGCAGAAGGCTGTGGGCCCCTTCTTTTGTACAAGATTTAGCACTGGGTCATGGGGGACTTTCCTCAAATATAAATAAACCTGTGCAGGATCTCATGCATAGACAGAGTGAGGTTAGTCTTTGGTTGTTTACATTTGGAGGCCCTGTCAGAAGACAAATCACCCGTTTTTTTTTTTAACATGTTAACAGATTTCTATAGAGATTGGCTCATACAATAAGTTATCACAATCTGTGCTGATAAAGTACAAATCAGCAGCCAACCAGGTTACAGTTTAATGATGTTGCAAAATCACTGCTTAATGAAATGCAAATAAATATTTTTATTCAGAATCAGTTAATTTACATGCACTTTTTTATATATTTTCTCCTTTATAAGTACAGCTGTCATAAAAGGAATGCAGTAGCTGCCAATTATGGCTTCTTTCTTTGCAAGAATCTTGCCTGTGTCTGGTTTCAGTATTTGAGTCATTACCCTGGAACAAGCATGCTAAAGGTTAAAAAAAAGTTAGGAATTCTTACCTTTTTAGAAGGTTTAGGTCAGTGGTTTAAAGTATTTACAGCAAAGCATCCGCATTAAAACCAGGCAAACTAGCATTCTCTAAAGGGGAAGTCCACAGGGGCAGCATGAATATTTTTTCTCATAGGTTTTATTTTTCTCATAGAATAGGTTTTCTTTAAAGACAATCTCTGCAGGCCACATACTAAGTAATATCCTACGTACCAGTAGAAACAAAAAATCTTGCAAAAGGGAACTATTCATGTGTGAAGGCCACAATAAGCATGCTAATTAAACCATAATAGTAAACTGTTGCTGCTGCCACTATGATGTAGAAAGGACAGTAACTAGACTCACGCCATATGTATGGCAAAGTCTTTTGTATCCACCGCTGAAATACAACAAACATGGATGCGGCTTATTATATATATATATATGTATATATATATATATATATATATATATATATGTGGCATTGAAGAACTGTGGTTGGTTGATATTTCAAATATGAAAACAGGTAAAGCTTAATGTGTTCAGAAAAAAAAACACATATTTACAGAGCAATAACCAAGCTGTCAGGACCATGATAGCAGATCAGAATAGAAAAAGGATATAAAACCACACAAGTTCATGCCAGAAATTCGTGCTTTTAAGCCTTATGTGCGTAAAAAGTGTCTAGGCCCCATGTGATAATTACTGATGATCTTTGCACAATAGATATAAAAAAATCCTGGCATGTAACTCAGAAGTCCAGAAGTGGATCTCAGGAATGTAAAAGAGTATTCCATGCAAAAAGTTTCCCCTGTTTTTTAACTAATCATGTACCTATAGATTTTGTCAGTTTGCCACAAAAAGTTCTGTCAATAGGGAAGACTACACTGTATTCCTACAAGTTAATTATACTTCCTTCTAGCATTGGTGGTCAGTTTTCTTATTGTTATCTAGAGACATTGTCGGCTACAAAGGGGAAGCCAGATATCGATGATATGGAGAGCAGAGACACTCCAAACACCATAAAAAGGCCAGAGCCCTACCCAGATGTTGGTGGTCATGTGGCCAACACTAATAAAAGCTAAAAAGGTTGTTTAGAATTACTACTTGTGAAATGGAGGCAGATTAGCCCTTCCAGCAAGCACATAGAGTAGTTTTTCAAGTCTCTTTATTTAGAATGAAAAGAAAATAGCTTCCTTCAGCACAAAATGATCAAACAACAAGTCCACAATATAGTCTGTAGTACAAGCCTTCACTGGGGATTCCATGGTCCATAAATCAAATCAACATCTCTCCATACAAAGAGACACGGGTTCTTAGTAAGCTCCCACATAGGCTTGTTTAATGGGTTGGTTGATTCCACTCCTTGGCCTGACAGCACAGCTGTGCTACTTATAACAGATCAACAGTCTGCTTTAGCCAAACCCAGGGGTGTACCCATGGGGAAATGGGCCACCTAGAACCTTCTTCCCCATTGCAGAATCAGACCCCTTGCAGAATTGCTCTCTGTACTCTTTCCCTATCATACACCTTGGTTTTGAAAAGCCCATGCCCTATATAATGGAGAAACATATCCCCCATTCAGGACCCATCACTGCAATCTTGCATGACACAAAAATTGATTTCTTTACAGCAAAACAATACTGCTGCTGCCTTGGGTCTAAAGTTTTGTTCAGATCACAAAATTCAGTTTGGTTCAAAAACAACAGAACATTAGGTCTGTTTGAGCTAAATTAAGTTAGCTCTTTATTGTATACAAAGGGTAGAGTGGTGTGCTGTGCACATTTTCTTACCACTTTTTCTATTAATAGTAAATGGGCTGCATGCCTGTTCTCAATAAATAGAGCTGTGAGAATTTTTTATTGACTAGTGGTTATCGCACAGCAAACAGTGGCTGCCCATTGTGTACATTTAAAATCTTTAAAATGTAGTTTACTTTGCTATCTAAGTGGATGGAAATGTAAATTTTGGTTTGGCTTTGAGCAACACAACTTGGGTCTCAAGATTCTTAAGGCTCACTGTGTGTAGCCAAAGGGCTCTGTATAAATATAGTTTTGGCAGTATGATGACATCAATAGAAACTGAGCTCCAAGCAGCTACCCCTGAAAGCATTTTACAAGCCTGATGATAAAGTCACATTGGGTTATAAAAGACACAGGGACAAGGTAAAAGAAAAAATACACTTTAAATGGAGAGAGGGCGTTTTGGGGGTTCATTTAAGTAATGGCTGGGCATACACTTTAAGTAAAATTGGTAGCAAAATGCTATTCCAATTCAAGGTGTATGTAAGATAGGGTGCCAAGGAACTCGTTAAAACAATTACTTTTTAGTAATCATATGATATTAATGGCTATAGGTATAATTTTGCATTTTGTAGATTATTTATATGTAGCGTAATATAAAAGTGTCTAGGTAGATTTGTTTGGATGTAAGTAGAGTTTATTTAGCCTAATGTGACAAGCTTTTCTCTTTCTCATGTGACATATTTCAATATGATTCACCCAGTGGTACAGAGAGTGGTAAAAAGCATTTTAACAAGCTATTCACAACTATTGGTACTCTGAATATATACATGCTGTTTATCTCACTAACTATTTTCTCACTTCTTTCTTCAGCCCATAATCTACTTGGCCTCGTCTATCACACATTGCTTTATTACATCAAATCTATTTTTTTCTTTTTGTGCTTTTTCCTGCTAGTCTGACTATTCTCTTTCCTTCTATCTTTATACTATACCATTGTTTCTATGTGCAGAGTAAGCTTGTGGGCCCATTTGGTTTAAAAAAAACAGTGGCATTCCTAGGAAGTTCAAGTACCTGGCTGGCTGATCTGATATTTATTCTGAAATAGCAGCTATGTTGCTAGTAAAAGCATACAGCCACATTTATTGATTACGATTACACCAGTTTAGACCAACTCCAAACTATGCCCACCACCTCCAATGCTCCCAGCTTACCCACTCATTTTATCCTTGTTTTTAATGCTCACTCTTTTATAAAGTATTCAGATCAGTTGTATGCCCCCATAGTCCACTTTTTTCTTATTCTTTTCCAGGTGTCGAGTGATCTTCAGTGATGTAAAGAATGATACTTTCTTGTCAACAAATTCCCTACAATGCAAGAGGCAAAAAACAATCAAGAAGACAAAAGAAGGGCTTTTTTGGCATTCAAGTAAAATATACTTGAGACTCATGTTTACAGACAACATAATCTGAAAGTTGGTCAAGACAATACAAAGATATTCTGATTTATGGCAGTTTGGCACTATACAAGTGTACTACAAGTGTAATAAATCTATGTATCATATATTAAATATAGCATATCCAGAATAAAGTCACTATTACGTTGTCTATTAAGGTCCCAACATGCTTTGCCTACAAAGGCTTCCTCAGAGGTAACAACAGAGGTTGAACTAAGTCGTCACCCTTCAAGTCCAAGTCGGTCCCAAGTCATTGACACCAAGTCCCATGTCAAGTCTGAAGTCACCAAGAATTCTTTCAAGTCAAGTCCCAAGTCAAATCACTTCATTTATCAAGTAATTTGCAAGTCATACTTAATCTGTTATGATGACTTTCTCCCCGCATTTCTTGAATTCTACGTCCACTAAGTTTGGCTTTCTCTGCTGACAGCTTAAGGGGAATGGGAAGGAAGGCAGTGAGGCTTCTGTAACACTGCCTTCCTCCCTGCCCCCTTCAGCTGTCAGAGGAGCAAAAGCCATGGACTTAGAATGCAAGGAAGGCAGGGAGGAAGGCAGTGTTACAAAAGACTCACTGCAAGTCGAGTTGCAAGTCGCTGGACAAAACCACCAAGTTGAGTTGTGAGTTGTTTCTTAGTTGACTTAAGTCAGACTCAAGTCCAAGTCACACGACTCAAGTTCCAACCTCTTGGTAACAACAACATGCAATACCAGCTAGGATGTCTGGATGATATTGAGAGAATGAGTACACTTGTGGGGTTTTGCAGGATAGGCAAAAGTCCCAGATAAGTGATGGTTAATTCATCCATAAATAGGGATGTTTGAAGATTGAAAGTAGGTTTTATAAAACCAATAAGACTCCAGCAGTTTGCATCCTGATGTGTAGCTGGCATGTTGATGATTTGTGGCTGGCATGTTTTGCATGTTGTACAGACCCCTGAAGAAGCCCAAGGCGAAATGTGTATGGCCCTTATTAGACAACCTGATAGCGACTGTATTATAGATATTCTACTAATATATGATACACAGGTTTATTAGTAGCACACTTGTATAGCGCTACACTGGCCTAAATAGGAATATCTTTGTATTGTCTTAACCAACCTTGAGATTCTGTTGTCTGTAAACAGGTGTCTGCGTGACAAAAAAGCCTTTTTTTTTTGTCATCTTGATCAGTAATGCAATGTATTCACTGTATGTCCTCAAAGCAACATACCAATATTATCTTTTGGGGGAGGACAGAAACCATGCTGCACAACACTAAAGAATTGCTGTATTATGTAAAAAAAATGTACAATGGTTTTCTATTTATTTTCCTAATTTTTTTTGTAATTGGGAATAAAAGCATACTATTATAAAAATATAAATGTACTGTATGTGTGAAATAATATACGAACACTATACATTCTTCTTTTGAGCAAACAGGTGGTACTTTCACTCCTTATACATGCACTCATTAGCCCCTCTGTTAAATCATCCCTTTTTTGACAACTTACTAGCAAAAGAGAGTAAATCACAACTGTCTAAAACAGACCATTGGATCCTTGCACATCTGTGAATATTAGGTGAAGTATAAAGAAGGAACTGATATATAAAAGCTGGGTAGGGCAATGTGTAACAAACCATACAATAACAAATAAAAATATAGTAAAGTTGAGTCAATAAAAAACAGTTGTGATGGGTTACTGTGGGTTTAGTGCACTTTGCACACTATGTTGTAAAAATAGTGTCCGTAAATAAACTGTAAAAGCAATGCACACATGTGTTATGAACAAAGACATTTTTGTGACAGTTGTCCTTTAACACTATATATCATGCTTACAACTCATAAAGAGGGTTGCATTCACTTATATCCTTCCTTTTTAACCATCTCTCCTATTGTATTCTTCCCTCATTTCTACTCTGCTTTTTTTGCATCATGCTTTCTCATTTTCTCTTCTGTTTCAAGTACGCTACATTCTCAGTAGTCTAGCCTTTTCTCCCGTCCCTATTTTTCTTCTCATTCACCCTCCCTTGTTACTTCCTATCTCCCAGGCTGCACCGAATAAACACGCTTGAACAGACAAGACAACCACTCAATGTTGTAAAAAATTTAAGCTGCATTTTTATTTCCCTTTGCTCTTTGTAAAACACCCTGACTGAATTTCAGCCAATTTCACAGTTGTTTCATTGTAGTGTTCTTGAGACACAAACCCAGGCCTTTAGTTCCATTCTTATCATATGAGTGTAAGTTTGTAATGAAATCATGTGTACATGCCATCTTTGTGTTCAGTAGTATTAAAATGTTTTACATATGTTTGTTGGGCAATAGGGGATTAGAACCTTTCAAAGTAGAACACAATGAGCAATTGAGAAAAGAAGATGAGCTAATGTTTTATCATGAATGTTCTTTATCTTTCTATAAAATCCACCTACCATAGTTATCTATCATCTACCAAGTTACAACGTATTCAAAGAGGCTGTTTTTTCATTGGACCTCCAATATATAAATGCTGATCAATGTGATAGTATACTGTTCATAAAGTTGGTGTCCCCTATGTTTACAGCACTTGTCACTTGCCAGTAAATATGCTGTTTTCCAAAATTCATCATATTATTATATTTCCATCATTTAGTATTAATCAGCATTCACTGGACAAAATCATCCACATTAGTAATCAGTGGGCACTTGGGCTCTGGCACATACCCCATTCCAATGCACAAATGGCCAACTTTCGATCATTTCTTGATTATTTTCCCTGGCTTACATACAAGATAAATGTGACAAGATGCTTTATCGTACCTACCTGAAGACTATTCTAGCACCCTCTAAGAGCTTGTCAGCCAAGACCAATGACGTTTGTGTACTTAGACTGGCTGTATTTCATAAAAATCTGAATCCTCAATTTTTCACATGCCTAAACATTGTCTAAAAATACTCTTTAAAAACAGATGAAATTACAAGATCCAGTTGTGATATCATCTTAGGGCTTGCATCTGAATGCCTAGAGGACTAATCATTTCCAGACTCCTATATTGGCCTGTATGCCAGGACACCAGTTTAAGGGTCACCTTCACACAAAATCAACATTCCTATTTGCATAGCTGGCATCTCATGGCAAGTTTTTTTTTTTTTAAAGAATTTATGGGTCTTTGAGTGCTAAGATGTCTCAACATTTAAGCCTAAAATCTAACCTGCATGACTGATAGAGTGGCACCACTTTTTGGCACCCGAACAACTCTTGGGATCAACTACTGCTGGGATACATTAACAAGTATGGCATCATATGCTGAGGATTTTGCCCAGGATTTTAGGTGGCACAAAAATATGGAATGATCCTAAAATTTATAAATAGCATATAAATAACATATATCCACCTGCTAAAACAAAAATATTAGTTTTGGGTCCAGCAGTTTCACAAAAAAAGGGAATATCAAAAAAGTATGCAACTTTCTGCTATCCTATAAACACCAACCAGGCACTGATAGCTACCAACCTACCTATAGAATACAACACATCCTAGAATACCTATTCTAGGATGTGTTGGATGGCTTGGGTAGAAGTGATCTCACCATTTAAGATTTCAACACATTCTAATTTTAAGGCTTGTTTACTTTTTCTTATTGAAGATTAGTTCCGTTGTCATATGGTAAGCCCACATTTGCTACTTTGGGTACAAACAAATGGTGAACTAAATCAGGCAAACTCAGGTTTGATCTAAAAAATGTTTGCATCAAGAGCTGTCATTGTTTGTAAATTATTCAGAAAACTTTATATACATCATCTTACATGTTATTGAAAAACATCCATGGGGTACGTAGAAACCATCTCTCTACTTGCTACCCTTTCATGGCTAAACATTGAACCATTTATGCAGGATATTTTGAGATTGAGATTTTAAGAGATTAGTTATCTTGGTCTTGAACGATCATCATTTTAATTATGTCACCCCAATTCCCATGCTTTAGAAACAGGCAGATCCATTTTGCATCTTAGATTTTTTAAGATGGTATATGTTGGGCATTTAATATCTGCCAATTAAACAATATACATCTACAAATAGAGCTATGACTAGTTTGCATAATAAATATTTTATTTTATGTTTTAATAATATGTTATTTACTATTTTACGTAAACATTGCATTTAAAGAAATTGTATTATTATTATATATAGTAATTAGTATTAATAATAATAAAATTATTATAATTTTGTTGGTGCTGTTGTGACTCACTTGCCCATGTGTTATTGCCTAAATAAATGTATTTAGATAAGGGCACACAGGGTATGTATCCTTGTGTTTGCATTAGGTGCAGCATGCTTCCTGAGCATTATATCTCTTTTTAGAGTGCTGGAAGGCTGGATAGTGTAACAATTTTATTTCTGTGTGATAAATGTATCTGTGTGCATTATACATCTCTGTCACACAATACCTGCAGTATCATTCTGTAGTTTATATGGTATCACTATGAATAATGTGTCTATGTATATTTCTGTGTTATCATTTGGGGATTGTATCTATCTTATTAATGCATGTGGGGTTTTACTGCTTGTTGTAAAATGGTTTGGTTTTACAATAGTCTTTGTGACTTTAATCTGGCTCTTGAAATGCATCTGTCATCTGTAATAGCAAAAAAGATAAATTTGTATTAATATAAGGTAGCAATAATTTTTAATCCACACTTGACTACGTCGCCTTATAGGGCACCCCTTATGGTTTGCAACTATTGTTAGGTCAACCTTTTAAAAGGAAAATCTGCTCAAAATAACATATTTAGTCAAGTAAACCTAAAACTTTGTATTATCTTTTTATTAAAGATCGCACTGAAAATAATATTCCCACTTTAGCTGAAAATATAGGACTTTTTTCTGCATGGCTCACTCTCTAGGCACATGATTATTTTTTGTTAAACCAAAAATTTCTACCCTTTTTTAGCAACTTAAAAGGATCTATTAATCAATGCTTTTATCCGACTTTCTCCCTTTTTTCTAATCGAGTAATTATATTTTGAGTAGCGATTCAAATAATAAATTGTTAGGTATGCATTTAAATTTTAAACATATTGTCAAATATATATTGATCAGATTTAGGTCTAAAATAATGAGAAAATAGGTAGAAGCAAAAAATCTGTGAGGGTAAGACTTTAAAAAAAGAGGAGATTGAAAAAAGAACAGAATGTTACCACCACCTGGTTCCTTGTGGAATTGTGCTTTCAGGACAATGAGCAGTGTTGACTTTCTGTGCTTTGTGCTAACCTTTTTTTTCCATAAGTTTGCTGTGTCTTCTTCCTACATTTATTCAAATTACAATTTTTTTTTAAATTGCAGTTTTGTATTTATCTTCCATAAAGGCCAGTTTCTTTTTTATAGCATTTAGGTTTGTTCCACAGACAGTATTTTTTATTTAGTTTGGGGATTTTTGCTGCTTGTGTTTTTATCACAGATTTCTTGGTTACTTCCCTAGCTTTTCCCTTCAATAAAGCCAAACCCAATTGTGGCTTCTCCACAACTGTATTGCAAACTTGTTGTAATTTTAATTTAGCATTTATGGAGCTGTCTGTTTAGATATGTTTTCTAACAAACAACTTCCAGGAAGTTGTGTATTGATTTTTAGATCATGCAGCAATTACACACATGTCAAGTAATAATGTTATTTAAGGAGAGTAGCTGGTTTATATAGTACGTTCACAGCAAAGAAGGTTAATACCTAGACAATTAAAACTTTTTTGTCAATACGCTTGAAAACTATGTGTTTTTTCTTTTTGACATGATGGACTAAAGTATGTAAATATATACCTTGTATGACACATAATTCCATTTAAATACAGCAAAAACGACAAAATATGAAAAAATTAAAGGGGGTTAATAATTATGACCCATATTTTTTAAATATTTTAGACTAATTCCTTTATCTGTGCAGTTCCAGATATGTTAAAGATGCCTCCAATCTAATGAACCCAACCAAAATTACATTTGGCAGCAGTTAACAAATTTACATTTATTATGTTCATAAGCAACTAGGGACAGCTTCTGTTTTCTACCTTTTTACCTTTGTTACCATCTAACATTCAGCGGCAACTCATCCCTGACACTGAACAAGCAATGTATCGTGCTTGTGCATTTTAGCATTTTGATGTTGCCAAGAGGCAGAAATGTTATTCAAAGATTAGAAGAACAGTACTTAGAATTACTATGAATTTTTTAAATATAAACACTCAAGCATCCTATCAGTTATATTACATGTAAGGAGATCAGTTCATGTAATGAGAGCAGCTCTGATGGAAACAGTGTCCTTTTAATGGACATATAAACTTTAAAATAAGAGTTGCCCTCCAAGAGTTATGAAAACCAGGCTTTAATGGTTGGATGATTTTAGTCAACCCACTCGTGCTACACTGTCAGAGTGGCTTTAAAGTTACCCATTTTTTCCAACAAAGAAATTTTGGGGCAGTTTTTGCAGACACCGAGGTTTATGACACAATTCCAAGTCATCAGGGTTCACATACATATTGTACTCTAGGTTATATTGTACTGAATGAGTTTTGTGCACAACTTGCCTTTCTAAAATTATGTAAATTAAATATTTACCATTTCTCAATGTGCAATTTCTCAGTGTGCATATTTCATGAAAAAGATGTATAAGTGTGAAATTTGGATATTACTAGGTACTTTTAATATTTCTTTGTAAATTTAAGCACACTATAAACTTTTTTTCTAAAGTTATTAGCAGTTGATGTGGTACAACAATAAACTAGGTAAAGAGTTTAGCATTCGTTCTTGGTGCTTTTAGAATATCTTCAAATAAATTATGTTTATTCTGGTCCAAACTCAAACTCAGTATGGACTTTGTCACTTTTCCTAAATGCACATTAAGGGGGAAAATGAGGTGAACCTGTCCTGACTTAAATCGTTGTAACTATGTGTGAGCAAATATCCTGTTTTTATAAATTCCCATGGACAAACACGTGGGGCATGGGCTATTTTTTATAAAGTTTACTTTTTCACTTAGCTTTACCTAATGTCCTAAATTAAAGCGGACCTATCACCATGTTATTTACTTTGTAAACCTGCCCATTGGTTCCTAGAACAATGAAACAATCCAGGATGGCATGGAACCGAATGGAAGCCAATTGTGGAGAGATTGAGGTCTCTAGGAAAAAAAAGGTAAATGTAATTTTTTTTTTAATGAAAATGAGATATCTGGAGCTAACACTCTTCTTGACCCAGCAATAAGGTGAATTCTGTCAGTGAGAGATTATATTATCATTATTATGCAGAATCAGGGCAGTGGGTGGGTAAAATGCCAGGTATGTAGCTGTCATATTCAGGTCTATAGGATCAAGGTTCCCCTGCTGGGTTTTCCTGCTAGAGTAATTGTTGGTTGACACTTTGGCAATGATTTAATAAAGCTCACCAAGGCTGGAGAGAATACACTTTCACCAGTGAAGCTAGGTTATCCAACAATGGAGAGAATACTCTTTCACCAGTGAAGCTAGGTTATCCAACAAACCTGGGATGGACCCGGTCCAGGATTCAAAGCATTTGCTAGCAAACAGCAAATGACATTGAAGAAATCCATTCTAGGTTTGCTGGATCACCTAGCTTCACTGGTGAAAGTGTATTCTGTCCAGACTTGGAGAGCTTTAATAAATCAGGCCCTCTATGTCTAAAGTCAGAAGCAAACTACAGGAACATGCAAGTTGTTGCATGTTGTGTAAAGACACATTCTTCTATAATAACAAAGAAAAGCAGGTACTTGTTTAGGTGTGGCAACACTACCAGAGCATCAGAAGCCTGTGTTTGGAGCGGCCACTATATCTCAAGAATGCCTCAGAAAGGCAAAAATCTGGTTGGATCAACAGGAAATCGTTAAACATTAACTAACAATAATAATAGACTGTATAAAAGACATATGACTATGGTAGGGACATTAGATTGTGAACTGTTGTGGGACAGTTAATGACATGACTATGGTCTTTGTAAAGCGCTGCGTAATATGTAGGCACTATGTAAATATTGTGTAATAAAAATGATTTAAAAAAAACTTCACAAAATACCCATGACAAAAAGTTGTGATGCAAAGATATCTGGCATAAGACCAATTACAAAATTGGCAAACACAGTTTGTGCATGTTAAACCATGCATGTTACCATGAAATATATACAGTATCTGTATCTAGTCTTTAAAAAAACCTTATGCTGAAAAGGTAGTTTTACTTTTTGTTAAAATAAATACTATTATATGACACACAAAACTTTCTGTAATTAAATGGTATTGGAAATTACCTTTATTTTAATCTGCAGCCAGTTCTGTGTTTTCTAAGACTGAAAACAAGATTCAAATATGGCTTCCTTGAATAGCTTCAGGCTGGTGACAGCTGTGAGATGTCTACCGAGGAACTAGAAAAAGGAGCCATTTTACATGGTGATAAAAACACTTTGTAAGATAAATGACTCTTAAAAATAATATTTTACAATCAAATGTTTAAAAAAAACAAACTTATAATTCGATCACTAAACATTATTTATGAGAAAATAATTTCAGTGTTTCAAGCCTTCACAAACCATACACAAGATCCTGTACAACCTAGAATTTTGGGGAAAGGGGCGGGCTTAGGATTTATCACATGCAGGCCTTTTTTTTTCCTGCTAAACAATTTTCTGTAGATCTAACGACCGTAATCATATTTAATTAAAATATTAACCAAATAATGTATGAGTTTTATGATACCTTTTGTGGAAAATGAATAACTTCCTCCAGCCTCACTTTATTGCAATGTTCATACTACCAAATAACCAGTCATAGTGTAAATTTAAAGTTTAATTAAACTAAAAAAAACATATATTTGTTGTATGTCCTAATAATATATTGCCTATTACTCTTACTATAATGTAAAACATGCAAAGAAGTCTTTATCTATAATGCTCGTGGCTACAGATCATGTTCCCTTCAGAGTGTCTTCATTTATACATTTGTAGCCACAACACTGGGTTGTAGGAGGGAAAAACTACTAGTTTAAACACCCACTTCTATGATACACAATGCAAGGAATCATGGGACATGTGGTTTTCCTATAAACAAGAAGATGACATTGCAGCTGTTCTGCTGCCCTTTATAGTTCAGCCAGAAATATGAAAACCACCAGAAGCAATTACATTGATTTACTGCATAATAAAGCATTTCTTGGAAGTAAACTAATTAAAAAAATGTATTTTAATCTTAAAAAATTGTAAACTGAATCTTTATTAATTCTTAATATGAGCTATGTGACCTTATATCTTCTATAAGTAAGCAATTACACGTCCTTACCTACTTGTGGATATGACTGGGATAAGGCAGAGACCCCACATTCAGTACCCTCCAGCCCTTTAAACAACATAACACAACAGGTAAATGGCCCTAAGGCCTTTATTAAACATACAACTTTATTTAACAATGAAGTATTCATAAATACCCATAAATAACAATAAATAACTATAAATAGCAATACAAAAAACAATACAAATAGTGTATCTGTGGGAGTAAGAGAAAAAGGGAGGGAGGGAAAGCCAGGCTTTTGAAGGGCAACCAGAGTTTAATTTAAAAACACAAAATTTTATTGTTCCAACAACATCCTTTTAAAGATTAACCACCCAACCGATAAGCCCGACCTTGGTTCGGGCTAAAAAAAGTTACAATTATCGATAACCCCGAACTTTTCCCCCTGTATTAAAATCATCACTTATCTGGTCCCGCTGTTATCATCCAGCGTCGTGTTCGTGTTCCAGCGGCGTGTTCCAGCGTCGGGTGCCTTCTCCGAGAACCAGCTGGACCAGGTTAGAAGCCGGCCGGCATCTTCTTTTCCGCCGGCCGGCTTCTTCTTCTCCGCCGGCTGGGGGTGAAGAAGATGCCGGCCAGCGGAGAAGAAGATGCCGGCCGGCTTCTTACCTGGTCCCGCTGTGATCATTCATTGTCGTGTTCCAGCATCGGGTGCCTTCTCCGAGAAGAAGCCGGCCGGCGGAGAAGAAGAAGCCGGCCGGCTTCCTCTGCGTCCGTAGCGTGTGCGTGTCCCTCGGCGATGACGTTGGAAAATTCAAACTCATTCAAACACATTTTGTATTGGATTGAATACAAACTCCTGTATCCAATCCAATACAAAATAATTCAAAATAAATACAAAGCATGTAATTGGTAAATTCAAACTCTCATTTTGTATTGGATTGGATACA
>NC_092859.1:74898169-74963181 GCF_032062135.1 Pyxicephalus adspersus | reverse complement strand
CTACAATTTAAAAAAAAAAATATCATGAAAAACAGTGTAACGTTTTTGGAACAGAAATCTAGACATCAGTGTAACGCCCAGGTGGTTAAGAGTTGTGTCTCTGTTTTTTTTCCTTTTTTTCTTTATTGACTTATTGTAAACATCAGTCCAATGTTAGCTAATGCACATATATGTATTGTTCATACTGTATATTGTTATAAATTCTAAGGTCTCCCCTTACAACTGAGGAAGCCCGGTTTGGGTGAAACGTGTCGGGTGGGACACCTTACCACCATCACTAACCCAGTATGATACTAAACCATATTGCTATTTTTTGAGA
Organism: Pyxicephalus adspersus; assembly: GCF_032062135.1. Lineage (NCBI taxonomy): Eukaryota > Metazoa > Chordata > Amphibia > Anura > Pyxicephalidae > Pyxicephalus > Pyxicephalus adspersus. The sequence continues at coordinate 74,962,862 of NC_092859.1, read as the reverse complement.
AACTAGTGGTTATATGTTAGCCTGAGATTCATTTATAGAGACACAGCTCCTAATCTTTCAAATTATGTTATTGGAACAAAAAAAATGTGTGTTTTTAAATTTAACTCTGGTTGCCATTCAAGAGCCTGGCTTACCCTCCCTCCCTTTTTCTCTTCCTCCTGCAGATACACTATATGTAATCACAGGCTTGGCAAATAGGAGTCCACTCCTCTTTGATTATCCATTGCGGCTATTCTTTCATGTGGAACAAACTACAAATCAAATACCTTAAATAACTTTTCTTTAACAAACATGTCAACATAACCTTAAAAAATCATTTTACCCTTGACCAATTCTAACACTCCTCTGGTTACTGGTCCTCAAAGGCCCACTAATTTCCCCCCTTTCTTGGATCTGCACCACACCGTGATATATATGCTCCCAGCCACAACCAACAAGCTCGGGAACAATACCAGCAGCACTCACAGCCCCTTTAAACCAAAACAATTAAACCTTCCAATAACCACCAAAATTAAAGAGACTCCCATACCATAGATGGGTCTCTCACCCCCACTGTAACAATAAAACCAACCACATTCCCTGAAGGACCTCACCACGTATCTACCTATCACAAACATTTTCCCAATGACTACATAAAACAAGAGAGGGTGGGTGGGAAAATTTCTCTCTCTCCGTCCAGCTGCAAAATGTTCCACCTCCTCCATTTTCCCCCATTTTCACTCTTCTTCTCCCTCCCCACCATTCGTCACCCCTGCTTCAACTAATGACATCCCTTCATACCACCCCTTCACTTAACCCTTTCCACTGCCTGCTCCCTATCCCCTCCTGGTCATGAAAGCCTTCCACTAGCCCTCTCTGCATCTCCCGCTCCAGGCCTCTCTTTTCTGTTTTGCTGTATTGGACCTCTTGAGCAATGGGCCAGTTAGTAGAGCACACATTTACAAGCTTTACAAGCACTGAAACCAAATAATTGGTGTCCGCCAGAATCTCTGAATAATTAAAAATGTGAAACAAGATTCTTTGCATTATTGAACTTGAACACAAAGGGCTCTATAAAACAGAGAATCTGACATTCTCTTAAACATTCCTTGGTGGGAATCAATTACTGACATTGAAACACATGGACCTGGAGGATTCCCACCAGGGAATGTTTAAGGGAATGTCTCATTCCCAAATGTCTGAACCCAATTTGGAGAAAGTGACATGGTGTATAACATGTATAAATGTGCATAACCTTGTCAATAACTGTACCTCAAAAACAACAAACTGTTCCTCAAAAACAACCACTGAATTCTCACTAGTTGTAGCTAGCGTCTGTATTTATATTGCCATTTTTACATGTATATAAAAATGAAAAAGTAGTATGTATTGCTTATGGTTTAAAAAGTAAACACACCTATTACCATCTTTTGAGGTCAGTAATATCTATCAGGTCTGGTATGATTATTTTGACAGTCTGTTTAAGAGAATGGGGACATGTTGGGAAATCCACTGAGGGTCTGTAAAATAATAAAGAAAAACCTTATTTAAACAATTTTATTTGCTGTACATTATTGGTTTCATGTGTTTATATCCAAAAATGGCTTATCAAAAGTATGCCTTTTCTCTTTCTTTGTTGTTATTATTTTATTTTAGGATCAATTACTATTACCTCCTTGCTGTTCCAGTTCTGACAGGTTGACCTGCCACTCTCCTGCAATTAGACTAAATTAATTACTTTTTGATTAGAACATTGTAGTACAAAGTGTGCTTGCTGATAACAGTCCAGAAGGGCTGGCTTCACTGTGTGTCTTCACGTTCTATCCATCTGCCCCCCTCCTCTACACAGTTTTCCCTGGCTCAAGCCTCAGGTCATCAGCACACCTTCTGCGGGATACAGGAATGGCTGTAAATACTGCAGGACACATGTTTGTTGGCAAAATGCCATGGTATGTCTCTTTTGTCCTGACCTCAATGTTCCGTGCTACCTGGCTGGAGTACTAAGGCAGCAAGTAAAGCTTATGTTGATAAAGTGCCAGTTGTGAGTTCTGTACTCCTATGACTTTCATAACAATGTTATCCATCAATGCTATTTTCCATTATCATTTTCTTTTTGCATCATCAGGCTACAGCTATATTTAAATGTGCATTCAACATGTGAAAATACATAGCTTCATGCTATGATCTTTATTTGTACCACAAAGTACAGCATTAAAAAATAAAATATTATGTTGTTGGACTAAAGGTAGAAGCAAAAAATGGCAAAGGAGTTTTTTTTCTGTTATGGTTGCACAAATTATTTGTAGGCCCTCTAAGGGCTTGCACAGCTGAGACCTGAGTAGATTTTTGTTTCTGATCTAATAAAAAGATAACATCTGAAGTAAAGCTAAAGGGGATTCAGCAGCCACCTGATTATAAGTGAACATTCTGCAGGGTCCCACTTAGATGTGGATACATTGGACATATTGGTAAACATCAATCAAAGTTGTATCATGTATATGAAGGAATGTGTACATATGATCAGTGATCTAATTGCTTCTAAATAGGAAAATTGGAAGTGTTGATTATTGTATGTGTGCAGTATGTTGGTATATCCAACCAATCAGACAGGTAATATATCCGTCAATCAAGTGCAAAATTAGCAGCAGATCTATTTTGTGTACTAGGCTTAGTTGTTAACAAACCCATGTTAATAAGATTTATTGTCCAGTAGTAAGTTAAAAGTTATACCAATATTAAGTAGAAGGAAGTGGGCTACATCCAGAGGTAAGAAAGGGGAGCAGAAGGAAGTACTGGAGAAAGAATTATCAATAACGCAAGGAGGTGATACAATTTATCAATCTAGTAGATATCTATGGGGCCACTTGGAAGATGAGGGGGAGGATGAAGGCCTACAGTGAGGACAGAGCAAATACATTTAGTGTCCACCATGGCAATGGCATGCCATTTTTTTTTTTTTGTCTGCAGGCATTTCTCCTTTCCGTGCTGCATTGGTCCTCAGCACCTTTGATCTCAGCCAGCACTGCCAGACCCCAGAATGAGCAGCAGCGTCACCATGATATCCTACGTTGGACCAACAACAGCCTCTGGTACATGATGGCTAAACATTTCCATCAGTGGTGGAAGAATGAGGGTGGGGAGTTAGGGAAAACATTTCAGAGTCAGAAAAAGTCCGGATTCAGACTTATTAACCATTCTACCTGAAATAATTCTGATTTGGAAATGTTCTGTTCCAATCACCTCTATTGTTGGTTGGATAGTTCAGGCTGCAGTTCCCTGGCTTAGACTAAAAAACACTATGAACTGCAATAGTAAAAACCAGAAAAAAATTTGTTTATTAACCACTTACTTCCTGGGATCTTGCAAAAGATACAGTATTTTAGAGATTTAATAAAGATGACATTAGATGACAAAAGAAACACATCAATGTGTTTGAGTTAACAGCAGGAAAGGGAGTGAATCTATCATAGTAATAACAGGTCTATCATGAAAATAATCTATAGCCTATATATATAATCTATAATCTATATATGCATTCCATAAAGATCAGCGGTATTAGTCACTTGCAAAGTTTAAGACACATGACTTCAGTTGTCAGATTTGCAAGTTTACTTCAGGTAAGGTCTAAAATTTCTTATTAGTTTTTTTGCTCCATTTATTGAAATATTAAATGATCTGATTGTTAGATGTAGTCATATATCTTGAATGTTTTTACAGTTATATATCTTGAATACACCTTGAGTGCTGTGTCACTGCTTAAAGAAAGTACGACTTTATGGACCGAAACTTTAGCTTTTATTGTATGGTTGATTAATATATCTGTTTCTGCCTTCACACCATCCTTTCACGCTGTTGAATTCTCTTGATACTTATCCATTTTTCAGCAAAAGACACAGTTGCTCTTCACCATGGTATGGTATAATCCCACATTCTCTTTGGTAGTATTTGCTTTGAACAATCCCTAAAACTTATAGACAAAAAAAGTACTAATTCTCTTCTCACACTGGAATGATTTGTCGCTTTGACTCAATCGACATCTGTCAGCTTTAAATCATTCTTTCTTTGTGCGCCTAACTCTCATCCACTTATCCATTTTACATTACAGGACTTACACACTTGAATGTTTGATTTGAATTGCATTTTGAAAATTGCAGCATAATATCAAAGGTTATTTTCAGGCTCTCGTGCAGATTGCACATGCTTTCTTATTTTAACCCCATAAACCTTTCATTTTAAAGCCCTATTTTTTGTGTTGCAAAGAAATGTTAATGTGAAATCATTTGACGTTGATGTCTGTTCCTCAGTCTGCCATAATTACAATTATCTAAATGTTTTTCTTCATATGTATATAATTGATCCTTGATTGCTTAAATGTAAAATAAGTGAGGCACCCTTTCATCATTTACATGGGAGATGTCAGAAATGGGTGCATATGTCACTAGCAGCAGGAAAAACAACAAGAGATGAATCTAGTTATATCAAATAATGCAGACAAGGTTGTTACATTGAAGCAGTGGAGTGATCAGAGCGACAGATTTACAATCACACGCCACCAGTGATCAGTGTCACAAATGACCCTTGTGGTTTATGACAGGGACACTGCTCTGTATTTCTTTCCTGTAGCATTGACTGAGTTTATTATGCAGTCAAATGAGAAGTCTACTTAGGAAATGTTGGTACAAGAGAGCACAGTTAACTATGGGTAAATAAAAATTTTCCTGAATGTCTTTTAAAGTTGTCAAAATAGCATTTAAAGTTAGATTTAGATAATACAATTATAAAGCATTCCCTAAATAAAATTAAAGTACTATCTTTTTGTAATATTATCTATCTATCTTTTTCAGCAACAGCTAGTTCATCATACCCCTTTATTTATTCAAAAATGGCAAATCCATGATACTAATCAGTAGTAATGAAATATAATATATTAACATAGTAACAATTGTAAGAACTTTCAACAGCATAGGAAAGGTCTGAACCCTTTTTTCTGATTGGTTTAGTTCTAAAATGTATGTTGTTAGTGATTTTAAGTGGTAGAGGTACAATTACTGCTTGGCATCAAGAATAGGTGGCAAAAAAAGGTTACCAATCCAGGACTGATTCATTTTAATGAACATCAATCACTTCACTCCAGTGGCAGACAGTGTAGTTAATTTAAAAACTGAAAACCCTCTCCAACATTAAACTTAAGGGTCGACAAAACAGTACCTCAGACAATGCTAGCCAAACGTACAGTTTCTTGGCCCAGAAATCCATCGAGATTCAAGATTTAGCACTTGAGGAATGCCAGATATGATGATACGTGGCCCTACCGCCATGCTGCTGCAATGTTTTAAAAGAAAACAGCCATTAATGTCCAAGAGTCTCTAGTAAGCCCAACTCATTGTAGTGCCGCTGATGCTTCTGCTAGCTGGTGCTGGCAGGGACAAAGGGAGCCGAGCCCTGAGTGGAATGGAGAGATGTTTGTTTGGAAGATGAGGCACTTGTATGCACCTTACAGGAAAAGGCTGTCCTGGGATGGTTGCACAATTTTTCATATTAGTGGCTAGTGGCCCATGTCAATACCAGTATTCCCCGGACACCATTCCCCAATCTACCGCTGCAGTCTTCGCCTATAGCAGCCCCCGCTCAGCCTCGGGAGACTGGTTGCATCTCCCAGCACTCGGTTGCCCCCAGGACTTGGTGCGCAAGGGATGGTGTCTGGAGAGCCCACTAATACAGAGTAAAGAGCCCACAAATACTGAGTACAGAATGTTGGAAAATCCCAAAACAAGCCGAGGTCAAAACACAGGAAATAAGACCACCAAGTGAAGTACAAAGGGAAAGGCCCAAGCAGAGGTCGGTCCAGGCAGCGTTCAACCGGTAGACAGGAACAGGCACAGGTCAGTAACAGAATAGTCAAAAATCACTCCAACACAGGTAAGCCTAGCAGACGCTATAACAGGCACAGAAGACTGGAAGCAGAGTGGCTCTAAAGCCCCAGAAGCCAATGACAATGCAGGAGTGAGTCAAGAGCTGATCAGCCTCTAGAATTTTTCATCTGTGCACAGCCTACCAATGGGTGCTGGGGATGCACCGAATGGCTGCCTCTGGACTTGCATGCACAAACTGGGAGGACATTTAACTGGGAGGACATTTAATGTGCATCCATCAATTCGATGTGCAGTACAGTGTCACTGGAGACAGAATTTTGGACAAATGCGTGTGTATGCACCTGACCACATTATTCTGCAAAACCCAGGAGACTGATCCACGGACGTGCCCAGCCATGTCACTGGTCAGGAAGGGAATTAGAAAATTCAAAAATGTATTCAAATCAGATTTAGCTCATGCACAAAGCAGATAACATGACTCAATTTTCCCAGGCAAAGCACAGCCATATTATTGGCCATAATATTGGTAATATTTTCTTATCAACAATAGGAACTACTGCCTGTGTATATACAGAAACATTTTGCCATGATATTACTTGTTTAGAAGTCAAAATATGAGAAACAAATTTACATTATATTACTGATAATGTCAGAGCATAGCTGGGATCATGCTTATGTTTCCTGCCTAAGCATGCTCCAGTGGACGACTGATAATCACAAGATAAAGAAGGAGAAGGATGAAGAGGAAAAAAACTTTTTGGGAGAAACAACAATGGCCCTCCCCATACAACTATAGTATGAAATTCCTACCCTGATGATGACTTACTCCCACGGGCAACAACAGCAGCAGCAACCGCAGGAGAAGCAGCCAAGCATTTGATTTCAAATCTATTTGGTTGGAGCATGAGAATGATAGAAGGTAGAATGTGTTGGCCACGGTGTTTCTCACAGATAAACGGTTACTGTTTCTTCAGGTGCTGGAAATAATTGCTGTGATATCACACAATTTTTAACAGTCAAAGTATATGAAAAAAAACAGGTTAAATTATATGACCTATCATAGGAAAAACTTGTCTGTGTGTTACTGGAAATCATTGCTGTGATTTGAGTTGTTAAATAGTTAACATATGAGAAAAAAACAGGTTACATTATATTAGCAATAATAAAAAAAAACTGTGTGTAACTGGAAAACATTGCTGTAATTAAATTTAACTTTTTTGAGCAACATTGAGAAAAGATGTAAAAACTGCATTTATTTGCCGAGACTTTACTATTTTCCTATGTAACATAACAGCTTGGCAAGCATTGTCTGCCTATTTTTTTACTCTCTCTGTATCAATTAGCTGCTCCAGGCATTGTGCCTGTCTAACCAACACAGTAACACCAAGTGGTGTCTTGTCTATCTGTGCTCTGTTCTTTATAGAGGACTGCACTGACATCAAAAGATTGGGTCTGCTAATGTTGCCACCTTTCATTCAATGATTTTGCCAGAATATTTGAAGTTGGTTTAATCTTGATTAGCTAGACTGTAATGATTACTCCCACAAATTCTCACAAGAGTTCATATATTCGGGCTCAGAGAGTATACACTGCATATATACAGGTTATCCACAGTATACAGTATTTACAATGTATATGCAGTGTACATTCCACAAAGATGGCAAAGAGGCAGGCAGTTTTGTAATGCACAAAGGATTTATCTCCCCTGCAAAAAAGTGCTTGTTTTGCTTGCAATTTTTAAGCAATTTTTCAAATGTGATTTTTATTTACCCTTAAACCATACTCTCACCATATACCCCCCAAAAAAATCACTTTATACAATCATGATATATCCTTTCAAAGATAAACACTATCATGGAAATACCTGGGGTAAAAATAATATCACAACACAAAAAGGTATCTGAAAAATGATCTGTCCCCTAAAATGAAAAAAACTGTATAGGTATTGGATTCAAAATGCTGAGCTAAAAAAGCTGCCACAGTCTAATAATATGTAGGGCTCACACATAGGCAGTAAAGAAAATGTAATGGTTAAAGAAATCCTGAATAATAATAGCTAGACCATATGAAGTATAATGTGGGCTAATAAGCTAAAATGTTTCTTCTAAAATATTATACTAAAATATTGATTTTACAAAATAAATTATTATGAAAAGCTATTGACTTTTTATATTATTTTACAAAATAAATTATTATGAAAAGCTATTATCTAATTTATCATGCGTGAATGCATTGCCTAAATTATCATTCAGTTTTACAATATTTGTTGTGGGTCTGAAAACCTTTTAAAATATATTATTCTTGTCTGAAACATATTAATTAGGTATATACTAACTGCAATGGCATGTTATGGATGAAAAACACTGCAATTTCATTCAATTCGAGATCAACCAAACTGGATTAACAAAGTGTGTGCTCTATCATATGAATAAATAAAAATAATAATAAAAAAATAAAAATTTTGGGGTAATTTGGATAACAATTTATATATATAAATATATATATATATATATATACACACACATACATACACACAGGTTTTTAAATTATTAACAATAAATTTTGGCAAGCACTAGTGAATATGTGTGAAGTGTGGCTTGACTGTTATATTTAAAAAAAAGTTTTGGTATCAGTGTCAATGAAACACAGGTCAAAAAGGGCATACTCTGACACACAACAAATATAAATGCTGCTGCTTGTATTACATTAACTGATTACAGCATCCTCCAACAACAATATTATTTAGAAGTATGCTCGCACATTTACAGAGCAAAGGAAACAAAGTATTGGAGCCTATTACATGCAAAAATATAACATAACCGAAGGGTTAGTCCTTGCAACATGGTCACAGAGTATTTTTTTTGGTCCAAATGCTTTTTTTGTTAGTCAAAAAGTTAAGGATTTAATCAGGACCTGCAAATATGGTTGTGCTGTTGTAAAGTATACTCGTACAGGTCTAAAAAAGTCAAGTGTTTTAAAAAGGTCTTGAAAGGCTGCTGCCCAGAGGAAATGGTTAAATATGAGCTGAACCTTAACAGAGAAAAGCAGTTTCATACATATTTATTATTATGTCATAAAGTAGGACAGCTTCTTAAATGTGCTGCCCAGTGAAAGGTTATAAGGTTGTATCTGCTGACTCTTTCATAAGTGAATGGAATTTAAATGCGCAGAACCAAAGCTAAACAAGTGAAATCTTATTTTCCTCTTTTCTGGAAACATGACAAATGCCTGCAGGCTGAGTAATTGCTTAGATTTCTTATGGACCAGCAGCAGTGTGTGTATTTGAATCAGAGTCTTAGACTACCCCTCCTTTTTGCTTGCACACTGGCCTTTCTAAAGTCACATAGCTGTCTTGTTGGCAGAATATTTCAGCACGCTGGACAGCTCCAGACGCCGTTATTAAGCTTTGACCACTCCCTTGCACCTGTACCGTCTGTACTATTAGCTCTCTGCTAGCTCAATATAAGGAATATATATGGGCATTCCAAGGTTCTTATCATTCTTTGCACGTACTCGATTGCCTTGGTTTATAAGCACAAAAAATGCCTTTACTGGCACAATACAGTTTCAGAAAGGTGAATATAGGCTGACACAATGCAAAGTCAAATAAGGACATTTACAAAGTGCAAAATACAGTGGAGTGCAGTGTCTTCTAACAAAACCAAAAAATCTGTTAGTGAACAGCATTAGGGCAACAAAAATTCACTGCATAGTTTTGAGCCTAGGCCTGTAAAGGACTTTACGTATAAGATTATATAAATGCTTAGAGCTAGGAAATAATAAAGGTATACATTATAAGATAAATAAAGATAAAATTAATGTATTCAATAGTATTGGAAATGTATTTCTCATCCTCTGGAAAGATTAAAAAGCTCCACTGTAAGTGTTAATACAATTACTGCTTTTAACACAGATAAGTCTCATTAAATGACTGTGTTAAAATTCTCTTTGTCTAAAGATAAAGATTTTTCATTTAAAGCCTTGTTACTCTATTGGTAGCACTGTTCCTGGTCCAGCCCAATACAACGGATTGCACTTTGTGCACATGGGACTAGAGTTTCAAGAAAACATGGCATATTCACCTGCCTCCCGGCCATGGTAAGAGTTCTGGATGTTTTGCAATTACATCAAATGTAATGAAATATGATATTTCTGGCTGCTAAAGCTCTGAATTGTGAAAGTAAAAATGGATGTCTACTGTGCATTGGGAGAGGGAGAAAGTTATGAAAAAGAAGCTTGATCCTAGGGTTTAGCTGTAATGTCAGTGAACTTTCTGATTCTGCCACAGTTGTAGTGTTTTCTTGATAGCAGTGGTAACTCGTTGATTCCTTTCATCCTTTACCTGTGAACAATTCACAAATCTTGCATATCTTTTAGCATATCTATATTTCTTGGTTCTTCTCGCTGGTGTGGATTGTAGCTATATAGAGAAATACATTTTATAGAAAATCTTGTATTTTGTTGGTACTTTGATTAGTAGATCCTAGCCCACTAATTTTGGGATTATAATGGAGTGTGTATAAAATGTTATATTTTTAGAATATATATATATTCTGTATATCTAAACATTTTCTTTTAAATTTATCTTTAAGTATTGCTGTTTGGGTTGTCTCGGATGATAATGTTCCAAATTAAGTAATCACTCATAGAACCTAATATGTGAATCGTTAATTTGCAGTAACCATTGTAAATGTAATAATGTGAGATTATTCCAAGGACATCCACAATGTAATAAAAGCTCTCACATGAACTATAGTCTGCTTTTGATATATTGATTAATGACAATGCCCCCATGTGACATTCTCGTACGAAGTGCACTCACTATGTGACATGCAAGCCAAAAGAGTAATCCCTACCATTAGGAAACCTTCCCAGTGTGTCAGTATACACATGATTCTCTGACACGGAAGATTTGTGTTTTGTGCCATTTTATTCAGAGTAATGAAATTTCCACTTGGCTGGGTGAGGAGACACAGGACAAAGCGTCTCTCTCCCCTTATCACCAGAAAGCCGAGGACCGTGTGACCCTCTGGGACCTTCACTCCCCACACATCAGTGTAGATTGGTGAAAAATGAGAGTATGAGAAGAAAATGCAATTAAAAGGCTGCAGAGGGAGTCACTGTGCCCAAGACACCTATTAACGGGTTATCTAGAGGTGGCCTGGTCCCCAAGCTCTCTATTGTTCTTAAAACAAACCTATCATATGGATCAAACAATCAGTTAGAAGTTTATTTTTGGAGAAGCTGGGGCAGCATCAGCTAATCGATAAAAACTAGGAAGGCACATCAGATACAGTCACATGCAAAGCCTAGTATACTTCGGTTGCACCCAGGGGTGCAGTCAGGCTGCAACCGTACAACTTTTTACTGTTACCTGGGGCTTGTTAAATATTGTTTCTTTTTAATCTGTTTTATTTGGCCAACCTGTTCTTTAGTGCAGAGACTCTGCTGAGATAATTGCCTTTGAATTTGTTTACCTCAGCACAGACCGATCTCTTTTCCTTTCCTTTTTCAGCACACTTTTTCTGCTTTTTAGTGCGTTATTCTTTTTGGATGTATCTTAATTTTTGTTTTTTGTGATTTTTGGTATTTACATTTTTGTGTTGTTTGCTTTGCTGTAAGCACACCGGTAATAATGAAATTTTTTATTATAGGATTACCCACCACTAACGCCTTTTCTGTCTACCAGTTTATCTGTGCTTTGTGTATGTGTGGTTCTCCTCTTGCTAATCATTTTCTTTGATAGTCTGTCACAAACTTAGGCGGAAAAGAGTCATATGTGATACTGTAAAAACCACAAGTTTGATTTCAGAAAATTGAGAAAAGAGGTAATTTAACCAAGTAGTCCACCACAGCCAAATCAATTGTCTGTTACACAGCCAAACATTAAGCAGTCAGCTATTGTATTTCCTGCTGGGTCTTCTGTTGCCTAATTTTTTTACATGTTTTTGCTTATTCAATTACATTTGTTGCTGATGATTAGGGTGCTTTCTTTTCATTATCCTGCTTTCTACTATCGTTCTCCAATTTATTATCCTGCCAACGAGCCAGTGATGTGCAAGGAGCCTCTCAAGGGCAGGTGTTCACATATTAATAGAGGCCCCCCATTTACTGTACATGTAAGGATGACTTTATGGTGAATTTATAAATGTTTTCTTGCAGCATACCACACCATACATCTCAATATATAATACACTGTGCACTTCTATACATATAGCACAATGCACACCACTATAAACTGCACCATACATTGCAATACAAACTACACCATGTGCCAAATACGTACTCCTATTCACCCCAATACACAACCCACACCGTATGCAGTAATAGATACTACACCACTAATTATAGTACATGCAAGATTAGGTGCTTTAATGAACACGGCATCATGCACTTAGCACTTTGCACCATGAGCCCCAAAAAACACCACAACACACAGGACTGGACATTCCAATGCACACAGCACTGAACCATATGCCAATAGCATATAGCAAACTGTTCCATGTGTCTTAATACATACAGCTTTAGCCACTTCAGTACACACTGTCCAAAAAATCTCTCCAGTCTTGGAGAGCTTTAAAAAATCAGACCCATTTAAGTATACTAGTAAAGTATAGTATAGTATAAGTAAATGGTGACAGGGAGCATGGGTAAATTTACACATAATGCTTCAATCAACAATAAGTTTTTGTCAAAAGGCTCTATTCCTAAATGTTTACAATTTAATTTACTCATAAATTGACGCTTAAAAAATATTTTAGTATGGTAACACTTGTGATTTAAAGGAAAATAGTACACTGGATAAAACCTTCAAAACACATTTTTAAGGGATGTTTAAAAGCTAAATATATTTGTTTAAATTTATTAAAAAATAATTAGCTCAGGATATTCAAACCAGACTTTTTCAAGGCATGTATCCTGGTTGCCAGTGAAAAGATAGAGCAGCAAATATGTGCCCTACTTCCTGTCCTTTCTGAAATCCGTGACTTTCTCATTGCAGGGGAACAGGCTTCATTCACACAACCTATCCCATATATAGTTGTCAGGGCTTATTTATTGTTAGGACTTGGGGTGAAATCTTGAAGCCTCTATTAATATTGGACCCCCTATTGCAACCAATGTACCAAAGGCAATGAGCACTGGTGTGAACATAGTGCTGATCCATATCAATTTTTTTTCTTTTGAAAAACTCCTATATCCCAGATTTAATCATGTCCTCTAGTCAATCATGTCATCTAGTCATGTAAATCCAGAGTAAATCATGATGTGCGGCAACCAACCATGTGAACATGCTGACTTTTGCCACTAAATAGCAGATTGCCTGGCCAATGTAAATTGCAGTGGGAATCTAACTTGATGTGGTAACTGTCAAATACAGAATCATTCATGGGATATTTTAGAAATGGTAGACTGTAAACACACAGATTCCCTGGGAATTTGTAGCGTTGGGAGATGGTGTGTTCATATAATTATTTGTCATTCCTCATGACTGATGCTGGATTTACCACTGAATCAGTTCCTTCTTTTGGCTTTGATACAGGCTGACCAACCTCTGTCTCCTGTTTCGCCCTTTAATATACTCCATATAGGTTCTCTAAAGGATGTGCCATATACACCTTACTACATAAAATTTTCATTAAGCAATAGCATATTTATATTAAAGAATGACTTTTTCTTCCACTTATTGTTGTTCCCTCACTTCCACTTCACTTATGAAACTTTTCATTTCTAATATCTACAAAGAAATTTTCAGACCAATATGCTTTAAAGGATAGCTACACCATGATCTTTATTAAATGGGAGCTGCAGGCACAAAATCCAGGAATACATATGCACAGGGAAAAGCTGTTTACCTGTATCTTTTTTTGTTTTAGGGTGCACTGCTTGGAAAAAAAAAATTCTAAAAAATTATTACAGCAAGAAATGGTGGCTCTCTGCATACCTCCCAATGTTTCACAATAAAAACAGAGATAATGATTAGTACAAAAATATTTAAGCAAAATCCATCCACTTACCAAACCCCTTGGTCAAGACAACAAAGAAGAATTAAGGGTATCCAAAAAAAAACCTTAAATAGCTTGTGCTGGGCTTTGATACACAAACATTATGTTTTCATGTATTTACAGAAACCTGAGCTGACAACTGCAGCTATAAAGAAAAACTAAAACAAATACACACAAACACAGACCGGGCTTGGAGAGCTGGGGGGGGGGGCATTACCCCATGGGTCAGCATAAACAATACATGTCAGGCTGGTGAGCCTGGGGGAGATACTGCTCCATTTAAAAAATCTCAATCAGACAAGGTCTGAAATGTCAGATGGCAAAATGTGGGGATCTGCAATAAAAATCAAAGTGCTGGATAAATATATAACTGTAAAATTGTTTGTGCTTATTTGCTAAAGGAAGCTGGATGATCATATGAATGGTACTTTACAATTCATGGTTTCAATTTTATCCAATACAATTTCTTTTGAACTTCATTTTGGGAAAAGATTTGTCATGTTCTTTAGCAAACTACCCTCCTTGTACTACAACCATCATTTATTGTGGCACAACAATCGGGTTGAATTTGTTGTCGGCGTCCAGCTGGGGAGATTTCTTTCCACTTTCTGTCTTTTAAATGCAACGGTAAATGAGGGAAATAGTGATTCCAAAGAGATTTGTCATAGAAACAGGTGTCCCAGTTGGGTGCTCCATTGACAACTCCTTTTAGGTTATCTATCACTTCCTGTGTCAGTGCAACTGGTTTATGGAGAAGGTAGACCTTTCTATGGGGAACACAGAGAAAAACTACATTTAAATTTCTGCACCTTATCTTAAACTTTAAAAAAAATGTTTTTACATACATTTGATAGTTGGAGAGCTCACATAAGCAAACAACCAATGGAAATTTTCATATTTGCTGTTTGCAGCATGCGTCAGCTTACCCCTTTTTATAGAAATGTATTTGTCTGTTAGGAAAAATTCCTGAAATACAAACAGTTTCCAATTTGTTCATCATCCATAACAATCATTTCACCAGAGAGTAAATTCCCAAATATATTTACCGCAAAAAATTGCAGTCCGTGTAGATCTAAAGCTGAGCCATATGACACATTATGAGAAATATGCAGGGTAGATGTATTTAATGTACTGTTATTAGTAGTACGCTCCAGTGATTTTGCTGCGAGTGTATCTCTGCAGAACATTCCCCTTACAGAAAAGATGGGAATAAACTGTTTGACTGAAAAATACAACAGTAAGTATATCATTAAATTCTGTTATCAGCAGCAAAAATGTCCAGACCTAGTATTTTCAAGACCATGTAATAGACATTTGTCCCATGTGCTGCCTTTTCCAACCTGCATTTAGGTCAATTAGTTAATGTCATTCTTTATAAGGGATGTGGTAGGATACAGAATTTGTACTGCCAGTTAAAAAAAATATATGCACCGAAATAATAGAAGAGGTGAGCAAGTAGATTAAAAGGACATTCTCTCTATAATTTGTAAAGAATAGTATCTCAGCTCAACATAGTCGCAAATAATTTAAAAGTACTTAACTCTGTTTTCTTATTTATATTGCTATATTTTCTGAAGGTAACAAAATGCTGTAAATATTGTATATTGTCTGTATCTTTGAAACTAAGCAGCAATATACACCACAGTAGCACATGCTTGAAAACATCAAATAGGAAGTTAAGTGAGCACTTTGCCTCAGGTAGTGCCCCAAGAGGAAAATGTGTTGGCAGCTGCACAATCTTAGGCATGCCAAGTTTTTTTGCTTACTGCTTCTATGGCCCCCAAGCAGAAACCTTAACATACTGTAGTTGTAATTTTCTTTGTGGGACAATACCTGCTTATTTTTGTATGATGTTAGAAGGCACTGATTTCTTATTGCCCTATATTGGTGGTATAGTTGTTGCATTCAGCACAACTTGGACAGCAGTAAGGTTACTGTTGGAAGAACTGGTGTTTGGGCAGCTCGCAGCAAAAGATGAAGGACATGTACAGGGTCAAATAACAGACCTTGTAAGAAAAAGCTGGTCAGGTCAGTATTTTTTGCTAAGCTTTACATTTTGGTCAGCATATTTTTTCCTGTAAATAGATTTGCCCATGTTAGCAGAAAATAGTTCTGAAAGGGTATATCAAAGAAAAAATACACCCTTCTGCAATACATGTACATGCTTTATCCCTTTCACGACTCAGCAGATATAGATAAATAACCTGCTAGAATTTGCACTGAACCTCTATGGGGTGATAGCCACAATATTTTTGTGAACTCAGTAGTGTCAGCCCTCTCCATTGTCTGTTGATAAACTACATAGGCACTCCTATTCTCCAAACTCTACACATAAAAGCTAACAGTCTGTAGTCTAGGATAGGAACTAGGAGGGCTCTTGAACATAGCACAGGAATTTTACAGGACTGCAAGGTCTACATTTTTTTGCACTTATCCAACAGATTCAAATTGTATACTTACCAGACCAGAGTATTAAACAAGAAAAGTTAACTGTCAGGGATTAAATACACTTTAAAAGTAAAGTTTGACTCCACATATTACCGTCATCGCTAGATAAAACTCATCTATGAGTTTTATCTATTACAAATCAGAAAGCTGGATAAATTAATTTAGCTAGCACTAGATTCTGCAAAAGATATTGAATATAATGGTCAGTAATTATATTTCAGCATCAAATATAGCTAAGCATGTTTTATGCCACTACAGATAGCATTGTTTGTTTTACCGAGTGGCACTAAATGTAGCTAGTACATTATTGCTTCAGTCATTATCATTCAATCTGCCTTTTCCGAATTGTCTGGGTGTGATAATATTCATTAAATTGGCTAGTTCTGTATTAGTGTGTAATAGCAAGATTTCACTGTTACATAGATCACACTATATACAGTATATGGTTATGCATATATATAATAAAAAGGAAACCGCCTTCAAGGAACTATATAAATTTAATGATTCTACTCTGCGTACATGATACAGACCTAAAGGCAATCAGGATGCTTCAGTTATCCCTCTTTCTTCTAAAAT
Source organism: Pyxicephalus adspersus (assembly GCF_032062135.1). Taxonomy (NCBI): domain Eukaryota; kingdom Metazoa; phylum Chordata; class Amphibia; order Anura; family Pyxicephalidae; genus Pyxicephalus; species Pyxicephalus adspersus. The sequence goes on along the minus strand of NC_092859.1, from coordinate 74,945,983 downwards.
CCTCCACAGCTCAGATAATCATCAAATCTACTCTGGTTAACAAAAAACAACTGTCTAAGTGCAGTCTTACTAAAGCAAAATGTGATGCAATTAAACCGTTAGTAGGGGGATGACACTATAGTCATCCATTCAGCTGGCAAAGAGGAACAGTGCTGATAGAATATATTACCCACATGAATTGTTATCCCAACTTGAATTTTTTAAATTTCTTTTGTTCATACAAAGGATTTATTGTTACTCTATGACATTTTTTTACAGTAAAACATTCTACAATTAATAAGGTAAGCGGTTAAGGTAAAAATTTACGCTTATAGCTTTTCCTGGAGTGTTCAGTGTTAGGACAATCTCACCGGATGCTCCAACAATAGTCAGCCATTATATGTACATCCCATCCACCCTGATACCGTCTTTCCATGACCTTAAAATCTTGGTGGAATTGTTGCTAATCACTGACTGCACCAAGGTTTTCCGGGAACTTAGAAAGATGGCTATGCAGAAAATGCACCTTGATGCTCATATTGCAACCAAGCATTTTGTAGCTCTCCAAGAGTTTCTGGACAATTTCTGTGTAATTATTTGCTCGTGTGTTTCCAAGAAAGTCCATGACAATGGCTTTGAATGAAAACCAAGCATTCTTTTTTGACTTCTGACATTGTCCTGATGAAATGTTTGCCTTTGATGAGCTTCCGAATCTGTGGACCATCAAACACACCAGCCTTTAGTTTTATAGGAAATACCAAAATTAGGTTCTTGAAACAGAGGCAGGAATATAATATTCCTTCTATCAACAAGTGGCTCATGTAGAATGTTTGGATAACCTGGTTTTAGGGCAGATCTTAGAGGCCATTTCCTTTCCACCAAACGCCTCTCACGAGCTCTGCTGTCCCACATGCACAGATAACAGGGATACTTGGTGTATCCGTGTTGCTGATCAAGAAGGAAGCATACCATTTTACGGTCAACACAGATGACCTAATTGTGTTGGTGATATTGCAACAACTCAATGACTCTCTTTATGTCTGCATATTTTTCACAAAAAACATTGTGAAAGAGGACAAACTTTAAACTCTGCTTTGAGGTATCAATAAATAGTCACCATTCAGTTGAGTTACAGATTGGAATTTCCAATTCCTCCATGAAACCAGGTATGTTATGGCAATACACAAAGCCACTGTCAGTTCTAAAGTACTGCAGAAATACAATTTCTCTGGTTTGAAATTATGATACCTTCCTTCCTTTTCAAGCAAGTTTTTCTCATGCAGTCTTGATGCTAGGAGTTCTAAAGCCTTCTTCGATAGTCCCAAATCACGTGCCAAATCACTCAACTCATGCTGATCAAATCCCTTACGAACAGAGTCCTCTTCAATTTCAAACTCTTTATCATTGTTGTCACCTAGTTCATCACCATAATCATGTTCTTTACGAGAGGGTAGTGTAATGAAAACCGGCACTGCGATTACATCTGGATGAGCCACTGGGCATATAGCCGATGGTGGACTAGGATACTCTGTTACATTTATTTTTCTTGTTATATCCTGAATCTTTCACTATACAAAAGTAACAGTCACTGAAATGATCGCCAAACCATAGGTATACCAAATGGCATCTTATCACGTGTTCCCTTTGTCCACATCCGTATACCCTCAACACACTGTTTGCACACCTTATGAGGGGCCCAAGACTTATCTTGATCACCAAGTTTAACTTTGAAATATGCCAAATAGGCTTGCTCTACAAATGTGCTGATGTTCGCCCTTTGACTGGGAATGGTGAAACTGCCACAGATATAACAAAATGAATCAGGGTTGTTTAGGCACTTACCACTGGAAACAGCAGAGCCAGACATGATCTGAAAGAAAGGAAATATGTGTGTAAGTAGAAAAATAAATTTTGCTTATTTACTACTTAGAGCAGCGCATAACCTCTGACCACACTGTCATGCGTGTAAATGAATAGCCTATACAAATCTACGATACAGTAATCCCATTAATAAAGGCGGTAGAGAAAAAACCCGACGTGATAGAAGAAAACTAACTGCACTTTCAGAATCAGCATACCTATTTTAGTGTAAATAAGGTTAAAAATTTAAGTCAACAAATAATTTGTTTACATTTTTTCCCCAGTGTTATTCACAGTGCCCTACCATTTATAATTTGCCCAGAATCCAGGTTTACCTACTTTAAACACTTGCTATGTTTGTGGACTTTTTTCTTCTACCCATAATACATTTTATGTCACAATTTGTAAAAGACTCCAGACTTTTTTGATTAGTTTGGTTTGTTTTCCCTGCCAGATTCACCTTTCCCAATTCTTCCTTTTTTCTCTTGTTTTTGCCCATTCCAAACATCTTAAACAAGATTAGCTAAGAAACACTCTAGATGTATTTTTACTTGTTTAGATCATAGACTCCAAAGACCTAAACAGAAACTACTGGCAAAAGCTTAAAAAAAGTGCATGTGTTTACATATGTCAGTGTAGGCATTAACAGGTGTTTTAATGCCTTTGAAACCTTTGAAAAAAAAATCAGTATTGGATCCCTCCTAGTATTAAAGCCAGACGCTTTATTATACATGGGACATTATTTGACAGTAAATGAGGCAGCAGGCATGTGTGGCCCCTCTCCTATCCATCTGAGATCTGGTTTGCCAATAAACGGAAGGTGCAAAAAGAGTTTAGCCCATATCCTTATTGCAAAAATTAAACCCCCACCTACCTCTGTTGGTGGCAAAAATGCAAATGAGTAAAAAGAAGCCATTGTTGTACAGTTGATGATTGCTTTTACAATGCAAAGTACATTTATTAGATCCAGGCCTCCTTTTCCTGTAACAATAGCTGAATACTAATAACCACAAAATATTTATATAAGGAAAAAGTCTTTACCTATCTTACCCTTCTTATATGTCTCTGATGCCCAAGTGTGGGTGACATCATGTTCCGTTTAGAGCACACGCACTTTCTAAGCAACATATATTTTACTACAATACACCCAAATATTGTCCACAGTTATGTTTTTGAACATACAATTGGTGAGGCATTGCAATTACAAGTCAAGTAAAAATGCATTACCTGGCAGTTCTTTTCTTCTTATGGAGGGGTTCTGTTTCAGGGAGCATTGCTGGATGTCAGCCTACCTGTACTTTGTACTCTAGTGATATTTCTTGTCTACAGATATCAGTCACTTACCTTTGAAGCTGAAAGGTAAAAACAGTATTTGCACAGGTAACTGTTCTGACTCAAAGCCTGTGTGGTGCTTTAAATTTCTTGTGGTTGCAGCTTTCCCGTACAGGTCTTCTGTGCAAAAAACAAAATGACTTGAGTCCTCTTCTCAAATAGTTATTTGCATTTATTTCCCTATATTTTTCTCAGTGAAGTCACATTAACCAGCATAGACGTATGTCATGCTAAGGATTTTCTCTTTTTATCTAACTTTATTAGCATGAGCAGTCTTTTCTTTGTAAGCAGTGAATGAGTAATTTCAGATTTCTCCTTAGCCAATCTGTCTAAGAACACAACACAGCAAAACATTTGATAAAAGGGCCATTAATGACACTGGATTAGAAATGAAGTATTTCTCAAGTTGTTATACATGGAAAATGAGTAGATGATGCATCACTTTCAAAATTCTAAGATTCAGCCGAAAGCTAATTTATCTCAAACAACTCATTAGAATAACAAACTGAGTAAGACTCCTTAAAAATTAATCTACAGAAACAGTAACATTTACAATGGGAGGAGGGTGCATTCTTGACTGATCTGTATCTCCTGTGAAATAACAAGTTTTCTTGGTTATAGCAGGGATTTTTTAAATTTGTTTGAGCTGACATACCAATTGAATTTGTGGGCACGGATCCTGTAGCAAACACTTTTTGGAAGTTAATTTGTATGCATGTGCCGAATTTGGGTTTCCTCACAAAACTTCTGCAGCAGGTTAAAGAATATGGACAGGGGAACAAAAGCTTCATAGATGCAGGCTATGACTACCTTGTATTTTGCTGTCCAGGGACTGCAGAGCTTTGTATTTTCACCACCACTAAATCCCTAAAGAAATGAAAGCCTAATCCCCTGGAACAAGTTATCCAGACTGGAGTTTCCAAGACTTTTTTTTACATGCAATACACCCCTTGCCCCTTGAATTTTTGGCTATGCAATGGCTGTGCCAAAAGATGACATGGAAGCATAGAAAAAGGTGAAGCCAAGCAAACTCAGTGAAGGAAAGGTTGAGTGCAGATCATGTTTCCTTTGCAAACAGAGCTTGAATAATAAACACCTATTTTTTATCTTCTGGTGAACAAGTGTGTTTAGAATGCCTTTGGAGGTCTACTGGTTACATGAAGGCATTAAGCTAACCCTAATGGAAATGTGCAAGAGCCAACAGTCGAAGAGCAGACCTAGGAAAGCCAAATGATTACCATAACAGAATGAGCAGTGAGGACTCAACATCCACATGCACCCCATACAGATAACGGCAATGAAGAGGCCAGCCAACTACCCAGCTAAATGACTGTAGAGCATATGAGATCTTAGCAGGTGTCAATACCATGTTTAAAAAAACATGCATGGCCTGCCCACATACAAGAACCTGTATATTTTCTGGCACTTCCTTCCCACACTGACTCTATGCGATGGTTTTCAGTCCAAGCCGTGCACTTCATTTTTACTGTACTTGATTTTTTACTGTACTTGATTGATACTGTACTTGATTTCTTTATGCAAGCACACATTATAATTAACCAGAAATTGTACATACGGCCAATGGTAATTTTCTACATAAATTATCATTCAATAAATTGCCGCAGGTTTACCCCTTTACTGCTCTGGTTTGTTAAGTGTTCACACTGATCACACACACTTCCTTCTGTTCACCTTGGGAATCCACTTTCTGTCTTGTTGTTAGCTGATCAGTGATTGCAATCATGAAGCTGTAAATGGCCACTTTGTTCAGATGTCAGATGTGGTCTAAAAGGTAATTAGGTACTTAAGCGTTTACTCATGTAGTACCTATGACCATCAGGGGATAAATTACAAAGGGGAGTAGGTACATATGTGTGCTCAGCACCAAGTAAACAGTTGTGTCAGTGCCACAAGAAGATAATTCCTGAACAATCAGCCTTCTGTGCAGGGGATCAGCTGAATCCGGGAGTAAAGGTTTAAATTCAGCTCTTCAGGATGCCAGATGCTCAGTTCCTGCTGGTTTCCTATCTGTACCTGTGTGCTATTTGCAGCCTGGTACTCTGAGTTTATTTATAGTCTTCTGACTGCTGCAGCCGTGTCTGTAAGTTTTTTTTCCTTTGTAGTTTCTGCTGTCTGAGTGACCGTGGAAAAACGATGAATGGTAAAAGCTCAGGGACACAATCAGACTGAAATATTGGAAGTGTCTGGCCTCAATTTTTGACCATTTCACTTAAGTCAGATGCAAGATGCTATCTGCATGTTTTCTCTGGAGCTGAAACATTTTACTGGCCTGTACTGTTCTAGCTGGCTCCGTGCACAATGTCAGCCTCTATTATATGGACATTTTAGGATGTTAAGTGAGACCCAAACAGTGAACAGATAGATAAAAATGAAAGGATCATTATATGTACTTAGCTACAGATGGGCCAGGAGAAGAAGAGATAACAAATAGAAAAACAACAACAAAATAAATTCTCCAGATTCTTTGTTGGACTGCATTACAGCAAATGCTTCCCCGTGCAAAAGGTTAATGTATCACTCTTTGTTTTTCTGTTCAGCTTATGCTCATGGATACCTTGAGATGTATAAAAACAAAAATCCTTAAAATGCCTGTACAGGCAGTGACAAAGCCTTTTTGGGAGTTTTTACAAACACTAAATATATGGAGGCAAACAGCCCCTGACACTGCACTGGGCGTCCAGAAATTGGAATGGAAACGTTGCCGCCTTCTGCTGCCTGTCAAATGGATAAGGATACTGGACAGACCTACTCAAGCCAATGGTAACTGTTTTTTGCAAATGTTTTAGAGCAGTATAAAACCTCAAGCCCTTACTGTTTTGAATGTTAGTAATGAAAGCTGCATTTTGTGCACCTAGGTTTATTCCCAAGTTAATGCACCAAAGTAAAAAAAAAGGTACCTCGGTTTATATTTAGATTGGTTTATATTACAGTGTATACAAGTGAATTTATTGATTGGATTTGCATATATTTTAAAAGTTTTAGTTGAACGACATGACAGACTGCAAAATGTTGAGCACATTTATTTCTTCTTCTATTGGGTAACAATATAACACGAAAGCCCCAAAATAACCTCTAGCTTTATTTTTTTTTTCTCCTCCACCAGCATGAAGAGTTAAAATTTCAAGAAATCTGCAGTGACAAGCAATCAAAAATCAGAGAAGTGGAAGTTTCTAACTAGCTGCTATGGGTAATCTATTTTGCACTTATCTCCTTGCTCTGTTTTGTGCAGTCTGTCTATATATCCTATAAAGACATTTACCAAAATTTGAAACAATCTCATACAAAAACTGCCTACTTGTATAGAATTAAAAACTTTACAGACTATGGTTGCCAAATATTCCAACTTCTGTATCTGCATGGGTACTATTACTTTGATTGATGTGAATGTTCTTAGATGGTGTTTTTCATAATATAAGCAATATTTTAGGTTTGATGGAGCTTTAGGGGCATTATAAACAAAATAGGCAAATAGCAAAACATTGTGTTGGCTACAATACTGGGCTTAGAAATCTCAGTAAAGGTTTATCCAAATCAGTAATTTCTCTCTTTGCATTCCAAACAGAATCCCTGGGGAAATATGGGAAGATCGAGATGGAATCATGGAGAAATCATTTTAACTTGAAAGCATATGTGGTGCAGCATACAGATAGAAACTATTGTCTGCAACAGACATGAATAGAACATTCACTTGTGAGTTTGGTATTGCAAACGCAATTTTTTTTTTTTACTTTTCAAATAATTTACTTATATATACATGTCTTTTGTCTAACATGTGGTGTGTTCATGACATGTGTTCATGTGAAAAAGCATTATGATTTCATAAGGAGAAACCTAGCATTTAGTTGTTTTCCTTCTGACTCTCTAATTAAACCTTTCTACAACCATCGGAAAAGAGAGGTAGAGAGGGACAGAAAGGGGTCTGACGGAATAGGCATTTTTTATCAAGAGTACCCATCAAGCTTAGCCTGGAAAATGAAATAAAAAGCTTATATGGCTGCAACTGGATTTAAAGCACTTTTAAAACAATTTAGTAAAATTTTAAATTTTGGTTTACAGAATTGTAAGATATTTTCGAATCAGATCAAGTATTAAAAAGCATATTAACCTTAATAATGAACTTCTTCCATTTGGTCTCATGAGATGATAACTTTCTTTGTCACAAGTTATGTGGTAAACTAAACCATAGGTTAGATAAGTGGGCCTGATTTAATAAAAGATAAACTTTCATCAGTGAAGCGCTGTGATCCAGCAAACCTGGAATGGATCTGTTCCAGGATTGAAAACATTTGCAAATGGCAAATTACTTTTAAGAAATCCATTCCAGGTTTGCTGGATCACTCAGCTTAGCTGATGAAAGTGTATTCTCTACATCCATGGAGAGCTTTAATAAATCAGGCTTAGGGAGTCAGAACATTTTAGGATTCTTTTTAGTTTTCATGTTTTTTGGTTTGGTTTTAAAAATAATCTAAAAGAGGCTACAACAACAAAAGTAGCATTCCAAGACATGTTATATCAATTCGTCAAACATAAAAAACTTGTAATTGTCCCTATGTTGTTTTGTAAGTAATGTGAATATATTTGTATATGACCCTTGCCAGCCGAATATATTAAAGTGTTAGAGCACAAAGGTTTATATATGTTATCTTATAAATCTATTTTAGAATCTTGACTCCCGTGTATAGGTAGCAGAAAACAGTTACAAATGCTTCTTTTTTAAATAATGGTTATGATTATAATGTTCCCAGGAAACTTGCAAAATATAACATACTTACACTTACCATCATAATTGCTAAGCAGTTATATAAAATTAAACTTTAAGTAATAAAAAAAAAACACACACATTTATGTGTGTGTGTATCTATGTGTCTGTAGGGTTTTTTTATGTGCATGTAAATTCAGAAGCAAATCTGGCAATGATCGTTCAACAGATTTCAGGGTTCTTTATCTGCTTGCTTTGTGAACCACTATCCTGCCCTTAACTCCATCCTGACCCCTGGAGTCTATTTTATGGCTGTCAGCAAGATAACAGCTCTCCCTAGTTCGTTGTGACTGAACCATGAAATCAAACTACCTAGGAAGCTTGTAACATTACATAGACTGTGAATCCTCCTTGCTAATGCATTGCAACTTTACAGGCAATAGTCAACTCCTGCTAATATATAGTGGATGTTAAAACAGTAGGGAAATACCAAATTCCCAAATCAGACATTGGACTTTGCTAAATATGAAATAAAGTAAGGTAAAACAAACAAAAAGTTTGTATCAGGTATCAAGCTAAACAATATGGTACAGAGACAATAGCCAGTAGTAGTACCTAAGATTTGCAGTTTGTTTGATTTAGGGAATCTGTTACCCTGATGTAAAATAATTTACATTAACACTACTTTACAGTCCTTAAAAAGGTGGTTGCATTTGTTTTTGTTTTTCAGGTTTTTGGGTCCTTAATGGTTGTCATGGATGTCTTCAGTAGGGATGAGTGAGAAAGCCTGTGACAGCCTCGCAAATTTCCTCGAACTTCCGATGGGTCCGCAAAATTTCGGTGAATCAATGATAAGTACAGCCCAAGGAGCGTGGGAACCTGGATGTTCACAGCTGGACTTTTATGACCTCCCAATGAAGATTCTCCATTGAGAGGTTATATGAGTTCAATAATATGCTTGCGGTCACAGCTGATCACAGCTGATCAAACCAGCTGTGACTGCAGGTTTCGCGAAATTTCGTCGAACCGACTTTGCGGATTACATTAAAGTCACTGGGCTGACTTTAAACATTATTAGCAAAGCCCCTATACATGTTAGAACCACCAAATTTGCTAGGTATGTGTAGGAGAACAGTGGCAACACTGGAAAAATACCAAACATCAAAACAGCAGGAGACCGCATTACTAGCTCACATCATGACCTGGATGACGTGTTAGGAACGCCACCCATAAAGTTGTGGACAAATAGCCTGGTGACATTAGGCAAAAGGATGGAGGACCAGAGATGGAGCGTGGGTCAGCTAGAGCAGTAGCATTGTGTGGCCTCTGCGTCGGTCAGCTATCGTCAGGGAGACTGCATTGGTAAGTGTCATGGAGAGCTGGGTGGGTGTAGTGCCTCGTCGATGCCACCCAGAAGTGTGTAATACAATTTTAGTGAATGGAGTACTGACAGGCGGCAGCAACAGCAGGAGGAGGAGCTGTGGGCCATGAGAAAGAGCGGGGACGGCATGGGTAACTGGCATCTGGAGCTGGGTGTAGTCCATCATCAGAAATTTAACTATACCAAACAGTCTTTTTTGGTAAATAGGAAAAGCTATCAAACACTAAAATATCTGTATTTGTGTTACAGTAGGCCAGAAATGTAACTGTACCAAATGGTCTTCCTTGGTAAATAGGAACTGAAATTGATTTTATTTAACTTTAGTGAATGTACAGTGTGAAAAAAAAGATGACCAACAGTGTCTTCACTAATACACAATATAGATTACACTAAATGTGCTGACTGCTGACAATTTAACAAAACTGACTATCTATGCGTGCCGCTACAAGTAGCAGCAACCACAATTGTATCTTCAGTGCATGTTCAGTCAGTGAACAGCACCTAAGAGTGTAACACACACAATATAACTTGCACTAAATGTGCTGACTGCTTACAACTTAACAAAACTGACTATCCAGTAGCTCATGTAAAAGAAAATGCCCTATAAAACACTGAACTATGCAACTAACAATGAACTAAGAAAGCTTTCACACTGTCCCTGTCACACTACAAGTCTCTACCTGCGTCTATCCTCCACACAGTACACAAGATGGAGTGACTAACCCCTCCCTCCTTCCCTGTATATATATGCCCATGTTCTGTTCTCCCTTGATTGGCTGCTGGGCCTTGCTGTGCATCCTGGGAGCAAATGATTCGCTTCCAGTCGCGATTCCTGCCGAAGTTACTGCCCCTGGCTTTTTCTCTCGTTAGAACACAACCTCATGGCGAATTACAGGGCTGTTCTTGCTTACATGTTCGGTAAGTTAGAAAGGCCCGAGTCGCCACGAGTTCAAATTTAAAAAGCTCACTCACTTATCCCTAGTCTTCAGCTTTCTATCTCCATTACTAGAGAGCAGAATTTTTAAGTTCGATCTCGCAGCGAATTGGGCCTTTCACGCTTACCAAGCATATAAGCAAGAACAGCCACGTGTTCGCAGGCTTATCAATGATAAGTACAGCCCAGGGAGCATGGGAACCTGCGGTCACAGCTGATTGGAGGCACGTGCCTCAAATCAGCTGTGACCGCAGGGGTACTATTGAACTCATATGACCTCTCAATGGAGAATCTCCATTGAGAGGTCATATAAGTTCAGCTGTGACCGTCCAGGTTCCCACGCTCCCTGGGCTGTACTTATCATTGATACGTACCGGCCAGGGAGCGTGGGAACCTGGACCGTGGATTTGCGATATCCGTTTGCCAAAATTTTGCAGACCAAACGGAAGTTCGAGGAAAATTTTGTGAGACTGTCAAAAGCATTCTCGCTAATCCCTATCCATTACATGTGTGGTAGAGCGATTAGTAAGTTTTCAGAAGAAACATAACATTGTTGTGCTGTTTACATCTATTTACAGGAAATGACAAATACACAAAGACACTGCATTTCTTGGATGATAAGCAAGAATTTTCTGTACTTGCTAATTATATTAGCTTTACCATGGGAAGAGATGATGCACACATAATATACCATGGAATAAAGGACAATTGTTCCCTTTTCTAAGCACTATTGTCCTCCACCTCCTGCTGGGCTTCACTGTTCCTCTCAAGAGGTGCTCAGCACTTTAGTTCCCCCAACCTCATGTTGAACATGCCACCACTAGTGTTGGTCGACTATCTCACTATTCCATTTGTTAGCTATTCAATCGAATAGTGAGATATTGTTTGGGTGATCCAATGCCGAATTCGAACACTATTGAAGTCAATGGTGGGAGAATTCGGGTTATTTTTAGGGACTATTAAGGACTACAAGAGCAATCAGATTGCTCCTGCAGCCCTTTACTAGTTGAGAAACTCTATCCAGGAACACATACTGCAGGACTGCTACACAAACTTTTAAAAACTTAATTTAACATTATTTTTATTTTTTTAACCCGAATTCGAACACCAACACTGACCACCACCACGCATTTGTGTTGAAAAAAATGCAGCCCCCTTTATCCTCCAATCTTACCGCCAACATCAGGTTTTTTCCTTATAACTACCTGCTTTGGCCATTTTAGCCTTTCCATTGACCAGAAAATCCAAGTTTTTTATTTCCTGAACATAGATTTAGGACTTTTTTGTCTTCCCACTAAACTCCAGAATTTGGTATTTTTTCCTCTAACTACACTAGGTATTTTCATTTCTTAAACATCATCAACGGATATTTTTCCTACCAACTTATTCCAGGGAAGTTTTTTTGGCTATGGACCACTGACTCCAGGGGATCCCCCACCACGTCTTTTTATCTGCATCTGTCTTTTTATCTGCATACTGCTGCTTCCAAAAAAAAAAGTTAATACTACTGGATTTAAGTTCCTTATTGGGCTGCATACCCACCTGTTTGCTAGGTTCCAGATCCAGGATTGGGTCTCTTTCTTTTTCTATTCATTACCCATGTATCATTTCCCCTGAAGAAGCAGACTCATCCTGCGAAACGCAATGGTATTTCCTAATATCACCTGAATAGTATCACCTAGATGCTGACCCCATTTTAGTTGATTTTGTTATGGTCATATTATGCTTTGATTTTATTACTTATTACAAAATCAACTTTTTAGATATTTTATGAATATTATTGTGTCTTTCTTCCTTTGGTATACTGTTGTAAAGCCTTTATTTTCTTCTGATTTTTATTTTAGGATTGGTTAAGCCAGTGTTCACTTGTTCTAAAAAAACAACTATTTTAAAACACTTAGGAATTACTTTAGTAAGAAGATGCAAACAATGGAGGGAAAACTTTGTGCAATTTGGCGAAAAGGGCATAGGAAGGTCCAGTCACTAATGGACAGTATGCAGAAGAGGAATGAAAAAAGCAGCAGACATGAAGTTTGATTTTGCTCAAAATATTCTACACAAGAATAAAAATATTATTACAGTTATATGGATTCTCTATGCAAGACATTAATAAGTTAAAACAATATTGAAGTAAGCAGGCAAACAACAACAAATATACTATATATGTGGGTTTATTTGTTTTACTTGTCCCCTCATGTCCATTCATAGCATTAGTTCAGTTGTGTCCGGTGTTAAAATCTATGAATATATTCATCAGTTAGCAAAGTATATCCATTATGTATTTATGAGCTACCGTGTTAAAAAGAAATGCCATATAACATGAAAAATGGTTTTGCAGATAGAAGTAGATTATGTATAAGTCTGCCCACAGAGGGGCAGATCTTGTTCTGAAAACCCCAGGCAGAGAGATATCAGCTTATGCTTGTCATGATGGATGAATCAACCACATTTTTTTCTCAGGTAATGTTTGAATGAAGCCTACATGTGACAAATCAATTGTTCACTTTTTTTCGCCTATAAAAAAGCAACAATCAATTATTGCTAACACTTTGGATATGCTCTGGGGTGTGTATGGAATATGCCTAGCTGTTTAAAATAATGCATAAAATGTGCCATTTATCTAGAGACCTGATCAGGTCTAGATCCAAATAACCTAACCCAAAAATTGATTTTAATGCCAACATTTTAAAAAGCAATAGCTGCATCATAAGAGATTGCTGAGTTTCAAAAAGACTTTTAGCCACTACTCTCAATAAACTGACTGCTTAAGACTGCTTTAGATATATATTATGTACAAGAGTGGCCAAAGGGGGCACTTAGCATTTGGCATTCTTAATATTTGCCACTACATACCCTGCTCATTCTAATACGAGAACCTGCACATTAACATGAGCGTGCTTCTCTGGTCACAGTGGCACCAAACAGGCAATTTAAATTTAAGCCCTCTCAGGCCTCTGTAATTCCTGTTACTGACCTGTTGTTTTTTGAAACCTATGTGTGACTCTCCCATCATTTACATGCTTTTTTACCAAATCGGGCTGTTTTACTATCTGTGATTCTGCCTGATGGTCTGGAACCCCGCTGTCAACAAATATTGACCAACTCTACCTGTTTATTTGGTCTCTATCCATGCCACTTGGTGACAGTGCTTTTATGTTTTAATGATGCCAACAACACTTACTAACATTTATAATACCTCCTTGTTCCTACATTCACTGTCTCTCGGTCAAGAAGAGTTTTCAATGGAACAGTAAGGAGGGCCACTCATGATATATTGGGCTTTCTATCCAAGTCTGACACAATTACTTTTCAGCCTCTGGACATAAAAAGGGTATGCTGAGTAGAAGAAAATCAATTTGATATATTGTTGTTGTGGAACTTTTACAACAAAAGGGTAGCTTGTTACAGTCACTTATTCAGACTTTATAGAAAATCGAGCTTGCAATAAATATAAAAGAATCATTCTCACTGCTCGATGTCTGATAACAACTGAAGCCAAATCACCTTTTGTTGTTCAAGTTTTTAGTAGACAACATCTAATAAAGCATGTATAGCAGAGCTTCCCAACCCCCGACCTGCGGCCCACTAGTGGGCTGTGGCCGTCTGAGAGGTGGGCCATGGTTTTGGCCGGTGCACCCACCAGCAGGGTCTGAGCCACGGACCACGTCTCCCGGAGACATTGCAGACTCTGGGAGGACAACCCGCCCACTCTCCTATTGCAGGCTCAGACTTGTGATGGGCGAGTGGGTGGGTTCTGGTATCATGACGTCACTCTGGTGGAAGTTTCTTCCCCTTTGAGTGACACACGGCTCTCCGTGCATGCACAGTCCAGGGTCTGTGCATTTAGTGGTCCACAAACTGCAAAAGGTTAGGGGCCTCTGATATAAAGATTTGCTTTAAAAAAAATAGTTTTATATATTAATACGTGTTGATTTTTTTTCATTCTTAAATGTATTATTTGATTTATAGGATAGTTATCACTCACAGTTCTATCACAGCAAGGTGAGGTTGCAATGACTACTATGTGCTATAACAGATTTCCTTATGTGTTTGCCAAGCTGTACAAGTTCTTTGCTAATGCTTTGAGAATGATAAATTCCATCATCTTATTTTCTGGGTTATGTGAAGGTCACAAGACACAACTTGTCTATGGACTAAATGCATGTTTTCTTGCATCCACAGTACTGTCAGACAAAGGGCTAATTCATACTGGCAGTGAGGTTACAGCACGTTTATCGCTTCCTCATACCAGGAAATGCTGCGACTTGGGGGAGACACTACATGCACCGTCTCCCTGTAACAGCCCCCTTTGGAAATAATTAGGGGCTGCAGTAAGTGATACTAGTACCACTCACTGCTGTCAGCTGTCAAATGTGCAGTCGCTAGTTCTTTTTGAACCAGCTCTGCAGGAGACAGGAGACACAAAAATTGCTCCCTTAGAGACATTTCAGACCTGCAGTGAGCTGCAATGTTCTGCTCTGGGCTTAATAGCAGTCCCAGCTGCTCCCTTTCAAGTGAAAAGGAGAGGACTATTTTTTGCACATGGCAGAAAATAGCTGTAGCAGATCTAGACATGGTTCCTTAAAGCAGCAAACTGCTTTTGGCTGTTGAGGATTTGAGCCACAGTCGCTAATGTAGTTGCTCATGGTTTGGTTAGCCTCTCCCGGCTGCACAGCAGCCATTTGTTGTGCGCCTGGGAGTAGCAAACTGGTCAGTGCTGGTCTAAAAAGCCCTTAAGCATTATATAGCAGCTCAAAAACTGTTACTCAAAACACTCTTTAGTGATTGTTTCACATAAAAAAATGATAGAGAGCTATACAGACATCACTGTTCTATTGAAAGGGGAAGGATGAGCAGGAGGGAAAAAGCCGTGCTCATTCCTGATGGTTGTTTAGTGATCCAGAAGGACAGATCACTAAACATTCCTGGCAGCTGTAAAGATACTAGATTTTCACCAGAGATGTTTTAGTTTATACCAAGCAATAAAAATATAGCATCTGTACACTGCTTTGAGGCCTTTGTTGATGGGCTTTTGTTTATGTCAGAACTGCATCCCATCCTAAACACGTGAATAGGAATGCAAAAGCAGCCTATAGTGCAGTGTTATAGCAGGTCAAATTTGGGTCAGAAGAAGGTCAGCTATGTGCCAACTGTACTCTTAATTATCTCAGAAGCATCAAACTTCCTCCCAGCATAGGTATGCATGAACCACTACAATTACAATGGTACCAAAACCCAACCAAAGGTCCAATTTTTTTGGTTACAACTCTTGTCCTTGTACTTGTCCTAGGTCAGTACTCTAGTTTGTAGCTGGTTTATTGAATGCAAGTTGTGTGTAAAGGATATACAGTATTTATATTGCAGATGAAGCTGTATCTCACAAAACATTTGTAATGTTGTAATGTGATGAAAGGTACATTGTCTGCACGAGTTCCTTTGATATTTTGTTAATCTTGTCAGTGTTTTATGCAGCTCTTAATGAACTTCTCTATGTGTTTTCTCTTCCAAATGGACACGTTCCAGCTGCCTGTATGCAGTCTCAGTACATCTCACCAGCATTCCCCTGAGATCTTTACTCAAAGCTTGCTGTCAAGCCAAGCAAAGTAACTCAGGAGCATTGTCTAAATTAACAACATTCTAATGATATTGTGATAGTCTAGGAATATTTGTATACCTTTATGGAGGATACAGGAAAAAATGGTGTGGTAAAATCTGTTATATCCTGGTGATTTTTAGTTATATATGATTTGTGTACCTTGTCTTTCTTGCTGTCGTACAGGCATGTGATTAGAGCAACCATGTAGCATTTATTGAAATGCAGTTTTCTTTTTTACACTTTAGTATAAGTACAATTCTTTGGATCTTTATTTTAAGTAAACATGATTTTTGCATACAACATAGTTTAGTTTAACAAAATTTTGGCAATTTGGTGCATTCCCCTTCATTGTTCTGCAGCCCTCCAGGCCCCCAATGCTTTCCAACCTTGTCTGCAGCCCTCACTATGTACTCCACTGCTTTCCTAGCAAATCAGTTATGCTGCCTTGACTACCAAATAATATGCCCATACACTGTGTGTAGAGGTAGGGATATTTGTATTGTACTTTTGGGAGGAAGTTGCCTGATGATAATGTCACAAGTTGTAAAAATGTCAATTTGTGCTACAGGAAAGAGCTAAAATAAACCAAAAAAAAAAAAAAATCAAAAACAAATAACAGCAAAAAACATGCTTGAAAGGACTGAAAGACCAGACCATCGGTTTACACACAGTCAGCAGGATTAAGAAGTGTTCAATTTAGGCACAGTAGTAAGTTAGAGGTAAGAGATGAAGTCATCAAAAAAATCAAAAATGTCCTTTCCTTGTGTTGTTTTTATTATCTTGAACATTTTTTTACAATTCACTAAGAATTACATCTTTTTTTTATAAAGTCATTTGAGTTTATGAGTTTAAATAACACTTTTAAACCTAAAATAATGGTTCTTGAGAAATAGGTGATTTCTGTAGTAAATAATCATTGTACATTTAATTGGTATTTATGTTTGGAAAAGTAATATATATGATGATACATTCCTAATGAGCTAAAATAACACAGTTACAATAACCCATATAGATTAGCAAATTCATTATACCAAAGTAGTTTGCAGTGGGTCGATTATTTTAGGTAGTTCACATAGCAAAGTGTATTATCATCTTACAAAGGATAATTCACTGAGTATAAAAATTGAGATGAAGCTCTGCTAACTTCAACCATGCAATCACATGCAGGCAAAAAAATAGAAAATTTAATACTTACCTACTGAAATTTTCCTTTTCTGATAGCTCAATAGCAGCATACAAATGGGTAATCCTTTTCCCCTTCAACTCCCAGTAGATAAATTCAAGCCGGTCCATACACTTAGTTTTCTGTTTAGTTAATTGGTGCTACTCATAAAAATAAAGATGGGTATGTATGCTGTCATGAAGCTATCAGGAAAGGAAAATAACGGTAGGTAAGGTTATATTTTTTATAGCTGCCCATAGCTGCTCTTGCTGGGATCTGATGCAATTGCTACCTAATAAATAGGAAGGAGAAAATTACACTGAGAAGATCTTGTCTGTTCAATCTTCATAGAATGCTGGCTTTCCTTTCCTTTCTGCAAGGTTAGGATCTCCATTGGGGCCTACCATATTATAGATATCTATTGAGACTATTGTGCTTTTGACTAAGGTATGATCTCTCCATGAGTGCCATGGTCTTGCAATCTTCTAACAATCCTGTAGTGTAACTAAGTATTATTTAGTGTCCA
Organism: Pyxicephalus adspersus; assembly: GCF_032062135.1. Taxonomy (NCBI): domain Eukaryota; kingdom Metazoa; phylum Chordata; class Amphibia; order Anura; family Pyxicephalidae; genus Pyxicephalus; species Pyxicephalus adspersus. The sequence continues at coordinate 74,928,493 of NC_092859.1, read as the reverse complement.
AAAGTTTCTTCCACTTACGTTTTTCTCTGGGTACAAGCTTCAGATCTACAGATAAGCATCTTCCTAAAAAAATATTCCATTAGTGATCTACTAAATCCAATGCATTTCAGTTCATGAGGTTTGATACTTGCTGGAGCAAACTGTGAAAGTCATATTATCACTTCTTTGGACTCCTTACTAGAACCTGACTAGAACATGTTTTTGTCTCTGGGCATCAGTGCTTTTACAAAGATAGGAAATTCAGTGATTGTGAAACAAGCTTAGAATTCAGAGGGCAGCTTGCAGACATGGGATAGAAACATTTCTATAATAAAGTAAAACCTTAAGATCTTAGATTAAATAAAACACTAAATACTCATGATTAGCACCCCATCAAAGCAACAATAGATAAGAACTATACACCTTGGGACTATACTTTGTCCTCAGTGTGCTCTACTCCATATGCTTTCTCGCTTCTCCCTAGACTTTAGACTAATCACACATATAACACACACCAAACACATATTTTATGATGGATCAGAATTAACATAGGTTTACCTATACCTGGATCATGCCCGACTGGTGACAGAAATAGCAGATTCTATAGCAATTGCAATTTTAATAACAGCAGAAGATTGAAGAATAGAGAAAACACTACTATCTATATATTGGAGCCATTTTTAGCTGCCCCTTTCATTATGGATTTACCAAAACTGCTTTTACTTCTAAAAGCTACAGAAGAAGTAACTGTAACACCAGCGACTAGACTTTAAGTGACATGGCAAACACTTTCAAGCAAATAGTCTAAACTAGAAGCATCATTTTATCTTCGTTGTTTTATCATATATAAATCCTGGTCTCAAATAACGCAAATTCCAGGTTTGCTGGATTACCCTAGCTTCACTGATGAAAGTGTATTGTCTCAAGCCTTGGAGAGCTGTAATAAATTAGGGCCAGAGACTTAACCCAATTGGTCATTCAGTTGATGTCTTGTACATCTTCACATTCACTGTTAAAAACCATAATTAGTGAAATTAATGGTGTTTTCATATTGGAAAAAGTTGCTTAATCTTGGATAGGTTTCTAGTTTAAACATTTTCTAGCTGATTTGAGAAGGTAACTACCAATAGAATATAATCTTTCTTGTGCTGTGTTTAGTTACTCAAAGAATGTGGCACCTTCCAAGCACTTTGCAGAACAACCTGTTATTGTTAGCTATAAACTAGTGTAAACTGCTTCTACTCCAAGAAAATTATTATCATTCCCTACATACACAGCAGCATTCCATATACACAGCAGAAGCCCAAATAAAAACCAACACATTTATCAATGCTATCCACAAAACAAATGCATCCCCTATAGTATTTTTATCTAGACAATGTGCTAAAATGTGTGTCCAGATAAAAAAGGAACAACATTCTCATAAGGGTCATCCGTTGGCTATCCAATGTAAGAAAAGAAAAAAACTATGTTAATAGTTGATAGCTTTTGACTATTTGATGATATAGTTTAACAGACATTCATTATTTTTAATACTATTACACTGTAAGTAAAAAATGTTGTCTACTATTACCCTTGAAAGCTATTGTCACAGAGAGACAGAATTTAGGACGAATACTTGTAAGAAAAGTCCAAGCAATCCTCTAGAGAAACATACTGCAGAAGAGTTGCATAACATGGCTCTTTGTATTTCAAGGCAAAATTATTTCACCTCCAGCAACACAGAGGGCTGTTTAAAGAAAAAACTGTAATCGGGGTGCTTATAAAAGTACAATGCTGATAAAGCTGTAATTTGAGCCAAGTTGATATTTATATATATAGGTCATATCATCATTCTTCTGTATCTTATATTATCTTCTGTATTAATTATTATTATTATTGAAAGTGAAAACTACATTAAATAGAGCTGGTTTTATCGTAAAATGTAATATAAAGTATTGTTGCACATTTCTTATTTACCATATCAGGAAAAAAAAAAACAATTAAAAATGTACAGTATTTTAAAGCAGGTATTGCATTTGCATTACTTGTAACAATTGTTTATTGAGTTTATTCAGTTTACTCAGTCAGTTTATTTTATACGCAGCTGAACAAGTCAGAAAAAAGAACAAGAAGAAGAAAAAAGCTTTAAAAAGATTCTGTTACTGGCAAGAAGAGAGATACGAGGTTGCTACAGGCATTTAGTGCAGAAACCTAAAAGGTATCTGCACATACCTTCAATACTTTTCAAATGTACCCATCCTGGAGGCTGTTTTGCCTGCTAAGCATACTGCAAGTAACAAAGGTTTACTAGACCTTCCTACCTCCTGATGATTCTTAGTTTTCCAGTGGCTATATTGGCCAGTGAGGATGCCCACCATAGTAATGGAGTTATTGGAATATGTGGGGCATAGTAGAACCTGGAGACTTTGGGATGCTTTTGCAGGTATATGTAAGCACTAGTGTTGATGTTCGAATTCAGGTTGTCCTTATATTCGATCCGAATATGGCTGTTCGAATTCGGATAGACCCAACCCGAAAAACACAGGATTCGACAGCAAAAATTCGGGAAAAAAAAAGTTAAAAATAAAAATAAAAATTAATCTTAAATGAATTTAATTTGAATGTGTTTTATTTTAACTTGTTTTTTTTTTTTTTTTACAGGTTATCCGACAATGACATTATGAATCATAATGTCATTGTGGGATTCCCGGACCATGGAAACTTTGCGGTTACAGCTAATTGAAAGCAGGTGCCTTCAATTAGCTGTAACCGCAAGCAATACCAGGGCAATAGATGTTGAATGGAGATACGTATCTCCATTCATCACCTCTACTGCTCTGTGATTGGCTGGGAAATAGGAAACCCTGATGACAGCTCAAGCATCATCAGGGTTTCCCTTTCCTCAGCCAATCAGGGAGCAGAGAAATCAGTGGAGCTTTACTATGCTGACAGCTCTGCTCCCCTGATTACTACCACAGCCCTAGAGGAGCTGTGACATGTGTTCTGTATCTATAATACATGTACAGCAAAGTTCTGCTGACTGCTCTGCTCCCTGATTGGCTGAGGAAAGGGAAATCCTGATGATGCTTGAGCTGTCATCAGGATTTCCTATTTCTCAGCCAATCACAGAGCACTAGGGATGAATGGGCACAAGTCTCCCCATACATATCTAGTGCTGAATGGCTGAGAAATGTAAAACCTCAGCCAGAGCACTAGGGGTGAATGGAGAGGCTTGTCCTCATTTAACCCCTAGTGCCCTGCAATCCCTCACTGTCAGGAGGATTTCCAGGGCTCTGTTCATTGCAACCCTGGAAATCCTCCTGTCATTGGGAAAACCTGTAAAAAAAATAAATAAATAAATTACACAAACACACACACAATAATAAAATAATTTAACATTAAAGCCTTGTCCTATTTTTTACTTATATTTTAACCCTTTCAGGGAATGAGTAAGGGGTTTTATGTACCCTTGTACTCATTCCCCAGGGTGGGGCGGTGGAGATCTGGGAATCTCCTTTTTAAAGGGGGCTTCCAGATTACAAAGTCCTGCTAAAAATGTTTAAAAAAGCCCCCATTGTTTTCAATGGAAGCTTTCATAAAAGCTTAAAAACGCTTGAAAAAGCCTCCATTGAGTTCAATGGAAGCGTTTTCCCACATTTTAATTTTTTTAAATGTTGCAAGCAACGTTAAAGATAACGCTGAAAAACGTGCCTGAAGGAAACGTCCTGGTGTAGATTAGCCTATTGGAATGCATGGGGACTTCAAACATGGGCTTTAAAAAGCCTCAGGTTAAACGCTGGGGAAACAGTCCGTGTAGACTAAAGCTGCATACACATGTCCAATAATTATCGTTAGAAACGACCGTCGAACAACCGATGAACAACCGATTGGCCAAAAAAAAGTGACCAAGGACTCCGACAAACGAAGATTGTCGTTGGAAATGAATGACCGCCACAGTGGATCTGATTGGCGGACGATCTTTCACTATCTATCATGTGTACGGTCGTTCAGTGATCGTGCATGTTTCTGCGGTACACTTTCTCCTTTACATGTCCCTCCATGCATCGTTCAAACGATTGTATCTAGCGTGTGGACACTGTTGGTGGATTATATTTGAACAATCATATTGTTACAGCATGTACAGAATTGTGCAAAATATGATTGTTCAAGTATAATCGTGCATAATCGTTGATCGGTCGTAATCGTTCATTTTCTAACAATAATTATTGGAAGTGTGTACCTAGCTTTAGACTAATAATGATATGACAGGTGCTCTTTAATGTTCATATGAAGTACAGGGGTATGTAATAGTGTTATGTATCTTTTTACAATGTATCTTTTTATGTATCCTTTTATAATGTATCTTTTTCATCTGTTCAGAGGCTGTAGAAGCTCTACACAGTGCTGAAAAAACCCGAATTTTTCCTCCTATTGACTTTAATGGTGTTCAACTTTGACATTCGACCACCCGAATAATTTTGCTCTATTCGAGCGAATAGCTGACGAATCGAATAGGGAGCTATTCGACCAACACTAGTAAGCACCTCTCAGTGCCTGCACGTAACGTCTGCTGTAATTCCACCCCCACACAGTCATACTTCCAAGTCTCTTTAAGCTCAAATATATAAATAGACAAATGTTTTCCATAAACAGAAAAAGCATTGTTCAGATTTTACCCAGGCATTGTGTTTTTAGGATGCTAGACTAACAACTTATGCAGATTCATAACTTTAAGTTGAATTTTAAATTACAGTATATTATTCTTAAAACAGACTATTAAATCCAAATGAAAGGTTTTTTCAAGCCCCTGAAATGAATTGTCTACACTGACCAAAAAATAATTTCTGGGTTAAAAGAATAGTGTGTCAATCTTCCTTTCATTCTGTAACAAAGTGGTCCAAGGGCCCAACCAGGACCACCGTGTCTTGAGAAAATGTGAGAGATGTTTTCCAACAGAAAACATACAACACCTAATTTGGAATATCCCATCCAAACTTTGGATCTAGTGCTCTATTTTCCAGATACAGTGGTTTTTGAAAGTTTGTGAACCCTTTAAAACTTTCTAAAAAGAAAACCTAATTAAACAAATGAAACAAAAATTATATTTAGGCATATATTTATTTTTTTAAATGATAAAATAACATATCTGTATGTGGTAAAGTAAGAAAATCCTCCTCCCAGTATTTAGTGTGACCCACTTGCGCAGTAGTAACTGCAACTAAACATTAGTCCATTTAGCCTATTCCTACATACATACCAACTTCAGCTCCTAATTCATGTGTGTTTTATCACATGAAGTGCTCACTTTACGTTTTTCCACAACATTGCAATTGGAATAAAGTAAAAACTCTGACTTGGGCATTACAGAGCATCCACTTTATTCTTTTTTAACTTTTTTCTTTGGTAGAATGGCTTTGTTTAGGATTACCGTCTTGCTACCTGACCCACTCTTTCAAGAACAGATGTGTTGACATTTTCCTTTAGAACTTTCTGATATAGTTTCATATTCATTGTTCCAACAAAGATGACAAGCTGTGCAGCCCCAGATGCTGCAAAAGAGGTCCAAACCAGAACACTTCCAAAACCATGTTTTACAGATTGGATAAGGTTCTTATTCTGGAATGCAGTGTTTTTTTGTAATGTAATGCAATATAAAACCAAAAATATTTAATTTTGGTTTTATCTGTCCACAAAACATTCTTCCAATGTCCTTCTAGTTTGTCCACATAATCTTTACCAAACTTTAGACTGTCAGTAATATTTTGGGGAGACAGCAGTGGCTTTCTCCTTGCTATACACACTATTGCTGTTCGGTCTTCTCCTAATGGTGGACTCATAAACATGAGGCCTTCAGTTGCCTAGAAGTTACCCTGGGTTGTAGCCTTCGGGACTAAAACATGCTTTGCATTTGGAGTTATCTTTAATGGTTAACCACTTCTGGGAAGGGTGACAACAGTCTGGAATTTTCCTCCACAAATGTGTGTGATCAGGCTTTGCTGGATCCCTGTTCTTTAAATAAGTCAGGGTCTCTCACTCACACTTGCTTGTCATCCAATTGATTTGATTGAAAACACCAGACTCTCATTTCACCATATATATATATATATATATATATATATATATATATATATATATTTATTCATTCATTCATATATTTATATATGAATTCACTTTCTTTTGCCACACACAGATATGTTATTGGGTCATTTTACCATTATATTATCTATAATATTTATTTTTTTGCTAATCTAGTTGTTAATCTAGGTTTTCTTTATCTACTATTAGGACTTGTTTGAAAATCAGATGATGTTTTAGGCCACATTCATGTAAAATTATAGAACAGGCTGCACATATTTTCAAGCACCACTGTATCTATCAAGATGTATTAGCAGAGGTCAAAACAATGAAAAAGGTGAATACAAAATGGTTGTTACAGTTTATTGCACTTACCTGTCTATAGGTTAACATTGCTATCATTGTTTGTCTAAATATATTTTATAAAACCCCTCTTTCTGTTGTATCCTTTCATAAAAAAATAATTTTAGTTTCTTAAATATGTTTATTTTATATTTCTAAATACTTTGAGAGAAGTATGCTTAATCTACGTAAAGAGAAACATTTTGTGCATCCATTGAAGTTCCATGCCTGTAAAAATGTTTATAATAGATCAAAAGGAGAATGTGGTAAGGGTAGTTGTGAGAAATCATGTATGCTTTGAACTTATAAGCAGCCTTTGTTCTTAAACAGTGCAATGGCACAAAATACTTCACTGCTTATTTAAATCATAGATAGCAGAGAATCTGACAATTTAAGAGTCATCTGTAGATATTTACATCTTCATTATTTTTTTGTCATCTTTTTATTTTTAATTACTTCTCCCAAAATGCAGGGAAGTGTGTATATACATTATTTTATCTGTGTTTACACAATGAAAGGTACAGGAATTTGTCATCAACATAATTCCAAGTCAAATTTTGCATTTGAAAAAGTATTTGGCAATGTTCCTGTTTTACATAATCAGTCATTATTTCTATTTGAAGATAAGTGATTAACATCTTCTAAGCAATCCTTGTACTTTGATCTTACATCAAGATCTCTACAATACATGTTAACGGTCCTTCACTCATTAAAAGGTGTGCTGGTACACATTAAAAATATATATTGTGGTAAAGCAGACACTGTGATATGCTGGAGACCTGGTGTAATGATTAATATGTGCAGGAAATCTTCATTTACATGCATATACAGTATACTGCTTTCAAGATACCAATATAAATCAAAATTATTAAGAAAGTGGAAAAACATAAATTCTTATATAAAATACAGTGATTGTATAATGTGTCTGAAAATCAAACATGACTTTACCAATCAATTTTAGTAGATGGTGAAGTTACGGAAAAGATCACTCATAAAAGGTCAATATTATTAAGAAGATTGTTGAAAAGACACTTGGCAATGATACTGCATTTTTCTTTAAAGTCCAACTAAACTTTCAGTTTAAATCAGCTAAATACCTTTCAGCTACATTGACACAAAAAGTTTTGGACCTCTGCAAAGAAACCTACAAACTGGCAGGGGGCAGGTTTTTCTAATTGACCTGTAGCTACTTAAAAAAATAAATAAAAAACACACTTTATATTTGGTATTTATTGTAAATATTATACATTTCTAAAACTAGAACATTGGCTGCTATGTTACATTTCTTCAACATAAAAATCATGGCAATCAATATCATGGCAATATCTCTTCAGTATTGGGCATTAGGAATTTAAAGATACCTTCCTTACATATGTTAAGATCTTTAAATATCCCCCTAAGTTTTGGATGCCTGTCCTCCCCCCACCTTCCTTACTTTCTTACTTTAAAACCAAAACCAACCGAAAAAAAGCCATCACAGTCACAGTCCATAGGCACCATTCAAGGATTCATGGGCATCCTTACTATTTGTTTTGGTTATAGAGGTACTGTCTTTAAAGGAAAGCTCCTGTGCATATTGGAATTTGAAGTGGCAGGCTACCAATTCCAACTTTTACAGGTGATATTATCACATTATTTTTTAACCCCATTTTTCCCTTTCCAATATTAGCGAACTGTTATGGAACATTGCCATAACAGGTCACTGCCTTAATATTGGCCTTCTATAATCCCCTCACATTGTGTAACTTTAACAGGAAATGGCAGGGTCAGCATTCTAACCCAATCAGACTTGATATATTTGCACATTTATGTCTTTATACATGCTTATTAGTACTATAGTGCAGTGTACGTTGCATGTACAATGTGACAGGTGCCTGGAAAAAAATTATAATCAAAAACAAAACAAATATATATTCAGTTATGCATTTAACTGTTTCCTTTAAATTTCTCTTTAGTCCAGACCAAAATATTTGCAGTGTCTTGGTGCACATGGCTGAAAATGGAACAGTACTAGGACAGAAGATAAAGGCTAATACTATTAGTATGTGAGAGGTGTTCTTGAACAGGAACACTCAGTATGGTGTATAACAACATTTAAAATGATTTACTGAAAAATACATTTAACAGAACAGACAATTATAAACATGCAATGGTCCTATTTACAAGAAGTGGCACTTTCAGTTGATCAAAGCCTGATTCGGCAGAGAGAATAAAGGCACATGCCTGCTTTTGATTCACCAAGCCCTTCTATAGTTAAAAACCACCTGTTCCAGCAATATTTATTGGCTGGGTAAGGGCAGCTCCTAAAGCATGGTGTGTATGATGGAAAAGCTATTTTATTTTTAAATCAATGTTTTTCAAATTGCAGTTATAGGACAAAAGCTGTACAGGCTGATTTTAGAATGCCTTTATGGTTGACGTGTAAAAGAAAATGATTTACAAAGAAAACAACCCACGCAAGAATTGAACTGCAACCTCTGCATTATAAGTGCATCTCATGTTCTAGACCACAGAGTTATTCAGCTAATGAGAACCATTTCTGGGTTTCTTCAATGAGCTCAGTTGCTGTGAAAGTCACTTATCAGCTACCCACCAATATTTTAAGGTAAGGTCGGCTGTCTGAAAGCATGGTGCTTAAAATGCAGAATTCTGCTTCCAGGGATGGACATGTAAATCGTGATTCTTAAAATCACATCTGCTCAAAAAGTATTTTCAACTTTTATTTGATCGAGTTTGGAAATAAAATATATTTAAGTATTTCTTAGGTACCCTCCATGTATTCTTTCTATTACTGTACGTAACTGGCTTGAACAGCCAAACATATGGTAACCACTCTATAGGAGGAGGTGATGTTGTGATGAAGTTTAGCGGCGGTACTAGTCTGAGCAGTAATGACTGTTTGTTGTTATGTGTTTTTCTTTTTTCTTGTAAGCTATCCTTTCTCTAGCTATCTTCCTTTCAGAGCTTGCACGTATTCACCTTTATTAAAAACTATTACTACTGTATGTTGGTGTTGTTGGGTCCAGGCCTCTGGGTGGATTACCGCTTGTACGGGAAAGCAGAGGTCTGAAGAGAATCCAGGTGCCCCTTAGAGTGTTACACTGTAATAAAGCATATGTAAAGGCTTAATTTTCATTGAACGTAACAGGAATAATGGTTTGAAGGAACTAAAAGGATGGAGCTACAGCCAGTCACAAATCATATACAGTTAAAAATTGCCTCAATTAAACATAAGTTCAGATACAAACACTTCATAGATTTCCCTAAAACTGTAGCAAAATATGATAGCAAAATATACAAGAATTAAAAAACACAACTTATGCCTTCCATTAACCAAGCCTAATGTGACTTGATATAAGTTGCCATATTTGAGATACATGGAGGATTATGGTGGCAATCAGAATCACTAGACCATAATGCCTCTATGAGTTTCACAGCCAAGGCCTCTTCTTCAGGAGGGTAAAACATATACAATATTTATGAAGTTATAATCATATGGCATAATAAATAAATAGTGAATAAATCCAAGGGTGGTGACAACTAGCGGTAACAATGATATATAACTGGGACCATTTAACTTGTTTGAAGCATACAGAGAAATTATTGCAAGTATTATACCACAGTGTGCTCAGTAAGGGCTGCATTGTAATGCTTCTAAAGACAAATAGATAGTATGTCCCTGTAGACTGACCCGCCGGAGGAGGAGAACAATATTGGTGTTTATTATCATTATTATCATTTTATTATCATAAATCTTGTCTTCAGTGTTGTGAAATTCCTAATAAATGAAATTCATGCTCCTATTAACTATTCATAACCTTTGCAGAAGGCCTATCCTGTCTTTCCTTGGTGTCACCAGTCCTGTAATAGGACTATGGTTGTCACCCAGTAGTGTTCTGCAGCACACAACAATTTTGCATTAGAGGAAATATAAGCTAGACATTATCACCACATACAATATCAGGATAGTTGAAACATTCAGAACATTTCTAAATTTTTGCTACTTTTTGAGGGCCAATTCTATATTTGTTCACTCATTTTTATATTGCTGGCCTAATTCTCTAGGTTTTAATGGTCTCACAGGAGAGTACTGTGAACCCAGCCGGCATTATAATGACCCCCATGGAGTATGTTAACATTATGTGCTCACAAGAAACCGGCATATGCACAAAAGTGTCTTCCTGGCAAAAATGGAGGAGGATGGAGGAGGATGCTTGGGGAAGTTTGGAGCAGGGAGAGGGTAAAAGGAGTTTAGGTATTTTTTTTGGTTAGGGTAAAGACGAAGCACAAAAAGCAAAAAAAAAAAAAAAAAAATGTGCTTTGGGTACAATGTTATCTATGTAAAAGAAATGATTACACTTACAGATAAGAGCTGCACCTCAATTTCCTGCAGATTTAGAAGGAAAACCAAGCAATGTAAATAAAGTAAAACGGTACTACAAAAACACACAAAAAAAGTTTCTATACATCTGTGCTCTTGTGTGGTTCCATTTTGTTGGTTAAAATAGGGTTTATGTAGTTTGTTAGTTTGACCATAGTTAAAGTATAACTAATTTAAAGAAAATAAAAATGTAATTTTGCAGCTAGATGCAATGAGTACTTTTTTCTAATTATTTAGGCTAAAGTTATTTATACGTTCTAAAGATATAGCTGGATCCTAGTGGAAATCCAGTGTGCAATATGGCACTATTTTATTTTTGTGTTAAAAATACTCTAATTTAAAATCAAATGAGTGTAAATTGCTTTGGCTCTATAGTTGTTGCATATTGTACTAAAAAGCAGGTATGTTAGAAGATGTAAGTATTTATCTCATGTATATGCAAATTACATATAAATTAATAAAACTTTTGTGTGTGTGGATTTACGCTGTATGTTTTTGCCACTAAGCTATAGCACAGAATGATTTGATCGGGACCATTGACAGCTACTCCAGTAAAAACCCACTGGCAATTACTGTGCACTAAGCACATTTTTGAGTCAAACCCTTGATCTGCTAATGACCTCAGCATAGTCGGATTAAGATACAATTATTTCCACAGAACACTTGCAGCTTTTTTGAAGTATATCTAAAAGTAGACCAGTGGTTTTCATTTTCAAATGGAAATAACACAGATAAATGCTTTAATGGACAATTTACCTAATAACTGCTGGATGTATATGTTTTTTACCTTCTGGAAATCCCAGAAAACAGATTTATGTTGAAAATAGGCTAAAATGTTATTATGCCTCCAGAAAAAAATGAATGCAATTGATTTAATGTTTTCAAGGTTGCAAAACAAATTCATTTTCCTGTTCTTTCTATTTGAATGTTAATGTGTTACAATCTAAATTATTTTAGTTGAAAATGGAACGTATAAGATTAGTCACCCACTGGACTGTTCCAGCATGTGAATGTAAACTGGTACCAGTCAATCCTGGCAACATCAATTTGGCACTCTAATGACCATTTTTGCAGGGCAATACCTGATCAGCACAGTTGGGATTATAAATTGGGTAACATTCCTAGGCATGTTTGCCTTATCATCTTTAATTGATCTACAACCTGTCCATATAAAGCACAACAAAAGCTTCAACATGTTTTCATGGTTTTTATGGATATTTCATGGATTAGCATTCCAACTGGTCTTTACCATTTGCCCCATCAAATAGAAAGAAAATACAGACTTCTTCAATATTGTGCATTTATTTAACTTAGCACTGACTTACTTACTTACTTAGCTATTCAACCCTGATAATTACTATGGCCTCATCCAGCCCAGTCCCAGAAGGTCCCTGTTCCTGATCATGTGAATGTAAAGACCGGGTGTTTTATTGAAGTGGAGCTAAACTCATCGGTGGTTGGTGAGTTTCTCCCAAAATATAAAATACTTACCGATTATGACAGATACGTACTGTGTGTAGTTACCCTGCAATGATGATAGGACCTATCATCTCTGCATGCATGGAAGGCACCATCTTCACCGTTGGACTTTGGTGGAGACAGTGATCCCCCTCACCCATTGCATAATGGACCCCTCCACAGGAGTTACATTATTCCTGATGGCTGGATCAGTGATGTCCTGTATGTATGCTAAAAAGGTAAAGTAACCTGGAAAGACTATACACATGTGAACATGGTGAGCTCATTTGGAGAATATACTTGTTATTTCTATTATTATTACACAGTATTTATTTAGCACAGTGAAGTCCACAGTCAAGTCACTAGCTGTTCCTCAAAGGGGTTCACAAGCTAATGTCTCTACCTCAGTCATATGTCTTTAACACAGTCCAAAGTCAATTTGTGGGGGGTAGCCAATTAACCTAACTGCGTGTTTTTTGGGATGTGGGAGTACCTGGAGGAAACGCACACAAACATGGGGAGAACCTACAAACTCCATGCAGATAACACCCTGACCGAGATTTGAACCTGAGACCTACGTCTGCGAAGGGTGGAGCACTTACCTCTGAGCCACCATGCTGCCCTAGGTACAGAAAATAAATGCTCGGGGGCTTCAGAAAGTTAGCAGCTGAGCACATAACTGATGACACCAGCCTTCCAAATGAATATAGTTATAAGAAATATATAAAAGAGAAAAAACTGAACAATGTGGGTCAGTGCAGCAATAGGGTAACAAAACTATACAATACTATTAGATTTTTACCCCTGGGTAGGCTGTTTGGACTAAACAAGGTTTTCTTTTGGTGGGATAGATTTGAATAATGTAGTTATCATTAGTGTTGGTCGAATAGTTCACTATTCGATTTGGAAGCTATTCGGCCGAATATAGCAAAAAAATTCGGGTGGTCGAATTCGAATTCGAATCCCATTAAAGTCAAAGAAAAATTCGGGTTTGTTTCAGCATCGTGTAGAGCTTCTACAGCCTCCAAACAGATGTAAAAAGATACATTATAAAAAGATACATAACACTATTCCATACCCCTGTGCTTCACATGAATATTAAAGTGCACCTGTCATATCAATTTTAGGCTAAAGCTAGGTACACACTTCCAATAATTATTGTTAGAAAATGAACGATTACGACCGATCAACGATTATGCACGATTATACTTGGAACAATCATATTGTGCACAATTCTGTACATGCTGTAACAATATGATCATTCATATATAATCCACCAACAGTGTCCACACGCTAGATACAATCGTTGGAACGATGCATGGAGGGACATGTAAAGGAGAAAGTGTACCGCAGAAACATGCACGATCACTGAACGACTGTACACACGATAGATAGTGAAAGATTGTCGGCCAATCAGATCCACCGTGGCGGTCGTTCATTTCCAACGACAATCCTCGTTTGTCGACGTCCTTGGTCCCTTTTTTTTTGGCCAATCGGTTGTTCATCAGTCGTTTCTAACGATAATTATTGGACGTGTGTATGCAGCTTTAGTCTACACAGACTGTTTACCCAGCGTTTAACCTGAGGCTTTTGTTTGAAGTCCCCATGCATTCCCATGGGCTAATCTACACCAGGACGTTTCCTTCAGGCACGTTTTTGAGCGTTATCTTAAATGTTGCTTGCAACATTTAAAAAATTAAAGCGCTGGATAAACGCAGGAAAACGCTTCTATTGAACTCAATGGAGGCTTTTTCAAGCGTTTTTAAGCTTTTATGAAAGCTTTCATTGAAAACAATGGGGGCTTTTATAAACATTTTTAGCAGGACTTTGGAATCTGGAAGCCCCCTTTAATAGGGAGACTCCCAGATCTCCACCACCCCACCCTGGGGAATGAGTATAGGGGTACATAAATCCTTAATAAGGCTTGCAATGAACCTGGAAATCCTCCTGACAGTGAGGGATTGCAGGGCACTAGAGGTAAATGAGGACAAGCCTCTCCATTCACCCCTAGTGCTCTGGCTGAGGTTTTATATCTCTCAGCCATTCAGCACTAGAGATGAATGGGGAGACTTGTGCCCATTCATCCCTAGTGCTCTGTGATTGGCTGAGAAATAGGAAATCCTGATGACAGCTCAAGCATCATCAGGGTTCCTCTTTCCTCAGCCAATCACAGAGCAGTGGAGGTATGAATGGAGATAGTATCTCCATTCAACCTCTATTGCCCTCGTATTGCCTCCAGGATCAGTGGAGCAGAGCTGTCAGCATAGTAAAGCTCCGCTGATTGCTCTGCTCCCTGAGGAAAGGGAAACCCTGATAACAGCAAAGGCATCATCAGGATTTCCCTTTTCTCACCAACTCAGGGAGCAGAGCAATCAGCGAAGCTTTACTATGCTGACAGCTCTGCTCCACGGATCCTGGAAGCAATACGAGGGCAATAGAGGTTGAATGGAGATACTATCTCCTTTCATACCTCTACTGCTCTGTGATTGGCTGAGGAAAGGGAAACCCTGATGATGCTTGAGCTGTCATCAGGGTTTCCTATTTCTCAGCCAATCACAGAGCAGTAGAGGTATGAATGGAGATAGTATCTCCATTCATCCTCTATTGCCCTCCTATTGCCTGCGGTTACAGCTAATTGAAGGCACCTGCTTTCAATTAGCTGTGACCACACAGTTCCCACGGTCCAGGAATCCCACAATGACATTATGATTCATAATGTCATTGTCGGATAACCTGTAAAAAATAAAAAAAAACAAGTTTAAAATAAAAAAACAGATACGAAATAAATAATTTAAGAAAAAAAAACATTTGGGTCTACCCCAATTCGAACAGCCATATTCGGGTCGAATATAGGGACAACCCGAATTCGAACATCAACACTAGTTATCATAAAACAGAGAATCTAAGTTAAACTATTGAGCAATCTCCAACATTAACAGTGCATTCATAAAAGCTTACTTTGTTCTATTTCTGCTGTATATCACCTTTACTGATATCCTGCCTTTGTCTGGTCGACAGTTTTAGCTAATGACATAATCAAAACAATGCAATGCAGTCAACTAAAAAACGACAGAAACTTATGTGATGGAAGGCATCTATGTCATGTATGTGATTTAAAAGGTGTAAATAGTAGATACATATAGATCACCAATGTATTTGAATGTTGAACAGTAGTGCTTCTGCAGACAAGGAGGGTACACTTGGCAACTTCAACTAATAAATATGTTTACAGTTTCTCGCTAATCTTATTATTCGACTTGTCCTCATGTATTAGCTACCTCCCAAAGTTTTATGCTTGCAGGGTTGCAGTATTTAACTTCTCCTCTGACTTCACTAAGTTTTATAGATTTTCCTGCCTAAGAAAAATAGGCATGTGTGAAGTCTTTGTGTTGTGGGAGATTTGTCCTATGAGGATTTTATTGGTGTGCTGAAAATGAATTAGGATCTAATGCCAATAAGTACAGGCGAGATGAGAATCTGATTTTTCAGACCTCGGTTGTTTGCATTGGGAATTAAGGGTCTATGTACTTTCTGCAAGCAGCTTGGGTTGGTTCTACTGGTTAATGATCCTGTTCATATTGTTTTATGGTCAATGACAGTTCATCATCTCTTTACAATTCTATGCTTTAACAATGCAAAGGGGAG
Organism: Pyxicephalus adspersus; assembly: GCF_032062135.1. Taxonomy (NCBI): domain Eukaryota; kingdom Metazoa; phylum Chordata; class Amphibia; order Anura; family Pyxicephalidae; genus Pyxicephalus; species Pyxicephalus adspersus. The sequence goes on along the minus strand of NC_092859.1, from coordinate 74,912,631 downwards.
ATATCGAAACCTTGAATTGATTTTAATTTCATGACACTACTGTAATTTCCTTAGATTGCCTTTCTTGTCATTTCATAAACATTTTTGTTCTTTCTATGAAGTACAGCAATAAGCTTAGTTGATGCCAAAAAACAGTTTGCGGTGTTCTTGGAATTAAAGAGTAATGTGAAAATAATTTGGTAAATAGATGCCTGATGTTATGCAAACTCGTAAAATTTAAAGTTCAGTGAACCCCCTCACCTGCTTCATGCTGCATGTAGCACAACTCAAGTGCCTGTTTTGTACATAAACATTGTGTTGCAATGATAAACACAAGTTAATAAGAATGAATGGAATATGTCCTTTAAACTTGTATCACTTTGCATGCAATAGCAGGCCAACTGGCTATAGAGTTTACTGAACCATGTAAACAACAACAGCTTAACAATGTGCACAAATGCATTCCATGGTCTTTAAACCATGCCCAGAGGTAAGAATGAACAGAAAATTTTTACGAAATTGGGTTTGCAATAAAAATAATTTTTTTCTTTTTTTTCTGATTCTGTATATCAAATTTTTCAGTTAATTACAAAGTACCTGAACATATTATTGTAACCACAATTTCTGCAAGGGAAAGGGGAACATATGCCCCAAGCAAAAAATTCATACTCCCACAGGTCCCCTAAACTTTGCAATTATTTAAGGCCAACTTTGAATTTACTTTGTCTGTCTCTCTCACAGAAGCCAGCTCTTGCCTTACTGTCCCCAACTTCTGAAATTATGTATGGTTCCATGAGTCCCCTAGACATTCCTGGTAATTTTATTGACAATGTAAACCCAAAAACTACACATTTTTGACTTTCCCATTGATGGTAATGTAAAATGTGAACATTTGCAAAAAAACACGAATGACAGTTTATGTGCTCTTAATTAAAACCTCAGAGTGGAATATTGTCAATAACACTGGTCAACAAATATTTTTTGCCAAACAGATTAACATCATTTTAGGTTATGTTTGATGCACAGATTACAAATATGGTATTGGTTTTGCCATATTGGCTCTAGTTTGTAAAATATTGACCTCAATAATAACCTCATAGAAAACTAATTACATAGGTACATAGTAGGTTAGATTGAAAAAAGACATAGGTCCATCAAGTTCAACCATTATACTTGAACAATCATATTGTGCACAATTCTGTACATGCTGTAACAATATGATCGTTCAAAAATAATCCACCAACAGTGTCCACACGTAAGATACAATCGTTTGAACGATGTACGGAGGGACATGTAAAGGGGTAAGTGTACCGCAGAAACATGCACGATCACTGAACGACCGTACACACAATAGATAGTGAAAGATCGTCCGCCAATCAGATTCACCGTGGCGGTCATTCATTTCCAACGACAATCCTCGTTCGTCAGCGTCCTTGGTCACCTTTTTTTGGCCAACCGGTTGTTCATCGGTCGTTCGACGGTCGTTTCTAACGATAATTATTGGGCGTGTGTATGCAGCTTTAGTCTACACGGACTGCATTCCCAGCGTTTGAAGTCCCCATGCATGTCCATGGGCTAATCTACACCAGGACGTTTCCTTCAGGCACGCTTTTGAGCGTTATCTTAAACGTTGCTTGCAACATTTAAAAAATTAAAACGCTGGATAAACGCGGGAAAACGCTTCCATTGAACTCAATGGAGGCTTTTTCAAGCGTTTTTAAGCTTTTATGAAAGCTTCCACTGAAAACAATGGGGGCTTTTATAAACATTTTTAGCAGGACTTTGAAATCTGGAAGCCCCCTTTAATAAGGAGACTCCCAGATCTCCACCGCCCCACCCTGGGGAATGAGTACAGGGGTACATAAATCCCCTTACTCATTCCCTGAAAGGGTTAAAATAGAAGTAAAAAATAGGACAAGGCTTTAATGTTAAATTTTTTTATTAATGTGTGTGTGTTTGTGTAGTTTAACTTTTTTTTTTGTTTTACAGGTTATCCCAATGACAGGAGGATTTCCAGGGCTGCAATAAACAATGAACAGCCCTGGAAATCCTCCTGACAGTGAGGGATTGCAGGGCACTCGGGGTTAAATGAGGACAAGCCTCTCCATTCACCCCTAGTGCTCTGGCTGAGGTTTTACATTTCTCAGCCGTTCAGCACTAGATATGAATGGGGAGACTTGTGCCCATTCATCCCTAGTGTTCTGTGATTTGCTGAGAAATAGGAAATCCTGATGACAGCTCAAGCATCATCAGGCTTTCCCTTTCCTCAGGGAGCAAAGCAATCAGCGGAGCTTTACTTTGCTGACAGCTCTGCTCCCCTGATCACTCCCGCTGCCCTAGAGGAGCTGTGACGTGTTCTGTATATGTAATACATGTCACAGCTCCTCTAGGGCTGCGGGAGTAATCAGGGGACCAGAGCTGTCAGCTTAGTAAAGCTCGGCTGATTGCTCTGCTCCCTGATTGGCTGAGGAAAGGGAAATCCTGATAATGCTTGAGCTGTCATCAGGGTTTCCTATTTTCCAGCCAATCACAGAGCAGTAGAGGTGATGAATGGAGATACGTATCTCCATTCAACCTCTATTGCCCTGGTATTTCTTGCGGTTACAGCTAATTGAAGGCACCTGCTTTCAATTAGCTGTAACCGAAAAGTTCCCACGGTCCGGGAATCTCACAATGACATTATGATTCATGATGTCATTGTCGGATAACCTGTAAAAAATGGAAAAAAAAAACAAGTTAAAATAAAACACATACAAATTAAATTCAGTTAAGGTTAATTTTTATTTTTTTAAAAAACTTTTTTCCCCAATTTTTGCTGTCGAATCCCATGTTTTTCGGGTCGGGTCTATCCGAATTCGAACAGCCATATTCAGGTCGAATATAAGGACAACCCGAATTCGAACATCAACACTACTCATTACTTATCTTGGTCCCCCAGTTCAATACAAAAATATGCAAGATATGCTTGTTTCACAAATTATGCAATGTTTGTTCTCTGTTTTTGCTGGGAATATTCACCACAAAGTAGCAAATGTAGCAAAATACATTGGGGTCATTTAAACAACTTCTAGAAGAACTCATAATTCTGTAAAAACATGTATGACTAAAAAGAAGGGAAATGAAAGTTTCATGAAAATAATGCTACATTTAATATATAAAATGCAAAACATCTGTGTAAATAAAGATTGATAATAATATGCTGTGTTAACATTTGTTGATGATAAAATCGTCTATTCCAATTCCTGTATCACAAGAACTAAAGCCAATTCAATGAAACTGACATCAGCAGATTCAGAAACTGGATTCAGCAGACCTAATATACACTAAATATACTGACCCTTGGCAAATGATTTTTTTTTTGTTGAGCTGTGTAATGTTTCCCCTGGCCAGCTAACCTATCATGCATACCAGTGTTCAAGATCAAGTGTGTTTAGATGCCTACACAATTTTGTATCTAAATGTCACTTCTGTGTCCAGGAGTCACATATTTACTTATTTAAGCCTTTGATAATGCAGATGACACATTAAAAAACTGTAATGACTAAAGCATGTATTACCTAAGATACTGAGAAATAAACAAACAATAAAATCCTATATTAAACCCTGTAATTAAGAGACGTAATTAAAAGCCAAGTGTAAATGCATTTTCTCTTCTGATACTTTGACCGTGATTTATTAAAGCTCTCCAAGGCTGGAGAGAATACACTTTCAGAAGTGAACTGGGTGATCCAGCAAACCTGGAATGGATCTGGTCCAGGATTCAAAACATTTGCTAGCCAATAGAAAAGGATTTTTTAAAAATCTATTCCGTGTATTTTCTCCAGCCTTGGAGAGCTTTCATAAATCAGGGCCTTTGTCTCCAAAACACACATTTATATGACAGTATAATTTATTTAAAATCTCAGTGAATATACTATCTGTTGGACCCACTCTTTTTCAATCTGTGGGGCATATTGCAAAGATTGGGGGCCTGGATGTCAACTTAATGTTCACTTGCACTTTTCTGATTGTCCAGGCTGTACATTGAATTCAGAAAGAAGTTTTTCATCACAATGATGTGCATACACTTTCTGACAAAGCCTAGTCATTTACTATGATGTCATGTCCTCTCTCAACCCCAATCTTCAGATTGGATTGTGAAAATGTAGCAATAAATTTATAGGGTCAACCCTTTGCTTGCTTTCTTTCTGTCTGTATGTTCTTTGTTAACATTTTGTATTTACATGCAGCTAACCTAATTGGATCCCAGTCCTGACCTTTCCTTTCTTAGTCTGAGTGATGCTACATAAAGAATTATATTAGGTTGACAAGTAGTTAAATTCAAGTGTTTATACTTAAATGCATTTACAAAATACATTTAGGTATTTAATAAAGTATGTGTGCCTCAAAAGCCAAAAAAGGGGAACTGAAGGGTTATATATTAGGACAAAGCACAGTAGGCGAAATAGTGGCTCTAAAAAGAGCTCAAGTAGGAATTTATTGTCCAATATGTGTCTTAGTGTGTTTATTGTGTTTTTAGTATATATTTGTAAGTGTGTTTGTGCCGGCATGTAACTATCACTATGGGAATCATAGGGGAACCCAGGAATGGGAGAAAATGTATTGTGATTCGAATTGATGGGGTAAGAGGATTGGGGCCCAACATGCCCATTGTGAAAGCATATAGTTTATCATTTTTTATGGAATTTAGCTCATTTAAAACCCAGTTATTTGTTCCAGGTCAATTTGTGTTATAGCTTCCAATGTGTAAACTTGTATTCACAACTTTTCTGTCATAAATTCAACTATGGAAAATTCTATTGTATTAAACTGAGGACACTTGTGGCTGCAGCTTTAATGGAAACATTAGAACAAATCATTTAATTCACATTCTTGGGGATTGCTGTACGTTTTTTCATCATCATTCACATTTATGAATACACCCTTTAATTAACAACATATTTATTCCAGGTATGGAGTATCAGTGGCTAAAAAAAGAGGGTACAGTGAGTGGGTGCTTCCCTCCTTCCTGTCTATACCAAATGCCATATCTTCCCTATAATAATGTGGTGAGGGGATCTGGATGAAGGACAATGCTTCTTCCCTACAACCTGTCCCCAAAATGGTTTTGGCCACCCTTCACCTAGTAAAATAATTATCCCTTACCGATTCTCAAAACTGTTTATAATATGAAAAGAAAAGGATCAAGATTTCCAGTGATGTAAATCCAATGCCAACACAACAAGAACTAACTGCCCATTTGCCATCAAAATGACCCAGCACTATATTCCTAACTCAGGGAATCCTGATTTGTTTACATCTGAAGAATCCACAGCAGGAAATGCCAGTGGCAGATCTAGTGGGTAAATCTGTCATAGATGGATTCCTTGGTGTATTCTATAAATGTAAACAAACCATGATTCCCAACACTTTTAACCACCTGAGCGTTACACTGATTTCTAGATTTCTGTTCCAAAAGCGTCACAGGTTTTCATGAAATTTTTTTTTTAAATTGTAGACCTGTAACTTACAGAAATATGTCCGAATAGGACAATAGAAAAACTTTTAAATATTTTATAAATATTGTAAAATATGACATAAAATATTTTTTTCCAAGTTGTCTGTCATTATTTACATTTTTTTTTTTGATTATGAGTAATGGGTACTATGTACGTCTGTACTCATTCTTCTTGGCTGGCAGATATGTGGGGGCCCATTATTTAAAATATTTAATCTCCCCTTAAACGGGGCTATCCAGATGATGAAAAACTTTTCTCCCACCCCACTCATCAATCAGCAACATAATTACAAATCAAGACTTTATATGATAAACATACCAGTAAGTAGTGATAGTAGTTTCTTAATTGCAATGATAATGTCCACACATTTTGGATTAACAGTATTGCAAAATGCTGACCGTTTATTACCTTTGCAGTGCTTAGCTTTGTAGCCATTACATATTGATCCAATTTAAAGTAAAAAGAAACAGTCAGAGAAGTGTTTGAAAGTAGCTTATTTTCTGCAATTACTGCTCACTGATAAATTATTTAAGACATATCAATTCAGTGTAAGCCATGTACCTGAGATTACTGCCAAATATCTTTTCACATGGACAGCTGCAATACTTCACGTAACCAAATAGCAAGTACAGAAAACATATTATTATTATTTTTTATTATAAAATATATTATATTTTATTTTCCCTTTAATACATTGATCATTTTTGTGTTATATAAAAATAGTGAGCACAAATGTTTCCTCATTAACCAAATGTTTTCTGATCTCATATTCATATATGCCACTCTGTAATAGAATGTGCATGCTCATTTTTGGCAATATAATGGCTGAATTTACGCACTGGGGTGAATAAAGTAAATCTGCTGCTGTAGCCCATGTCCTTTTACTTAGCCCTAATTTATAGGATTTATAGGATTCATGGGAATTAATGATTGCAATAATTTTAGTGTTGGTGTTGAGAGTAGGGAATATATACACAACATACATGCATAATATACCAGTCTCAATGTTTGCCTTCTTTTAGTGCTTATATTTGTCCCTTCTCTCACTGTACCTTGTTCTGGGTTTTGCATTCATCTGTGGTCACTGGGTGACCACAGATGTTGGAATTATATCATCCCAGCTAAATTCTTGGTGACTAACAATTGTCAGAAATGGAACAAGAGTTTACACTGCTCTGCATATGTACTACAGGCATATTTCCATACAGTCCCTGCTTTAAAAGGGCTGTCCTTTTTTTTAGATCTAAGTCCCACAGTGGATGTCCTTAACTAGGGGACTACCCCTACCTTAAAGTATATTTACCTCCCATATCATATCTCAGTCACCAAATAATATTAAACTAATGCTTTTGTTGAATAAATTCAGTAAATTATTTATAAATATTCTTCCTAGTATGCGTTCTTTTTACATGCAGTTAAAATATAAACAGAGCACCTGATCCAAACCAGTAAAACTAGAGAAAAATACAACTCATTCTGTGATATGGCACACATTATGGTCATAATTTAGGCCATTTGTTGGTGTGTTTGGCTTTGTACACTTTAATTTTTGTTAGGCATTTTTATCCCATAATAACGCATTCATGTAGGTCACCTAACGCTTCCTTTCTCCTCTTCTTGAGGGAATTGACAGCATATTCATTTAAAACAACATGCAGTCACCCTCTTTTGAACTAAAGAAGAATAAAATGGATGTAATTATTGCTATATAAAGCATAAAAGCCATGTGCATTATTGTAGATGATAACTACTTTTTATCATAACTACCCTTTTACACAGGAAAACATAAACTGAAAGGAAAGCCAACAAAATACAGTTTGAGACTGTGTGAAAGTATGAGGGCCAATAAGACTAGGACTAAGCTAAGTAGAAGATTTGAGAGAGAGTAGAATAAACATAGCAGATAGACAAGTTATTTGTTGAAAAGGGTTCATTCATCTTATCTAAAGATAGCCTTTTACATTAGGGTGACATCATTTAATTAAGCTGTCACTGCATCACACAGAATACATAGCCTTTTACTACCTGAAAAGTTGTATATAACACAATTCTCTGTTTTTGTTTTGCTATTTATATTATGGGTCACCATCTTAAGCAATATGAGAAATTTGAAAAAGTGTGAACTCTTTCCTGGATCATCATCTCCGGTATCTCAACATCATCTACAGGACCTATGAAATACAGTAAGACATATTTATGTAACTATCAAAGAAAATCATGTAGCCAATGACAGAAAAGTAGCTTTTAAAATTGTAAAAAAAAGGGTAAAGGGCTAAAGGGGGTGGCACCGCTTTGCATTTTCTGGCACATGCGCAGTGCCAACACATGTGGAAAGCTGAGATGCCGCCTCTTTCAGGCGGGTTCGATGCCCCTACCAGCATACTCATAATCTGGAATGCTGTCACTTACACATCTCTGGGTCCTAATGACACTTGGCCACATCCATAGCTCTCATGTGCCATGGGTTAGATTTCTTTTTCAAAACTACTTGTCTCTGGTATAGGTATTAAACCCTATTGGGTCCATGACAACCCTCTTTTTGCACCTTTACCTAAATTTTTTTCTTCCAAAGATTTCCTCAATTGTCATATTTCACCAAAGATTTAGTATCAGAACAACATCATTATGTAATAATATCCAATATATGCACATTTGACATAAGTAACTACATTATTTGACAGTATTTTACAAACGACCCTTTACAATCAACCTTAACCTTTATATACTTATCTTTAAGCTATTTTACCCTTTTTTAACAGAACTAAAATTAACATATTTAGACCCAATACCTGTATATTTACATTATGTGTATTATGCTAAGCACACAAAGCACATCCTTTTATGCATTACCTGATATATTGATATATTTGAATTCATTTTAATAAATATTTGTTCTATAATATGGTACATCAAGATGATAATTTTTTTTTTACTCTTTTGTGTTCACTTATTTGTTCCTCATATTGATTTTTCTGTTTAACTTTTCCATATTAACTTATCCTATGGGTCTCACCCTTCCTTGAAGAAGCCAATAAGGTGAAACGCGTCAGTATCATCGAGATCAGGGATCCTCCCTTACTGTATATTTTTGACCCCTATCAAAGGGACACACTTCTTTGAACTTTACCACAGAAGACCAAAATCTGTGTCTATTAGGCTATTTAGAATCCCACTTTGGAGTGAATTTGTTCTCACAAAAGGGAAAATTTGATGGAGCTTAATGCCCTAAAAGTTAAAGTGGCTGCACCCATAGAAGAATCCAGTGTTGGCTTGAGGGGAACAATAAAATCGCCAGCTAAAATTAGCATACCATTTGTAAACCCTAGCAGTAGTCTACAGATTTTTTGAAAGATTCTAGTTTGACCAACATTTGGACTATATATATTTGCCAGAGTAACTGATACATGGTCAAGCTTGCCCTTTAAAAAAATTTAACGGTCCTCAGGATCAGCAATTTGCTTTTCTGGTCAAAATTACCTTGATTGGAATATTAAGACACCCTTGGATTTTGAAATCGGGCTGGTTGCATGATATGCATTTAGATATTTGTTAGAGGTTAATTTCTGGATATTTTTGTTTCTGAAATGAGTCTTTTGCAAGAACACTATATGAGCTTTATAGCTACTAACTATGTGCATGGTTGAGGATCTCTTTTCAGGTATATTAAGACCTTTGGCATTTAGTAATAAAAACAAACAGGACTTGGTAGTATTTGTTGGGGGAGTATTTTTGAATCCAATGTTGTTAAATTAAAAAATTGTTTGGGTTAGAATCAGGTTGACAGGTCACTTGTAAACCAACCCTCTATAAGAACCTAAAAATAGAGGAAATAGCGGAAAGAAGAAATCCGAAGTGGGTGTGTGTTTACACAGAAAAAAGTATGTGGTCAGTCAGAATGAGTTTTGTCCGACTATGGGGTGTGGATTTGTGTATTCATTTAAAGTGGGGATGAGAACGACATCCCGAAGGGAACATAGAAAATATCACAACTAAAATGGGTATTCCTGTCAGTAGAGAAAAAAGTAATATATCTTATGTGTGAAATACTTTGGGATGCTTTTTAGTATGAGCATATATATATATCTGGTGTGTACCTCTGATATGCATTGCTAGCCCTGGAGTAGGTATGGTATCCTTGGCATGTCAACCTTCCATTACATACCATAAAAAGCATCTAATAAATGTTAATTAGGGCTAGGGATGAGCGATAATGCCTCTGACATGCTCGCAAAAATTTCCCTTTGGATGGGTCCAAATAATTTTGGCCAAGCGATTTTGCGAATCCCATTGAAGTGCAGGTTCCCACGCTCCCCAGGCTGTACTTATCATTGATAAGTACAGCCCAGGGAGCGTGGGAACCTGTGGTCACAACTAATTTGAGGCACGCAAGTGCTTCCAATTAGCTGTGACTACAATTTCTCCATTGAGAGTTTATCTGAGTTCAGTTCTCCCTAGTCCCCGGGCTGTACTTAATATTAAAAAAATCAGCCCAGGGAGCGTGGGAACCTGTGGTCACAGCTGATTGGAGGCAAATGAGTGCCTTCAATCATCTGTGCTGCAGGCGATCTCTAGATGAACTCTCAATGGAGTTTCTCCATTGAGAGTTCATCTGAGTTCAGTTCCCACGGTCACCGGGCTGTACGTATCATTTGTAAGTGCAGCCCATTGACCGTGCGAACCTGCGGTCACAGATGATTGGAGGCACGCGGGTGGTTACATGATCTGTAAGCGGAAAAGGCCGGATTCGCCACGAGATTGAAATAATAATTTCGCTCACTCATCTCTAATTACGGCAAACAATGGCATCATATAAACAATGAGAACACAATCAACATAATAAAGCAGAAACAAGGGATTTATAAAAAGTTTTCCCCTGGTCAACTCCTTTCCAGAGCAACCCCAGTGAGACATTGCCAAAAATAGTGTTTTCAAAATATGATGCATCTCGGCCATATCTCAAAAGGGTCAACAAAGGTCAGGGGATGGCTTTTTACATACTTTAACAGATAGGAGGTGTTTGACTAAGGCACCTTCCAATAAGATTTTAGGCTAAACATCCTAAATAAAAAACAATTGTGTTCATCTCAACAACAGTTTCTACAGAGTTCAGTAATACTTATAATGTGATTGGAGTTATCTTCATGAACCCCTTCTGGGGCTCCGCATCTAGACTTGGCCATTCCTTCTGGGATCAGGATCTTCCTCTTGTTGCAAGAATGCTTGAGTAGGTACTGAAAACTCTGAAAACCATTCTGGTAGCCCAATATCAGGTAAATGTAATTGTTGGAGAAATATTGGTAAGTCCTCCGGAGCATGCAGGGGATAGAATCTGACATCAACATTAGCGGAATGACAAAACAGGAATCTCCATCGATAGGGTATGTGGCGTTCTCTCAATACCGAAAGTAAGGGCCGAAGCTCCCTGCATTGTTGCAGTGACATGGCGGAGGGATCCTGGTATAGATGAATTTCTGAATTATTAAACATAATGCAATCTTTGGAACAAGCTTGCCTCATAATTTCTTCTTTCAGGGGAAAATTCAGTAAGCAGCAAGTGACATCCCTTGATGAATCTCCTTCTCTTCTTCTAGCCCGCAAGGCTCTATGGACCCTCTCTAGTTCAATTAGTGACTCAGCTGGACCATCTAATAGGTGATTAAATATTGATTGTAGGACCATAGAAAGTTGATCTGATTCAATTGTTTCCGGAAGACCTCTTATACAGATGTTTTTACGTCTACCTCTGTTATCAAGGTCTTCCATATGGCAGCTCATCGCAATAATTTTTGTTGAGTGTTGGTCAGATATAGTGCGCAATTCTTGAATATTAGAATCTCTATGGGCACAAGCTTGTTCCACAATCGTGAGTCCAGCAGTGATCGAACGAATATTTTCTTTAGGATCAAAGATAGCTGCTGCCAGGGTGTTTAATATCTGCAGCAAATGTTTCAAGGTTTGTGCGTTGAGGTAGTTGACTCATGTCAGTCTGCATAGGTTCTGCAGGTAGGGAAGCAGGTAATGGCATTTGGACTCCCCCTGCCTCACAATATTTGGTCTTGTGATGAAGATCTGAAAATATCAGGTAAGTTACTTCCCTGTTTAGAATTTGAAATATTCCTAGAGGTTTGTTGTCTGTCAATTTTCCCCATTTTGTAAATAAATGCGTAGCCACCGCTCCTTTGGGGTGTCTGTGCCCCTATTTTACTGTGTCATCTTGTGTTTGTTAGGCCGGTATCAGAATGTGTAAAAGTAGCTAAGAGAGCTCTACAGCTTATTACCCACCACAATGATACAATGTCTTAATATTTATTTACTTTAGAAGATCGTTGTTTTCCCTTGGAACTAGATGTTATTACTCTTATGCTTAGAATAGTGCAAGTATATAAAAGTGCTTGGGCCGTTTCTTGAAATGTTGCCAATATACTGTTAATCTCTCTCCAAGCCACAAGGATCTAGTAGCATTTATTCGATCAGGAAGGTTAAAGAGAATCCTAACATGCAGTCAGTTGCTTGTTTTAGCAACCTAGTATTGGGTTATAAATTAAAACAACACATTCCTTTAAAATCCTGACACCCTACATTATGTTTAAGTAACAAATAATCTACAGCAAATCTAGTTTCTAGCACTGCTGCCCTTACTCCTTGTAGATCTAAAAGCATGTTTGATAAGGTGGTAGAAGTATGATTTAGAGATTTAGCCAGGTCACACGCAATAGAATTTATAGTACGAGTATTATACATAGCCAGTCCAGGCACTCCCAATATAGAGGCCCCCTAAACTTGTATATTCTGCACGGCTGAGAAGGGGTAGAGTAGAGTCACAGTTTTCTGATAAAGTCTTGGTAACCGATCTTTAAGTTCTCCTGACGGGGGTTGTCTCGGAAGAGCCAAAGTCAGCCTGGATAATGCACAGAGACCTCCAATAACATTGGCAGGAATATATTGTAAGTGCTGTTACCGCATGACAAAAACCATCCCTTCGGGAGCATTATATTATAGATAAAACTGGGAGTCACAATGGTCTGCAGAGAGAACTGCAGCCTAAGCTTTATTTATTCTGATAACACCATCAAATATTATGCTGCACTGTGATGTCACAAGTCTGTGCTTTTCTGGTCAAATGACCCATTCCCTGACGAATGTTTCTGTCATGTGACTAGCTGAACTCATCAATCACTGCAGATTATCCCATTGCAGCCTGCAAGGCCTATCCATCTACTCAAAACCTTAACGTCCCAGCTACTCTCAGTCACTGTGCAATTTTGTGATTATTTTTGGCAAAAGAATTACAGGGTTTGAAGTCTGTTCTTTGAAGAATAAAAGTAAATCAAATTCTGGTAGGATTAATTTACAGCAGCTGGCGTTCACACACTAGCACTGTTCATAGTATCTATTAACTATCTAATATTTAAATATAGTAATGAGGTAGTACATTTATATTTTGTATGCTTATGTGAAGTGCACAGTTTTGTGTCTAACTCCCCTCATATTTAGACCCAAAGCGTAAGCGTTCCCCATCACACTCCCTCCAATACTTTTTCTTTTTTGCAGTTTCAACTTGGAAATAAAAAAGGTAGCTAAGGGAGGAGAGATGTATACACATACCAGCAAGAGTTTTTATGGCTCCCTCAGCACCAACATGCTTTATTATGATAAAATGGAAAATCTCAGATCCCGGTAGTAAGAGCTTACCTACTTATTTCCCCTCCACTCGTTCCTGTTGGCCCCACCCAATAGCAATGATTTTAATTGATCCTCGGTATCGGTGTCATCCAAATCTTCCCTGTGTACTAAAATGTGAGTTGGCTATTTGTTATTTGGTCGACTGTATTATGTCACAATACTGAATCCTATTGGAGTAATGGTATGCCCCTGATAAATCCCCACATAAATACTACACTACATATTCCAAGTGTTGTATTATCGGAATTAATTGTATTCTATTGCAATGAACTGATTTCTACAAGCTACTCTACATGAAAGGATTTCAAATATTACAATGCATGGTGATTGTGTTATGGGAACAGTGGGAGAAAAGCCAGGGTTTTAGGAAGCTCTTTCTACGGTTCTCATTCTTACCGATCTCTGGACCCAGGCAACTAGCCAATGGCCCTTGCCAACCTTGAACTCACCAGCTCATTCTACACCACAACGATCAGTGCACTTATCCTGTTTCTAAAAGGTATGCACAAAACACTGAGCAAGCCATATATAATGTTTTCAAACACACAGCCAAATTCTGTTTATATTGTGCAGATTCCCTGCTCAGTCCTTTTAGGCAATCTTTGTGACTAATTAAAAAAGTAAAGAGTACCAAGGGCAGAAAATAATTGTCTAGTTCCTGGGTTTAAATGTATAATCATAATCTAGTCATACATTTTAATATTAAATGTAAGACATTTGCAGTTTCAAACGATACAATTATTAGACATTTTCATTAAGTTAAATGCAACACATTACTCTTCAGTACAAAGATTTGTAATATTTGCTTTTTAAAGCTGAGATATAGATTTAATATGTAATTACCTTTCTGAACAAATCATAAATACCTTTCATGTGCTCACCCATTTTTGGAAGTATACCTTTCTTTAACCACCTGGGCGGTTAGCCCGACCTTGGTTCGGAGTATGTAAACTTGCTACAATCGTTTACCCCAAACCAAGGTCGGGGTAGCTAAAAGTATAAACATGTGTTAAAGTGCAATCCGATTGTCATACAACATTGTATGACAATCGGTTTAAAACTGAAAAAAACACTTACCTTGTCCCCGCAGCTCCTCCGGAGACATCTTCTCTCTTCTGTCTTCTCCCGGCGTGTGCAGTGACGATCCCTGGGGTTTCCCAGTGACATGGCTGCATGCGTCGGTGCAGGCGGGAGGCGGGGCGGGAAATTTAAATCACTTTGCATTGAACTCAATACAAAAAAGCTGTATTAAGTCCAATACAATGAAATCTTTATATAATATATATATAATTGTATTATATA
>NC_092859.1:74889082-74893152 GCF_032062135.1 Pyxicephalus adspersus | reverse complement strand
AGAATACTGATGCTGCTAGGAAAACATCACCAGCTCATTTTTTCACACAGGCAGTTCCACCAGCTTTTCGGACCTTGCTTAGTGCCAACAAATTAGAAAATACTTAAAAGGAGTAATCAGCAGTATGGCATATTCAATGCTTCATTCACGTGTCAACACAAGAAATTTGAAAAACATCAAGATGCTGTCACGCTCTTTTGAATTTCCTGCATTGGGATGTGAATAAAACACTTACTGAATTCAGCATACCATTGATGGCCCCTTGTTTGTATTCTCTAAGGAAAATTCAGAAGTTTCAAAAAACATAAATACATAAAAAAAGGCAGAGAGTGGATGTCAATGTGTCATTTTCCTGCTACTGGTGAATAAAAAATGTAGGAGTTAAAAAAATCAATAAAAAATACAATATTTGCCAATGTGTTATTTTCTGCTACTGGTAAATAGGGAAACTGAAAACTAAAAAAAATAAAATTAAAATGGGAAGAGACTTGCCAAGTCTCTATTACATTTTTCACTCTTAAGTGTCATGTCAGACATATTCCAAAATGGACTATGGTGTCTGCCATCAGTGTGGAGCAACTGATGTTCATTAAAATGAATCAATTCTGAATTTGATAAACTGTTCCTGATGTCAAGGAGTAATTGCAGCAACAACAACAACCACCCACCATCACAACCACCAACAGCACAATTAGACATAAAGTGATCAGAAAAATGGATTCACTAGCCCTGTGCTTTCCTAAAAGTGGCCAAAGAAAACATTTGTAGTGATTTGCCACCACAAATACAGCCACCATATGAAAAAACAGGCATATTTAAGTAGCAACAATGGAAAAAGAAAAATGTTGTCAAAGAAAAATCATAACATTTAGTTTGTTATACACTGTCATTTTTTTCTATTTTGACATTTTTCTCAGCACAATTACAGGTGATTAGAACAGAAACATAGATTCAGACGTACCCTATAATGTCTAGGCTTCCTAAAATTGGTGAAAAAAACAGTCACAATTTTAGAAAACATGCAAATTTTATTAGCAATGGAAAAACTATTTGTGACTGTCACCAAAAATAAATTACAGCATTTAGTTATAAATATACACAATATACACATTTTTTCCCATAGATAATGGCACAAAACTTTGTAATTTTTTCAGAAAAAAAATCAGATTCAGACTAGCCTAATGCTGTCCACGGTTTCTAAAATTGGCCTAAAAAATCAAAATGACTTTCCAATAAAAATAACCAAATTACTCTAAAAATATATATTACTCTAAACTCCAACTCTGAATTCTGACTCAGACACACTAAAAACTCCTAATATACAAACTAAATCCATAAACAAATTATTTTGTGAAAAATATTTGCGTCCTGCTAATTTTGGGTCAAGTCCACTCAAGTCAAGTATACAGGTCTCCAAGGATGGGTACCAGAGGAGTGGAATATACCTCCCTGTTTTGGGTTGTACTTTTTTCTAAGGACACAGAATGGGTTAACAATTCCCTTTGCACCTTGGAGGAATAAAAAAAGTAAAACTCTGTCTTTAAGTCTTTAAAGTCACAAATTAGGATAAAATGCTAATACATGTACATTCAAGGACTACCACAGCAAACTATACATGCCTCCACCAACATGCTCACTCACCAGAAGTAGATAACTGTAAAACAAATCATTGGTCCAACAAACCTTTGGCACTTGTCAGCAAAGGGAACCTTTTCCTCCAATTCACTTGTGGCTAAAAAAGATTAAAAACCTTCACACTTTACACTGTCTAGCGTTTCTCAGTTCCAGAGTTGGCTGATGGTTAAGAATATTGGTATACCATGGAGACCTACATCTCCCTATACTGGTAAGTGCTAAAGACGTGTTAGACAGATGATTTGTTTCACAATCATCTACTTTTGGTGAGTGAGCATATTTTATTTGTCAGTGGAGGCACATATAGTTTGTAGAAATAGTCCCTGGACGAAATTGTATTGAAGAAAATTTCATCATTATTTGTGACTTTAAAGACTTTTTATATGTATTCCTTTGTGCTTCATTTTTATATGTACTCCTATGCGCCACATTTTTTATGTTTGACTAATATCGCTTGATGAATAATCAAGTGTTGCAGCCAAAACAATCTAAAAAGTATATTTTAGGTTATAAAAAATGTGGATGGATTCTGCCTCTGTATTTAGAGGGGGGGTCTGGGCTCTTTGTAATCCACTAGAAATGGGTAGACAGTGCTGACAATACATGCTTAGGACTTTAGCTCAAAATACTTGGTGTCAAATACAAAGCAGGAACACATAAGCAGTGTTTTTTTAAATTAATGTTCAAGTAGAACATGCCAGTGAGATCAGCAATTTTTATTTCATCCTACGTCAACCGATCTCACGCCTGGGTCGGGTAATTTAGGATGAAGAACCCGGAACAAGAGACGAAGATGGCGGCTCCAGGACGGATGCCAGAACGACGCAGGACCAGATGCAAGACACCCCCGGAGGGATCGGACTGCCCTACGGGATTGAAAGTAAGTGTATTTTTTTGGGGCAGTTTTTAGTTCAGTTCCTCTTTAAATCCAGGATTTACCCAAATACTGTGTGTGCACAGGAGTTATGTTGTTCCTGGTATCATAGAACAAAGGATGAATTTACAAAGAGTTGGACTAAATCCAAAAGTCCTTCATTTTGAACAGTCCTTCCTGCGCGGGAAGTCCTCCTGTATTTCGACAATCCTCACTGACTATATATTCCTACATGTCACGCTGATTTCTCCAGCATTTATGATCACTGATCTATGTCTAGGGTCTGTGCAATACAGGGCCAACAGGGACAGGAAGTGAAAGGAAATCACATAGCAATAACCACCAGGAAGAGGTTCTAACTCTTCCCCTCACTATCAAAAACAAAAGGGCTTGGAACAATGTGTAAATGTGTTTATTTACCATTTACATTTGTGTAACAAGAAAAAAAAAAGACAAAATAGATTACATTCTCCTTCTGGATTAAACAAAGTTTTGCCATCACTTTCACATTCACTTATTTTAAGTTTTAATATCTTCCCATAGAAGTAATTGGATATTAAGATTTAATCAGTACAATATTGTGAGAAATTAAACAATTCCTATTTTAGAACAGGAAAGCGACTCTTCTTCACATAACCACACTTTTTTTTCAATTTCAAAGAATTTATGCTAAAATGTATCATATTATACTGAATAAAAGAAATCTATATTGAAAAGGATATTGTATTGAGTGCATGTAAAAAATTCAATGTTTCAATAAAGTATTATTAAGTTATGGATGCAGTCTCCTATGATGTCCTGTCAGTCACACAGCTATATTGCCAACAGGTTAATGTTTCTGTCAGTGTGACTGCAATTATCTTGTGATGATACCCACAATATAGTAATGGAATATAGCACTATCATCATTATACCTCTAGCATTGTTTCCTATATAGTGCTGACTGTCATGCAGGCAAAACTGTGTACAATTTTAAATGCAACTTTTTATGTGCAGCATAGATTACAAATGCTATAGAAACAGGTATTGTCAAACTGGATCTCTGATCTTAAAGTTAAACTCTAGCCTTACCTTTCTTGTTGCACACCTAAAGATAGTCCTTTCCTGTGCTGAAAGTGATTATTTTCCCTGCACATTCTGACTTCCCCATAACAAGCTTAGAAAGCTACATCAGGTATCCTGAGCACACCCCTGGATGAAGTGTACTATTATTATTAATAATAATAATATTAATAATAAACAGGATTCATATATTTATCACTAAATAGGGCTCGCAAATGACGGACAGATACCGACAGTGACACAGGAGGAGGAGAGGGCCCTGCCCCAAGGAGCTTACAATCTAGGAGGTGAGGGAAGTGGCACATAATAGGAGGGGAGAAATGGAATGGTTAGTAAGTAGTGAGGGTTTTAAAAGACAGAAAAAGTTTGAAAAGATGGGTTT
Source organism: Pyxicephalus adspersus (assembly GCF_032062135.1). NCBI lineage: Eukaryota > Metazoa > Chordata > Amphibia > Anura > Pyxicephalidae > Pyxicephalus > Pyxicephalus adspersus. The sequence continues at coordinate 74,889,199 of NC_092859.1, read as the reverse complement.
GAGTGCTCCTTTAAATGTGCAGAAAGTAGGAGCAAGCCGAGAAGGATGAGGAAGACCATTCCAGATAGTCAGGGCAGCTCTGGAAAAGTCTTTGAGTTGTGCATGTGAGGAGGTTAT
>NC_092859.1:74877173-74888275 GCF_032062135.1 Pyxicephalus adspersus | reverse complement strand
CTTCTGCTATAAGTAATGCCTATTTCTCCTCATTGTGCCGGTATGTCAAAAGGTTGGCTGCTTGGAACAGTATGTACTCTTTTTATGAAGTTATTAGCCACATTAGAATATTATCTAGAAATGAAAAACTGTAAAGTATGTAATAGTAAAATATGTTTATGGTTAATACAGCAATGCAAAAATACCTCTAAGTTCAAATTATGTATTTTAAGCCTTGTGTAGAAAGTTTATTAAATTAATCTAAGAAAGGAATGCATATGCCTTAATAGTAAAACAGTACACCGAAGGAATCAGGAAGAAGGAACCAACAATTTCTAACCCAACAATTAATGACATGAGAAACAGACAGCATGTAACCGAAATGCTTGGTAATGGACTGAATATGTTAGCTCCATAAGAATGATCATAAAATTGAATGTTGGTGTAGGAGAAAAAATGACAAGTTCTGGACTACTCAGAAGGAATATTACCATAAGACAGAGGATTTGTGCTTGAATTTGCTGAGTAATTTCAGAAGAGTACAAATAGATTTAGGTATTATTTGCATATATATTATACTGAAAGTGAAAAGAGTGAATGATACCTCCCAGAGAAAGAAAGTAGATTGAGAATTAAGGAATATGCAATGTTATTTATTTATTACAAGTACTGTGCTAAGCCAACACCAATGTACCATGAGACTATTTATTAAGGGGCAAAGCTTTCTGATTAAGCTGCCATTCTTTCTGCAGGCACAATATAACGTCATTTATATAGGTATATACTGTATTTCATTTTCCATTTACCAGAATAGGTGCACTGGACAAAAATACTTTTTTCTGCCTCTGATAAAGCTTGCCTATTCACGGAATAATCACTTTTGTCATATTACAGGTAATTCAAAGTAATTTAGTGTTATTTGAGCATGCAACTTTGTCAAATAAATATGTGGAATATGTGAAGAAATACCATGCTACTGTAGTCAATCTATAACAGTCCTAATTTTTATGGGTTGAAGCAATCAAAATATATGGCGTGCCTGAGATTTTTCAGGTGATTTGCTATTATTTCTTGCTGGTTCAATAGGCATAAAGAAAAGTGAAGCATTCATTTACTTAAGGAGTACTTGGCTCATTGTGGCCTAAATATTGGTTGTGAATGTTGGGAGAAGTGGTGTTCACCAGTAAAGCACCTGTCATCCCCTCCTCCTTCCACACAAACGTATATTTTCATTCCCAGCGGCATATACCTACCTTTTATCTACGCCATAATTTCCCCATTCAGTATAGAGATATAAAAATAAAATATGGAGGAATATGCAACTTACATATGTGGCAGGGACAATCAGCCAACCAACGCTAATAAAGGTAAGTCCACAGCCCTGACTGCTTAGACATCAATTTGAAGCACATGTGGTTGATCCTCGCACACCCATCTAGTCATTGGTCAGACTTCTACTAGCCATGCTACTAGATAACAAGAGCTAAGTGACAAAAAAAGTGTTTTTTTATTGTGTTATAGGGTCTGTAATATTAGCTTTTCCTTTTAAATGTCATTGATTGTCCATTTATTTATTTTTTTATTTAGTTTTAATAGTGTCGTTATATTAAGAAGCATTTTACAGAATACATACATTTGTCTCTACCCCTGGAGCAGCTCACAATCAATCAACCCTAAAACACTTATGCATTCCTGAATGAATTATTGGGATATAACCAATTAACCTCGGTGACTCATGGGAAACCCATAAAACACAGGGAGAGGATACAATCTACATAAAGATAGTGAATTTTATACTGTAACCTATATAGCAGCAGCATTTATATTTAACTTAGTTAAAAATGCTGTTAATAGATCATGGTGTTAATGCCACATTTACGAATATAAATTTATTGTATTTTGCTTAAACTGACCTATACGATAGTAGATAGATGAATATAACTATGTCAGGTAGTCAGGTTAAAAAAGATGCATGTTTATCAACAGGAAGACAAAACCCCAAAACATGGGTACACAGCGCATGGGTACATAAACAACATTTGCACAACACATATTGGGGCTCATGTTGAAGTGAGATAATTATTTCTCCAAATAATAACATTTTAGGAGTTTTAAATATGTTCATGTAAAAAATGTACATTTTAGCATATGTGTGAAAAATAATATTTATATACAGTAGTATATACAGTTATGGCCAAAAATATTGGCACACTTTCATTTATGTCAGAACATGGACCACTTCTCCCAGAAAACTGATGCAATTACAAACCCTTGTCATGTTTATTTCTTTGTTGGCACCGGAAGGACACAAAAAAGCAGAGAGAAAAAAAATTCCACACAAAAAGTCAAAAATGGCCTGGACAAAATTATTGGCACCCTCAGCTTTATACTTGGTAGCACACCTTTTGGAAGAAATACCTTATGTTAATCACTTTCTGTAACAATGAGTCTTTTACATCTCTCTATTGGAATTTTGGACCTCTTCCTTTGCCAGCTGCTCCAGGTCTCTCAGATTTGAATGGTTCCTTATACCAACTGCTGTCATTAGATCTCTCCACAGGTGGGATTTAGCTCTGGACTCATTGTTGGCTACCTAATAACTCTCCGGTGCTTTTTGAAATATGCTTTGGGTCATTGTCCTGCTGTAAGATGCATAACCTCTGGCTTCATGCCAACTTTTTTGACACTGGGCCTTACATTGCTCCCCACAGTTCTTTGGTAGTCTACAGATTTTATATTACCATGCAAACCGTCAAGACTTAGAGTTCCTTAAAGCCTTAAGGAAAATTTTAACACATTTGCCCACAAAATGGAAACAAGCAGCCTTACTTGATAGTCCCACAAATCCTACCCCCATATGATGGTTCAAACATGTTTCTAATGTACTAGTACAGTAATATTATTATTATTATTATTATTAATATGTTTGAATCAACACAGTAACTAATTTGCTTCTGGCTGTGTCATTACAGTATTGATAGTGTCCCCTGCAGTCAGTATATAGTAACACTTCCTTTCATTTTACCTTTGGCTCCTTGCTAGGTGACATCTCACTCTCAACAGGGGGTGAATGGCTGTATAGAAATAACACCAATGGTAGGAAAGCCAGTTCAGCCGGACAAAAACTTGTTATCCACCTCCTCTCCTGGCCACTTATGTCTGGGAAAGGGTCTGGTCAGAATATTGGGAGAATTCCATTTTTTTAGGTGAGACTGTACCCTTAAGGAAAGGAAAGAAAAAGAGGCCACTCTTAAATTCTAACCTGATCGTTTCTTGGGCATAGAGACTCGCTCGCTAAAGAAAAGGGATGTAGCAAGTGTGGCATGGCTTCCCCCGTCCTGTTTATACCAGGCCTCATGGCCATCCTCAATAGTGGGGTTTCCATAATGGAAGGACAGGGTTTTCCCACATAACCTGTACCCCAATATTTCAAAAGGTGCCTATCTGTATTCTGGAAGGAATCCTTAATAAGGAAACCATACAGAGAGCAACCTTCATCTCATACAGGGGAATGAGTTTTTATACATTTCCAGAAAGAGTAAAACTAGAACTAATGATAGTATTTCACACTACAAAAAAGTCCATTGTTGGGGGACAAAAACATAACACTTACCAATTTTTTACTTAATGAACAACAACCAACAAAATATATACACACACACAGACTCCTGCCACTAAATTACAGATTTCCCCATTGCTACGTAAATACCACAAGGAATTCTAGTGTTTAGTTTTGCAGAAAATGTCAATAGCGGATTCGCCAGCTGATTTTTCCATTGACAGTTTCTGTGACAGATTCTGCAAAAGTAAACAGAGGGATTCCTTGTGATATTTACATAAATTTGTCATTTAGCACCTGGAGTCAGCCCAGTCACATTGTCGGTCCTTGATATTGACTGTATCGCTAGATGACATGATAGAAAAGAAGAATCGGTAGGTATATGTTGTATTTTTTTCCGATAATAGACTTTTTTACAATGTTCAAACACTGCCAGTAACTTTGTCTGGGAAAGTATAAAGGGTGATTCAGACCCCTGTACTCATTCCTATAAGTGAGGGGTGGCTATATTGCTAAATAATTTTCTTGGTTGTAAAAGCAATGTTGAAGGAACTGGAGGCAGGTACATAATATCATTACTGAAATAAAGATGTAAAAAAGTCTACAGGGAAGATGAAAAGTTTAGTAAGCACGGATGCAAACAAAAGATGCATCATCATACAGACATACCTGTAAACATACAATCCTAAACTTTTACCCTTCTTCAAATTGTGACGGTCTATTTGCCTCCCGCAATGTAATACAAACAGGGCAACACCCAGAACAGAGGCACATGTATCGAGTTATTAGGAATATAAGAGCTGCAACACAGCTCAAATCAGAATTGAAATATATGTGTATTTGATATAATGGAGGTTTGTTATGTAATACATAATTGTACGGACACCTGTAGTGCCTGTTATTAAAGTCGCAGATTACTTCTTTAACTTTATTATGGTGATAGGTTCGACATAAAAAAATGTTTTTGGAGGAGGGTGGTTGTTGCACTCCAACTATAGTTCAACTAATGATTTTTTTTTTCTCCTTTCTCTGTGATGCAACTGAAATGTTGCTTCTTTGGCATTTTGCTATTTTAAATGTTAGCAGACAAAACAAAAAATAATCTTCAATTGAAGGGGTCCAGTACAATGTCTATCTCTTCCCAACGTAACCCTATTTTGGCTTTGTGACAGATCACACTTCACAAAATGTCAGTGTCACCTGAGGGGATACACAGTAATGAAAGAGTGGACTGATAGAAGCTGCCAGACACCCACTGTGTGACATGTTATTGTGAGAAGACATTACCAGTTTGATGAATTAAATATCAATGTATCTAGTGGCGCTTATCCTGACTTTGGTCTAGCAATACTTGATGAGGTGAGTTGCAGTGCACAGCATGGGTAACGTTAAAAGACATATCGCTGTATATACATGAGGTCAAAGCACATCAACTACATCACAGATTACACTTTTCTTTTTATGTAGGTACAACAACACCAACCTTTTGTACTTTTCAGTGTTCTAGGGTTATCAGTTTTAATTACCTCTTTTCTTTGTTAAATTACAGCTACTCACAATCACAAAAGTCATTATAGGATAAGTTCTTTACAGTTCTTTATCATTTCCTACCATCCTATTTTTACTAAATCATTTTGGATAAGACATTATTTGATAAATAGGCAGATAGCAGTAATGTATTTATACATAACCAATGCATTGTGGTAATTTCACCAAAGTAAAAATGTTTTCAAATTTGTACTTTGATTTCATCATGTGGTGTGTTTTTGATGATGTTCAGTCTTAATGTAGGAATAGCCCATTGTCTGTTAATCTGAGCTATTCTAGATGTACTCGCAGCGCAATGTAAGGTACTTTTTTTGCTTTGTGGATTTAGTACTTGTGGAGTTCTGATAAATATTAGGCGTATGAAGCTGCTCGTACTTTTGGCTAAGATCAAGTGTAGTACCAAACTTTGCAGTGTTCAGGGTGGAACCGCACTGTATTCCTGGCAAGAATACAGTTCACTAGTACCTCTGTTAGGACGGACTGCTTGATGGTGTAGATCTGTAAAGGGCCGCCCTATGCTAATTCCTTCGGCTTGGTCCACCAGAGAGAGGCATGGGGCCTGCCCTGAGAAAGAGCTCCCAGATAGTGGACTGTCCCGCTGGTTGGATCGGGGAACCCTTGGTCTGGCTATCAGGTCTTAAGAGTGGGCCGAATCCCACTGAGTGTTGTCCCATTGGAGTGGTGAACTAGGGGTACCTTAATATCACTTTGGGCATGGTGAACCCACTGTTGATTTTAACGTACACAGGCAGGCAGGTTAGTCACTGTCACTGGTGTGGTATTTGTGTGCTACTTTTCTTGGAGGGTGCTATTCCCTTATGGGCTAGCCCTGAAGTCTTGGGGAGTACTTTGGCCTTACAGTCAGGTACTCTCCCTTACTGGGAGTCTGTCTTTGGGAGAGCTGCCAGCCTAGTATCATTTGGGACTGCATAGGCAGTCCCATAGAAAAAAGGACCCCGTCTGACTTCGACCAGATGGGCTAGTAGGTCCACTCCAGCTTCGGCTGGGTGGTCTTAGTACCCAGCCCTCGTCAGGAGCCTCACTTCAGGGGGTCTGGGGAAATTGGGTGGCCCTTCTGCTTTAGAAGAGGGATCACAAATAGTACCCCAGTGCAATTTTTTTGTGTGGTATTTTTGCACTTGTTTTCCGAGCACAGGGTTTTTGTTTAGGGGATCACGTTACTTGAGATTTGATAAAAATTAAAAAAAAAATTAAAAAAAGGAGTATGAAGCTGTACTTAGGCAGAAGTAGCGTAGTTTTAATGTTACAAGAACAGCTGCAAAGCATTTTTTTGCAATTTTGTTGTATATTGTTTCTGCTTTGTTTTTGTATGTAATTGTAAATGAGTATGTATGTGTATGTCAGTTGATTTTAGTTTCTTATTTTTGTTATTATGCTTTTTTTTCAAGAGAGAGAGTTATTTTCCTTAAAATTGTTTCAATGTTCAATTTGCATTTAATTTTTTGTTACCTGATCAACTAAAATACTTTTTCATGGCCCAGCATATAACAAATACTCAAATTAAGTTGCCCCAGCCAAAGTTTGATAGAAATTTTTTACCTAATTTTTCATGCATACACTTGTTAGATGCTGAAAAGGTATTTTCTATAAGACATGTGAAATCATGCCCTGAGAGAAAACCCCCCCAAAAAAAAGTTTACATTAGACATTGGTGTCTCAACTTACCAATAGCCTAAATGTAAAAAGTTACAAAGGATTTAACATTATTCACTTGCTTTGCGCTGTGTCTTTGACTTGTTCACCACTTCTGGACACTCTTATTTTCTGTTGTGTCTTTAGAACAGAAACTAGAAAGAAATCTCCTTAGAGAGCTACAAGCAGCAAATAATAACCTATAAGGAACTTTAACCCTTCTTTAGTCAAAATATCAAAGAATCGGTTTGGCTTTAGAGATGTTTTATTTTATTTTCACCCCACTTGTTTTTCTTGTGTTTGCATCAGGTGCAGCTGTAATTTCATAATGCGTTTAGTCCTTTTCTATGGCAAAGGACCAGGCATGAATTCAATACTTAGTTGATATGGCTGTAACTGAGTGGGGCAGTAGGATCCAGAAATGTGTTTCAGGAGCTTATTGTTTGCATCTGTCACATAAGCTTATGCATAGACAAGCCTGCTAAACATTAAGCCACCAGCCTCTAAGTCCAGGTCATAGTTGGCATTACAATCTGTTTTCAGGCACTTTATCTGGTTTTTTACTGTTAAGAAAATTTATCAGTGATACCATATCTAAAACATTCTTTTTCCATCACACTGTAAAAAATAACTATCTCATACTGCAAATGTTTAATAATCAGAAATTAAAAACCAACACATTCTCATAAATATTATTATAAGAATATCATAATGCGTGAAAAACAGCTCAGCTATAGCCATCATAATGTGCAAGGTAACATATTTTGATTGTAAAGAATAAAAGAATGGATTTACCTAATATAATGACTGCTATATGATTGCGTAAAGTTACAAATTATGTTTCCTGTTTTTCCATGTTTTTCCCAATAACAAACGTTCACTGTGTACCTACAATGTATCCGTTGAATCCATTTAACATGTAATCTGTTACAACTGCAAATACAATATCCAATAACTAAAATCTGGCACACCAGGGTTCTGAAAATGAACTGCAATTGGAGTTGTTTGTAACAAACAATACTTCTGTTTCACAGTTGCAATAGATGAATTTGCGGCTTATGGAAAAACATTTTACAATGTGAGATTTGCCTGAGCCCGTGTTTTGCTCCCTCTGACCTTGAGTAACCTATGGTGAAAAGAACGATTAAACTTCCTACTGAAATAAAAACACACACACTTACACTTTAGAAATAATCATAGGTCAAGCCTCATTCAGCAAACGTTTTATGGCTAACACGTTAACAAAAATATCTATTTGCTTTTATTAATTTTTCACTTAATATAAAATGGTTTAGTAATGTTTAACTACCACAGTTTCTGTACTTCTGTGTATTTTTATTTAATTTTAATGAATGGATCCATTGATTATGTCATTTGTGACATTGTTTATGACACATACATATTTGGGTGGTGTCAAATGTTTTTTTAATGTGCTATATAATACAACAAAATACAACAAAAACTTTAAAAGGTTGCATACACTTTCTCTTTCTGTGTGTAGATGAAATGACATAACCGTTGGCCAGTCCCCACTATCATGCTGCTGTGCATTTGGAAACACTGGGCCTGATTGATTAAAGCTTTTCAAGGCTGGAAAAGACTTTTATCAGTGAAGCTAAGCGATCCAGCAAACCTGGAATGTATCTGGTCCAGGATTGAAAACATTTGCTAATCCATTCCAGGTTTGCTGTAACACTTAGCTTCACTGACGAAAGTGTATCCTCTCTAGCCTTGAAGAGCTTTAATAAATCAGGCCAACTGTCCTCTTGGGATGTTCAATGGCAATATCCTAAGAGTCTTAGATTCACTAGCAGCCTGGACATTCCCATACATGAACATACCTGAATGAGCAGTGGGAAGTGAAAGTAGGCACTGGAATAAAGATGGTAACATTGGACAAAGCATTAAGCACCAGGGCATCAATTTAAAAAAAACAACAACATGGGACTAGACAGGCATGTAAGTATTTTTGACCTTGACAAATTGTCCAAAAATTACTCAACACAGTGCAAAAACAAAACATGGTTACACAATATAAAACCTTTAACCTTTTGGGCGGTTAATTTCTGTCCGGTTTTATATGTCTAAAAACGGTACATTGTTTTTCATAAAAATTTATTTTACAGTATATTTTAATAGTATGAATATGAAACACAAAATCATGTCAAAATAATATATTAAATAAATAAAATATATATATTTGTTTTTAATTTTTAAAATTTAAAAAAAAAATAAAAATATTATACTAATAAATATTATGTAAAATATATTTACATTAATAAATGTTCATGAAAGACAATGTACTGCATTTACACATATATATGCATTGTATTGCATTTAATACAGTTATTTTGTATTGAATGCAACACAAATGAATTTGAATTTCCCGCCCCGCCCCGAACGGAACAACAACAGTGATACTGCAAATCTTAAAATCCAAATGGGTCAAAGTTATAAGTGTTGTGACTTTGGCCAAAAGATCCAAAGAACTTGCTAAAAATAAACCTAGAGCAAACACAGAAAATTGTGAAATCTATTTTGCACACACTCTGCCTGCTTACATCTTGCTGAAAGAGAAACTAGAAAGCTCTCATAATTTATTGCAAATATGTGGGACACCTACCAAAGATAAAGGTTCAGGCAAGCTGGTACAGTACGGAGTAGGGATGTGTATTGGCAAGAATCTAGTGATGTGATAATCATTATGGTTGGGGGCTTGTACAATTTACCAAATTGTATTATGCCTACACACAGCAGTTAACTTGTGTACTACAATGTGACAATTGATATTCAGGGTGTATTATTCTTCATTTTGATGTTCTAAAGCCTTTTAAGCATATTATGTTTCTACTGTATGAACAATGGACAACCTTTCAAGGTCAGACAGAGCACAAAGTTGTCACTAATCAAGGAAAGTAACCCTTACCATTTTTAAACCCCCCCACTATCTAAAATGAGATAGAGGGACCCTTAGTCATCTCTGTGTAGGGAGTACATGGCAGAACACTCACAGACCAGGGCTGTCAGTTACACCCAAAACCAAATAGGACAACTTGTAATATTGATACAGTAGCTTTAGTAGGTTCAGCCACATATTTGTATCGCAATAACTTAGAGCTTTCCAACTTTCCAACATTTTCCAATTCATTTTTTTTAACTCAGTAAGGAATGTGTTTTAAAATGTATTGAAGTGCAATATATAAAAAAAGTATACTTCAGTAAAAGAAAAAGAAAAACTACCTTAAAAAAAATAATGAACCATGAGTCTTTCAAGACCATTGAAATAATCCTTCTGCTACCAGTAAGGCTGGGTCTACATGGACTTTTTCCCCAGCATTTAACCTGAGGCTTTAAAAGCCCATGTTTGAAATTTCCATGAACTCCAATAGGCTTTGAAATGCTAGTAAAAGTGCAAAAAAACGCATATTAATGCGGTAGGAATGTTTACATACGGTTTTAAAACTGTCTGTGTAAACCCTAAATACAGTAAAAAATCAGTGCAAACAAAAACAAATATCATATATTCCTACTAATATCTATGCATATACTAAGATGTATATAAAGACAAGGTAGAGTATGTATTTCAAAAACTAATGAAATGTTACAATAATACAATACTTTTCATATGCACAGTAATTGTGACTGGACCTCAGTATTACTAAACAAAGATCACCTACTTGGTCACTTTTATACATCCAAAGAATACATCATAGTTGACAACCAATGTAAGCTAGAGATGAAAGGGTTGTACACAGCTTAATAATCTGAAGCGTTTCGCCTTTTATAGGCTTCCTCAGGGGTAGCTGTGCGTTTTTTTAGGGAATTAGTGTCATACAGTCTAGGCATATTCACAAGATATAGAGAGATATTAATCCTATGTAGCAGTTCAGTATTTGATACAGGATCATCATTACATATACCTAATGTAGTCAAGTATAAAGCATACACATAAACCATATCTTAAAATTATTTTAAGATCAACACAAATTGTTAGAAATGAAATAAACATAAAATACATCCTATATCATTGTTTGTTAGTTGACTTAAAAAATAGTGCTCAAGTATGGGGTATGTAAACAATACATTTCAAATGACTTACATTGTCCAGAAGAAAATATTTGAGGTAGGTCATCCATGTTGCTGGGAAATTTCTCAGTAGTTCCTCAGTTAACTGAGATTCTGTAACTAATAATAATGTTGTTTAATATAAATAATGATGTAATATTGAAAATTAGACAGATTTGCTTACAGTTGGTTCAAGTGTTTACCTGGTCCCAGGAGTATTACTGGTAAGTGATAGTTGCTGCCTTAGCCCACCAATCAGCAAAAATGGTATGTAAGGAAAGAAGTCACAGATGTCTGG
>NC_092859.1:74848232-74876337 GCF_032062135.1 Pyxicephalus adspersus | reverse complement strand
AATCCAAGCTTAATAGTTAGCTATGAACTCTTCCTATCAAACCCCTGAAATACAGTTTTTATACCATGGCTCCAGTAGCACCTAGTGTACTGTACATATTAATTTTTAGAAAAGTTTTAGAAACGTTGTTACCATAGATTAATATGGGAAGTTATTAGTTATGTGAAGAAGCACATTAAAATCAGCCTACAATCCTCAAAGTAGGCCCTATCATCCTCTTGCTCGTGTTACTAGTTCTAGTTCTTATTAGATATTTGTAATAATGTGCAACTTAAACAAGTATCACTTACACATTTTACAACCTAGCTTTCTTTATGGTTACTTTATTTGTCTACTGTTATACATTTTCAGCTTTGCATTGTTCTGTAGAACTCTGCACAAGAAATGTTTTCCATTGCAGTACTTTTCTTGCTTACATTTACATTTACTTGCTTCATGTAAGTGAATGCATTTATACCTGTATAACAATAGGCAAGTTCACTGCATACAAATTTAAGCAGATAATGAAGCCTTTGGAAAGCATGCTTAAGACAGTGTCCTTGTAATGTACCTGTACCCTGTAGTAATGTTAATCCTTGGAAATAAAAGGAAAAATCAGAACCAATCAAAGAATGTACATAGGTCAGCTAAAGGGAAAGAGTTATAAATTATACAGTACTTTGATGGATAACTGTTTATTTAAAGGTCCTCTCTCTCACAGTTATTAAGTATCACCAGTATTTTGTAACAAGATATGTGCTACGTGCGGTAGTCTTCTTTGTACTTTTTATGTCCTTCCCTATTTTTTTCTTTTGTCACTGATAAACCATGAAAACTGCTTTTAAATTGTAATTCTAATTAAAAAAATGATGTCTGTCCCAATACCCACATTTAGTAGCAGTTGCCTAGTTCATATAAATATGTGTAAAATGTTTTACCTGATAGAGAATTTGTAAAATTCTGTTTTGTATGATATAGGCATACCTGCGTGTTACTAGATCTAGGTCCCAAAACTCTCTGCAGACTACACTGGAGTCTTACCACTTATTAACATGGTTCATTTGTAGCCAATGATGTTTACATCAGTAACCTTTCGCTTTTTATCACATGTGCAGTTAGATGTGTAACCTTATCTACTGATGTCTAACCCTGTCATATGCACATATAAATTTTTCTTTACATTGGTTTCCTATATTTGAACTTTAAATATTGTCATTACAGGCACAAACATTGCCACTGTTTTTTATGTATTCACTCAAACTAAAAGCTCCAGCATACACGTAAGTGGTGCTGATAACAACTTTCTTCAATAATCAAGTGTTCTAAAATACTTGAAAAACTCTAAAAATGACTATACACATAAAGTGCAGCATGCAATTGAACAAGACATAATGATCACCTATTCCAGTTCCTCTGCTCTGTAAAACAAACAAACAGCTTTCTGCCTGTCCTAGAGGCATTTCTTCCCATATATCACAGACAAGAAGTGACCTAAGTGTATTCATACACATGAACTCGTGTCTGATGAATAAAACTATATCTAGAACAATATCATTAATCCGTTGGACTTAAATGCCCTAGTGATTTCCTTGTGGCTCATTTCGAACACACATACCTATAGATCTTTGCCAGGGACTTTGTTAAGAATATTTGTAATCTTTTAGGGATATATTTGGTGCAGTCAATTAAAACAGAACAAGTTTTTATTTGTAAACACGGAATGTTAACCAGTTAGTAGTAAATTATCTAACTGATAAAAGTCTTTGGGTTTTCTGATGCTCATAGATACAAGAAAAATGCAAGCATGTTACATAAAAAGCAGATGTTCTGAAAATGGAGGAACAGAAAGCTATTGAAACAACTACAAGCCAAGACAATATTTTTCCACAAAAGACATCTGCCACAAGTCTGTCTTGGAGTGGCAAGTACACCATTGAAAACTAAATCACTTCCTTTTGTGCCAAAATTAAATCATGACTTAGGGAGCTAAAAAGTACACAGCCAGACCCACTTCCAAAAATATGTTTCACAGTAGCTGTTATTTTTTATTGTAAGGTTCCAATTTACAGGATCATGCCATTCTCTTTTTTAATATGCCTGTGTACTCAAAGCAAGGTCAATAAAGACGTAGTAAAATGAATTTGGTGTAAAGAAACTCGAGTGGTCTTAAACACCACCATATTGAAAATTTTTGGGATGAACTTGATGTGTCTTTTTTCAACCTAATGTATAAGGAAAAACACCATCATCATCCAAATTTCCCAAAATGCTCTATTGGTTAAATGAGCCTAAATTACCACAGGCACATTGCAAATCTTTTCCAGAGTGATGATTGGTAAAGAGGTGAAGGGTGAAATATATATATTTATAATATATATATATTTCTCCTAGTTAGAAGAAAAAGAAATAATATGCCATTTTATGGGTATGCCACTTGGAAGAAAATTCTTGTGACTGTCCAACTAGTATATGGTAATTGATCTATACAATGGGTATCTTAACTACACAACCTTCTTTATCCACTTTATTACCTTGATCTTCATTTACCAATTAATCTTTTAATTGATCTGTAATGCAAGTAGTAGATTTTTTAATCTAACATAAACAGGTCATCCTTAATAAAACCATATAGTGTTCATTTTAGTGTTCATTTGCCTTTCCTTTCTCACCTTCTACTGTGCCAAACGTATATACAATAGGAAATTCAAACTCCATTTTCTGCAACATACAAGAGTTGATGCATGGCCCAATTTATTACAGCAACTATTGTTTTGGCTTTCAGGGGAAAAAAATAGAAGAGAAAAACATAAGTAAATTTTCTATTTAGTTGAATTGTGTAGGATTGATAAGATAAAGGAGGAACAATCAGTGAGGAGATTCGATGGCATAAAACACAGTTAAGGGGAGACTTGCTCGTTTTCTTATGTCAGTGGAATCTGAGCTTGATAAACAGCCTAGTTTAAGGTGCATTCAGCCTTTGCTATAAAGCACTTCTATATGTTTTTCCACCCCATAATCAATCTGTCTTGTTTTACCTTCGATATCATCCCATCATATGCTTTTCCTCCCTTCTCTAGCTGCTAAAATATTTATTTAAACAAAGCCCACAACAATTTCTCAGTAATTGTAAAACCACAAATACTTTTTTTTATTAAAAGCGTGGGAAAGAAGACAATACTGCAGCAATCATATCCACATTCTATTTTGAGTCTATTACAAGCTTATTAACCTTCCAAATTTAGGTAACATATATTTTTTGCATGTTTGCATTAATGCATTTTTTTCCAGTCCGATCTGGTCTCTGTCTATATTCTGTGTCTGAAAACTTATTGCTGTTTCATGGTATGCCTGACATGACATATTGCCCTAAGCAAGCAGCACTGACTGGATGATGAAGACAAGCTCACAAAGGCAATGTGACTTCTTAACTGTCATTTACATTGACCTGATCATAATGAATGGATGAATGACCAAGGTGACATGGGAGTATGTAGATGGTAATGTCATTAGGCAATAATTATAGGATAAAAAAGCTATGGTCCTTCCTTGGCTGTGTTTCCTGGCTTTCTTGTTCGTTCTAATGGCTAATTGACATGAATTCACCTAACAGGTTACCTTCATTTGTACATCATTACCAAGTCTAGTATAATAGAATAGTGTTAAAAGCAGATACTTTATGCCAAGAAAGTAGCAAGTTTGGACATGTAGTATAGGAGAAGATGATGCCCTTACAACTTAATTTCTCACCCAAATAAAATTTACTTGCAGCATCTGTTGCTATCCTTTCTCATTTCGCTAGGGAACTTAGGAAAAACACAAAAGATCTTTTTGTCAAAGTATCTATCAATTAGAGCCAAACTATCAGAATAAGTACAGTTAATAGTTTAATGTGACTAATAATTGCAGGGTAACAGTTTTCATAGCATGTAAAAAATAAGGCTCACAACTCCTTTTTCCACTTGTGCTTCCTCTTCTTTCTGCACCTAATGCTCTATACTAAGTACAAGACAAATCTCCATGGGTTTGCTTCACAAAACTTGTCCACAGTTTATAAAAATTATGTACCGTATTTTTCGGACCATAAGACGCACTTTTTTCCCCCAGAAGTGGGGGGAAAAAGTCCCTGCGTCTTATGGTCCAAATGTATCAAAATGTATCCTTCCCAGCTGCTGTCCCGTCCCGTCTCCTGTTCAGCAACAATGCACTGCATTAGGGGTGTTTTTATATTCTTAGCTGGGGAACCTATAAAGTTCCTAGACAAAATTTTGATTTACAGCTCAGTAAACTACCAGGATTTATTGCAAATCTGTAGTGGTGGTGAACGGAAAATATATGGCTATTCTATGCCAAGTGTTGCAAATGCACTTTTTCCCCACAACTGCTATTGTATTAATCTCAGTTGCAGCAGAAGGAGCTATAAAAATAGACATAGTGAGTGAGAACAGTATGGAAGCAAAGCAACAATAGTATATCATGTATCAAAGAACAAGATTGAATGCCTTGTTCCTCTGTTTCCATTGAAAACAATTGAAGAAAGGGAAAAGATTGGGAAGAAGAGAGGTTTTCATGTATCATTATTGAGAATAAACCTTTAAAGGAAAGATCCGATATGATCCAACTTCTTTTTATGGGATCCAATGGAAAAAAAGAAACCCAGGCAATACTACGGCCAGGTGTCTAGCACCGCAGCTTCCATTCTGCTGAAATATGCAATTAGTAAAAGTACAAATAATAATTAGGAACACCTGCAGTATCATACAAAAACTTATGTGAAGAATTTGCTGTGATATTGGACTAAATCTTTAACTGAACCATAATATAAAAATAGGTCATTTTTGCAGCATGTCTGGTATTACTGCATAATGTCTTGGCTATATCAACCTTTTATGACCCTTGGCTGATCAAGGTGCTCAAGCTCCATTTACTGAATACACTATTGAAGCCATCAATGAGTGCCTACCTGTTTTGTCAGCTAAACAGAATGAACTAGTAATGGAGAGTATCCTGAGAGGTACAGTGGGGTTAGTTTACTAAAAAAATAAAAAAATGTTTTCTTGGAAAAATGTATTTTTTCTTAGCTTTGTGAATGCATTAAGGTTGTATCAATATAACATTCTGTGCAGGGGAATTCCAAAAATGAGTTTGCCTTATTTGGATGATTGAAGAAAACATTCTCTACTTCTTTAGTAAATCAGCCCTATTGTGTGTAACTATTGAAATTAGTAGATTTGGCTTTTAGCGTTAGCACAGACATCCATTTTTCTGCATTGTTTTTTTTCAGTACATTGCTGAAATGAAAACTTTAGAAGCAGTTGTTAATTTTAGGAATAAAACTTTAAGCGGTCAAAGATGATGACAAGACTATAAAAAAAGAATGAGATTAAACTCTCTAAGCTTAAAAGTCAAGCTACAATGACCAAGCAAACTTCAAAATGATAATCATGCAGCCTTTTTAAACTCCCCAAGCTTCTACACTTGCAAGCTAAGCAAGACCTCAAAAAAAAGAAAACTTCTGCTTTAGATTGCTCTCTTGTGAATGTTCTTCAGTCAAGTAGAAGATGTCAATACTCTTAACTCTTGGTTTTGTATTGTACTAAACTTTAGAATATATTTAATAATATGCAAAATGAATCAGACAATTTGTTAGAGAAATACAAATATTTTATGCTTGTTTCTGAGCTGTCAGAATCTTTAACTGAACCATTACAAGTAATCCATTATGACGGAAAGAAAAATTGCATCTTTACTGTCAAAGTTTTGTTTGTTATATGTTACTCCCAGCTACTTAAGTTAAAGGTGCCTGTGAATCGGGATGACCTACTTGTACCATAGTTACAAAATTACTCATAATCCATGCTAGACAAACTAGAAGAACCCAATGGTCTTAATACTTTCCTGCTCACTTGTTGGGGAAATAACTGAAGCAGTGATCGGAGCAGTCTTTTGATTTGTTTATTTAGATACAATACAGGTTACAATAACCAGTAATTGGCAATTGAATCCTAAGTTATATAGCATCTGAAAAATAAAAGTGATCATTTATAAGTAATTTTTTCCATCCATATGTGCTAACACACAGTGATTACAAAACATTAGTACCTAATGCTTGTGGCATAAATGTCAAGATGACCATAAAATGGTCAAATACACAAAATACAATATAAAATCCTAGACAAAAATGTTAGATAAAATAAAATCCAGAAAATGAACATGTCTCAACGAAACAAAGG
Organism: Pyxicephalus adspersus; assembly: GCF_032062135.1. NCBI lineage: Eukaryota > Metazoa > Chordata > Amphibia > Anura > Pyxicephalidae > Pyxicephalus > Pyxicephalus adspersus. The sequence goes on along the minus strand of NC_092859.1, from coordinate 74,870,128 downwards.
AGTAGAAAAAATGTAAAAATAATCTATCTTTCTATTATTCTTCTACACACACTGCAGATCAGAATAATCAGAAAAATGTCCATGTCTATAGATATCATTTACTTTTCTAACCACATGGCAATCACTGGGCACCCTGCACCATCTGCTAGATCCCATTGTTTTAGGGCCTATATTGCCTATATTCAGCAACACAAGTTACCAAAGTAGTTAGGAATTTTTACTTTGCAAAGCAGTCCTTAGCAAATGCGCTAAAAATGTGTTAGCTTCAATCATGTGCAAGCAACAAAAATTTTAATAAATAAAGTCAACATTATTTTTTACCTGCTTTATTAGATTTGCCATGCCATACTTTCTGCTATTAGCAGACTCCTGTACCTGAAATGGGTAAATTTATTGAGTTTAACATTCTAATGGACCATGAACCTGACACAATCAAGGAAAGAAAGCTGACAAGTGCAAATAATAAAGTGTTTGGCTGTGTTGTGTGGAGCTTATGCCATTTTAACCTCTGTGTACAATCAAGGATTTTTGTGGATTTGACTTTCAGTGTGTTGTCATTCATAAATAATTTTCACTAAACTGTTGAAGTACAATACAAGCTAATTTAAAGTAGAAATAGACAGGTGTGCTTTTGTGATGCTTAGGATTTTGGACAGATGAGCCAAGCCGTTTACCCAACATGTCTGTGGATAACATTTTTTGTCACTAGCTTAGAGTAGACTTTGTTTAATTTTCTGCCAGCTCTCCCTAGTCTCCTTTACTGTGCAGTAGACCATCATGAATATAGACAATTTTACTGCACATCGAGGTCAGACTCTAAAGGTAAGTGATGATGCCACAGACAACATTAGCGTTATTATTATTCATAGTCATACAATGGTGACAAGTGCGAAAATGAAGCATAGTCCAATAAAAGACCTTATTATCATACATTATAATCACTTGCTAATGTATTTCTTTTAATTTCATAAAAGAGAAAAGGCTGTACTAAATATCAAGCAGCCTGGCACAGAATTTTAATAAATAAAATGAAAAGTGTTGGATTTTATTTTCAATTTTTCGCATCCAAATGTATGCTGCGTCACATCTTTTTTAGCTTTTATTGTGCTTCACAAATGCATAAAGGATACACATTTCCTAAGGCTACGTTTACATGGATTGTTTCTTCAGTGTTTAAACACAGCATTTAAAAGCCTATGACTGACATTTATATTTATTCCAATGTTCTAGTACACCTTAGAGCAATTTTTCTCAAATGTTTTAACATGGAAAAACCTTTGACCTAACTTTAAAGTCTTAGGGAACCCTAGCTAATAATTACTCCTGGCACATGTATGTAAGAATAGTATGAATATAAAGTTGAGTTATACCCCCTTATATTGGTAAGTACATAAATTGCTCCTTACATCACTATTCAGTACAATCCACTCTTACGAAGATTGTCAGTGGAGACACCCATTTACATTGGTGAGGAGGGCCTCATTAGAAAAATGCCACGTACATTGGTGGTTAGTGGAAAACATAATTCTTACATTGATGGTCTTTGGAAAGAATGGTCCTTACACTGGTGGTCATTATGAAGACTGCTCCTCATGGGAAATACCGGTAGTTAAAAAGATTTGGGGCGGTGGTTTCCTACATGAGAGTCTGAATTGGCTCATTGCTCAAGGAACCCCCCAGCAACCTATTGTGGAACCTTAGGATTGAACCCTGGTTGAGAAAAGCTGCACTTGTTTTTGGGTTGCATATTTTGGGTGCAAAAAAATGCATATAAGCACTGTATATATTTTTGTAGACGTTAAAAAAAACCACATATACTTATGCAGCAAAAGCACATATAGACCTGACTTGAAAGCTATATTGCTGCAACCCCCTTCCACAACAAGCTAAAATAGGGACCCATTCATCACCTAATTAAGGTTAGTATTGATTATAAAATTATATTACACTGTCTATTGTGAACTGGGATTGACTTGGAATAGCTTGGTTAGCCTTTTGGATCATTCTGACATGAGGCCTGTCCACCTTTTACTATGGAACCTTGAGTTGACTTCAGCCTTGATCATTTCTACTGTAATTTTGACCTTGTTTACCACTGCGGTAAATAGTCTCAGCAACATCACCAAGTAAGCTTGATGTGATGTTGCTTTGGCTTTATACATTACTATACCCTACAATGCTGACATACTATGATTTACTGTTTGTACAGTAATTGCCCATACTGATTGGTAATACTGTATGTCATTATAACCTCAAAGGTCTCCCTTCACCCCTGAGGAAGCCCTGCTGGACGAAACGTGTCGGGTGGGAAACCTAACCACTACTGTATTATTGCTACTTCATACTTTTAAACTAGTGCACCTATGTTAGCCTAGGGTTAACTAAGGAGACCTCTGTTCCAATTTTTAAAATATGTTTCAATTTAATAAAATTTATTGATTTTAATTGAAATAACTTTGCCCTTCAAAAGCCTGTCTTTCTCTTTCCCTCTCTCTCCCAATACACTAGGAAACTTTGAATGTTCAGAACCAGGGAGTTTGCAACTACTGTCAAACATGTAAAGCTTTAAAATGAATTGCTGTCCAGGGTGTGGAAATGTTAAAACAAGACCTGACCAATATAGATGCAGAAACTGCAGGTAATTGAATCCTCAAGCTCACTTAAGCACTAAAGTTCTTCTCACAGTACACTCTCCCTGTAGGTTCAGCCAGTTGACAGAACAGCTGTAGCAAAGTAAGTATACCTTAATAAAACAGATAAGTAAATCTTCCATATCTTAACTTGCACAATTATAGTTATTTGGGAATTGCATTATCAAAGATGTGACTGGTTTACTTTTTCCTATTTTGTCTGAGGTGTACTTTTCACTTGAAAATATATATTGTATACTTTGAGCAGAATTGTTCTAAAGGTATGCATTCTTTGTTACTGAATCATCATCATGATTGCACTATAGACTTGCTGATTTACAGATACTGACAAAGCTCGGGCCATTTTTTCAGCATACAAATGACTCATTTCAATAGCCTTTAGTAATCAGGCAATGGGTGTTTATATATCAAGTGGCTCAGTTGGGAATGTTGAGTTCTAGTGTTGTTTGAAAGCATCTTTCTTCTGATATTCTATTACTTGGCCACCATCATGTGTACACTGGGAATTGCAGCACAGCTTATAATTACAATCCTACCAAATTGGATGACTTACAAGTATAACAGATTTACATTATGAAATTCTTCTTACTTCCTTTTTGACCTTAAAACATTGCAAGGGTTAGATCATCATTAGAGAGAATAATGAAACAGGGCTGATCCTCACACACTCCACACTCTAATCAAGAAAAGTAATTATAGAAATGAATGTGGAAGCCACAAGTAATGTGCAACGTTAAAGTCACATTCCACCTGTACAGCATGTTTTTTCAGGTGCAGAACTAGAATAATGACTCAAGAAGGCTAGCTAAGGAAGATTACATTAACTCTTTTTATCTCTGCAGCAAGATGGAGAAGGAATTAAGGATTTTAGTTTCTGCCAAACACTGAAGACATAACTTTAAGTTTGTAGTTTTATCTGCCCATATTTTGCCTGTTCCTGTTTCCTCTGTTCCCCCCATGTGAACTCCTTAAAAATGAATACATAAAACATTACCGTTTCCATTATATATTATTTAGCCCCAATGATATTATCACTTAGTCTTTGCAATGCAGGTAGATCAAGGTTTGTGAAAGGGGCTGTAAACAAGAAACTGTAGTGCTGAATTTCTATAAATGAAAAAAATGATTACAATGAACATGGTGGACCAAGGACTCTAAGGCTGGGGAGAAAATGGCTAGACAATGTTGGTGAAGTGATGTGAGACATTAAGACACAAACTCTTAAAATAAAAAACTGCTTTAACGTAATTATAGCTTGCTGTTTTGTACAGTAGAGTAAATTACTGAAAACATAACACGTTTATATGGCTTTACCTAGGGTTTTACCCAGTGTATATATTCCAGAAGATACAATGTAATTGGTACAAATGTGCAGTGTCTAAAATTCTGATTTCCATATTGCGTGTCTTATTTTATTCTGTCCATAAAATTGAATGTATGTGATAAGCAGTAACAGTGGATGTTAAGCATACTGATTATTAATATTTGTACCAGCAAGAACTCTAATAGAGAAATACACTGATTAATAGAACATGACTCCAAAATCATGACTAGACTTTAGATTCAATCCTGGAGAAATATGCCTTTTTACTCTGCATAGAGGACATTGTTTGTTTTACATGGTGAAACTCGGATAAAACAGAAACCCAGCTTCAGCACAACCTGTTCGACCAGCTTAATCAATAAAAATTAGAGAGTAGTTATTATACTTACAGAATACATAAAGAAACAGAACATAAAACCTAATTCATTACCAAGCTAAATCAAACTTCTGTAGCTGAGAGAAATAATATTGGAAATAAAGTGAAAGAGCATCGGTCTGATGCTACCCCAGAGGACTTTCAACTGTGCCAGTTAGAATGATTACTTCCAAAATAAGTTAGGACAGAAATATACTAGATTGTAAGCTCTTCGGAGCAGGGTCCTTAATAATAATAATAATAATAATAATAATAATAATAAAAATAATAATAAAATTAATATAAAATTAATTAATTAATTAATTAATTAATTAAAATATTAATAAATATAGGAAATACCATTGCTAATTTGTATTTTAAATGCCAATTCCAGTTTGGGTTCCTCCCAATTCTTCCTGTGGGAAAGTCCCTGTGCAGTATTTTTTTTTTTTATTTCAAGGGTACATACCTAATTTAACAAGGGTTTGGCTACGTTTTGTTTTTTAGTTTTTGTTGGTATATTATGTTTTGTTGAGTTGAGCTAAATGGAAAAATGTGTATAAACCACAATGCAGGCTGCACAGACTTAAAAATCTTTAGGACAGTAAAATAGTAAACATATATGTATTTGAATTTTACAGTTACCTGCCTGGAATTTCCCTTTATTAGCAATTCTCTATATTGTTAAAAAAAAGTCAATGTAAGCTGTGCCTGTTTGTACCTGCCCGTAGTGTGTTTTGTGTACTTTTTTTAAATCATGTAGTAAACTAGAGTGAAAGTTAGGCTTTGTACAAGAGCTTTCTGTAAAAAAATGCCAGGCACTGCTGCTCCCTCTAAGTTATAAGCATTGCAGTGATGATGTCACTACATGGTTTACAAAGTAATATCTAGGGTTGCAAGGACATTTGATACACACAAAGTGGATATATATTTCCAGAGGAAGGCAAAAAAAGCCCTACACATGGGTATTAGGAAAACAATGAAACTAGATTTTTGTGTCTGAAGCATAAGACCCACTATTCGGGTAAATGTGATAAATATCAAACAATCCCCTGACCTTATGTGAAGATATGAACCTTTCAGACATCATATGTACATGTTACATATTTTATGCACAAGTTTAAAAAGTAATCATGCAAAGTTTACTTCTCAAAGATACTTAACAAAAAAACCCTTCTGCTTTACTAGCTTGGAACATGGTTTTTAGGGGACTTTTTTTTTAATTTCAGAATCAGACATTAGAAAAATTCTGTTCATCTTCACAGACAAATTATTAAATCCTTCTACAGCTTCAAGCTATTTTTTTCTCTAAAAAGGGCACCGACTGCGTATATTTATATATTCTGTCCGAGTGCTTTTGTGAAAAAATAATATACATGAGAAAGCCGTGAGAAGACAGAAAAACAGCTTTACAGCAAGCATCAGAGAAGATAAAATAAAGTTGTATCCCAGTATTTTAAAATAAACATACATAAAATAGACACATGAACAAATGTATGATTGGTGTCTTCCACAAGAGCAATAAGCAACACTTATAAAGTATTGTCTTCTGTTTGCACGACAAATGGCTATAAAGTTGCTTGTCTGATGCACATTTTTACAGAAATATCCACAGATTATTATTAATATTGTAAAGAATGCTGTGAATGAATACATCCTGGCTTAGCTACCGTCTATAATATACAATAAAAGTGAGTAATATGTATAAAAAAAGGGCTGGTAAACCTATAATATATGTTTTTCTGTATTAGAGTGCTTGTAATAAAATTTACAGATGTATAAATAAAATTCCTAAATCTTAGAAAACCTTGAAATATTTGACAATGCTTTTACACCTGTATTTGTGCAGCTAACAATAGCCATCAGTGGGCCCTTATTTATTAAATGATCTCTGATTTCTGTACATCTGCTGTATAGCCATTGAGCATCTCCTTTACCTTTTACTGTGGAAGGAACATAGAAAGCAAATTTGATGTTTGCTTTGATAAGGGAAACACTGTTTTCTGGGCAGAAAACCCAAGGGGTAAGTTATGTACACCTAGACGGGCTGCACAAAACTCCTTCTAATTTCTGGAAGTGTTTTTGTTGCTATCATATACCTATACTGAATGCATCTTTTAGTTATTCATTTTTTCATTATTTTCTATTTTTTCATTATTCATATACTCATTTTATTGAAAGATCCATAGTGGTTTTGTACATAATGTGTTTTTAATATATTCAGCCTTTTCTAGTGGAATTTATTAGCATTTGTCTGGTAATCCAGTCAAATACCATACCTTGTACTCTTTTTAAATTAGAAAGACTTTGCCCCAGGACTGGTTAACACATCCCAAACCTCTTTTACAGCATAGTAGTTGTGAAGCAATTTATCCTGCAATGGAACCCCTAAAACCAGTTTAATTATGGAGGGGGTCAACCTACTTGGCCCCCATGGTGGGTAGAAAGAGTTGACAAGAAACTTTTTGTCACCTCCAGTGCTCAGGCTGTGTTTTGTAAGGTCACTTACTTTGGAAAACCCCTCTCAAAGTGTCTCCAATACTAAAGGCCATGAAGACTAGTATCAAATGAACTTTCATTGTTGTCTTGGTATGGGAATACCAGCTAGCATGTCTGGTGTGCTAGGCTGGTTAGCTATGGGAGAAGGGTGGCCACACTACTTTTCTTTAGGTTTATATCAAAACAAAAACATTTTTTTCAGTTTTTCTAGGAAGTACAGCTTTAAAAAACGTGGGCAGTGACACAGATTCTAAGACAAGCGTTAGTTTTGGAGCTTGATTTAATAATTCTCCATCCACTGCTTAAAAGCAGTATACACATCAAGTAATTTTTTTAATGTAAATCTTTAATAAAGATTTACAACATAAACAAAAAGACAAAACAACAGGAACACACAACAGTCTGGCAGATCAAGTATTTTACAATCTCCTAACTGCATGTGTTTTTAGTAAAAATATGTGTCTCGATTTTTTCCATAACTGGCTTAAATTGGTCTCATATATTTACATAACTCTTACAAGGCTCAATTCACTGTCATTTACTGTGTGTGTTATTTGTCATAACGATCATTATTTTCAGCTATGTGACTATTATTTTCAGCTCTGACTAGCAATCATTACTGAAAATAGCAGTCTACTTGTCAAATAAGTTTCATTATAGCTTAGTGTACTGAGCCTACAGTTGTCTGCCCAGTACTACAGGCAAAGGGGTCACAAATACTGCAAATCCTTTAGTAGATGAAAGGCAGTTTCACTGAAATTAGCAATACAGTTACAAATTTCATTCATTTGTTTCAAATTCCAGTTGTTTTGTTTCACATAAAAGCAAAATAAAAACCAAATTGCCCTGAAAAGATTAAGTCATGTTTTGTTCATGTAAGAAGAAAAACCATACAGACTGCAAAACAGAAGTTGTATCTTTTCTTTGGATCAATTGGTTACTATACTAGAATAAGAACATCATCCATACTCATCCTCTTGATTCAAGCTGATGCTCTCTTTCTAATTTGCAGTCTTTTGGGATAAAAAGAAGAGATGTAAAATTTTTATGCCGCCCTAAAATGTACCGGATAAAGAAGTCATTACTTGTCTAACTGGACAAGTAGTAGCCACTATAGGAACATAGATTACATATCTAGTGTCAACATAAAAATTTTAATATATTATTATATTTACATATATACATCTTATATAAAATATGCCAAAGATTTAGGAAACTCTTCTGCACATTTCTTACTCTCCCTGAAGAAGCAATATCCCACTGTGAAACGTGTTGAAAACACTGGTTATATGTCTCCCTGCATATAAATGGTTGAAAAAATGAAAATATGTTTGATGAACAAATGTGCCATGTTATGTTTTGGTCCATATTGGATACCTTACTTATCTTTGTTTTGTTTTTGTTTTTTTTGTATCTTAGGCTTAATATTATATATATATTTATATATATATATATATATATATATATATATAATATTTAAAAAAGACATTTACAGAGTAGACATTTTATATTCACACTAAGTATGCCATTTAAGTCCCTATAGTCCCTATATGCTTACTAACTGCCATTGTTTTTGTGTATATGGTTGATTTTTAGGAGATTGGCATACTGTGTGTTGCCACTTGCTTTCTCCATTATTATTTTACATAACTGGATTGTCAATTGGTAAATCATCTTCAAAACTCATTTTAACAATGTGGTTCTCAAACTGAAACTTTTTTTTTCACTTCCCTTCTGATTATGTAACATATCACGATCCTATCTGCACTATATTATTATCCTACTGATATTTAATTCTACATAATGCTGCGTTGCCAGAAATGGTAATAACGCTGTTTCATCTCTCAGATTTTTAATAAATAGATCAAAAAACCAGGACACCACACCAATCCCTGAGGTAAACCACTGCCAACCTTAGCCTAATAAGGACATATTCCATTAACAATTACCCTTTGTCTACTTCATTATAAGCAACTCATTACCTATGTACACACATTCCACCCTAATCCTTGACCTAAACTTCTACTCCAAGCAATTATGACTTACAGTACTGAATGCTTTAGCAAAATGCAAATACAGTATATTACATCAATAGCATTTTCAACATCCACTTGAAATCTCATAAAATGATCATATTAGACATCACTTTTCAGAAATCCATATATCTCTAATTTATAAAGGCAGAGGGAAAAGAATCATTAATATAAAATAATCACCTAGTCATTAGCAGTTTTTTTAAATCTAAGCTCAGGTTTAAAACTAAAACCACACAACAGAACACACCATTCCATTATTTATTTAGGAACAATAAAGCCACAATGGAGAAGCCATGTGTGAAAAAGTAAGTACACCCCATGATTGAATATTATGTACAGCCAGCATTAGCAGCAATACTTTATCAGTTGCTCACATCTTTGTGGGGTAGTCTGGTCTCCCGTAGAGGTGGTGAGCTTTTGTACCATTGACAAGAGGAAAACCCGGCACATGGAAGAAGAGATGGCCCAAGGTCCAGTAATAGTTGAGTAGACAGACACTGTGGCTGTCTAGTTTGCTTATATCACAACATTAGCCTTAGTGGGAAGCTTTACTAGAACACGAGCAGGATGGCTGGAGGGGTGTCTGGCAGATGGCAAGATACAATATTTCCAGGAATCAGATTCCTATTATTTTTACATTCCTGGTAACAGCTAGTTGAATTATTATATAAAAAAACAAGTGATGCCAGTGATCAACACAATCAAAGGTTATGTTAGGGACTATAGAAAAGTCAAAATAAATAATGACTATCCAATTTTGAACCTTGGGCACAGATGTACTAAGGTAGGGCTTAGACATAAAAAGTAAACCAATAAAAAGTAAACCAGTAAATTTAAAGACTGTGACAAAACATGTGTTCTTATTCATGGCTGTCAGTTTCCTGCCTATAACAGCCATTAGCTACCTTCTGTGCCACAAGAACAAGAGTGACCAATGTATTTAAAAATTGTGTTTATGGAATATAGCTTGATATAATAGCAACCAGTGAAAATGTTGGATATTCATAAGCATGATGATGTATCTTTTGTCAAATTAACTTTCTTTTTAATATATGCACAGTTCTTTGTCTTGGCACTCTGATCAACAGCCATTTAGGGTAGGTGATGTTCGGCCTGGTGTGCAAGCATTACACAATGGGGAGGTAAATTCCTACAACTGTGTGCATTAATACACCTTTCAAGCTGGGTTGGGGCAAAAAACTGACTACAAGAAATAAAACCCACATGGCATCTACAAAGCTTTCTGTTTCTCCAAACAACAGGCAAAGGATACAAACTGACCATACCAGCATGAATCTGTTTGTGTGTTTTGCACGGTCCAAATGAAAATAGGAAGCCTGTGAAACTGACAGTATCACCAGCTATGTTATAGAAGAATAGAATAATGCAAACAGAAATGCAAATTTTGCATAATAATATTGTATTGCAAAAACACAAATCTAATACATTTTTGAAGTAAAATACACTATACGAACTAACATGTTTGCACTATTAGATGTTGTTTGCCGTTGGTACTAATAATTGGTCTAATTTTATATCTGTATTTTTTATGATATTTGCTATATACACATTGCCTCATTGTGGCCTTTTAATCCTATATTACTTTTTTCATTATCTAGTTTTAATATTTACTTTGGTGCTATTTAATGAGTCAGTTCCATTCAAATCTAAACTGCTTTGTAATTTCATTTATATTCCAAATCTTACTGGAAGATGTAATAGTTTTTTTTTTATTTTACATCTACTATAAAAAAGTTTTTCTTGTGGCTGGTGCTGTTTTTAAAGGCATGACTGTATTAATCATTGTCATGGTTCTTCATATAAATATGTCCCCTCTCAACCAAATTTTCAAGCTCTCAAACAGCTAGTGTCAAAGGTGATCACTTGTACAGGCAACACTTCTTTGTAATTTTTCTTTATCTATCAACAAAGTCACTTTAAGGTATTATCCATAGAATCAGCCATTAATCATCATGGAACCCCTAGTCAATAACCTAAAGGATAAAGCCTTTTGTCATTTAGCCTTAGGACTATTTGGGTGATTTTTATCTCTTTCTACTTAGTGATTTTATTTTTTTCTGTCACCTTATTTACAGCACACTGAAATCAAAGTCATGCTAATTAGATTATATTCAACAATTAGAGAGCAAAGAGATTTAACTACCTATGTATCCCTATGTAGCTTACAAATTCCATTTATTGCAATCTTTGATCCTTTTTATAAAAAGTTGCAGCACTATATGGGTCTTTTTTCAATTTTTGTTTTGTCATGAATCTATTTTGTTCTGGTTTTCTGCAAAAAATGTCAAACACGCAACTGGAAAAGGTAAGATTAAGGGCTGAAAATGTGATTAAATAGGACTACAAGCATATTTAAACTACTTCAACAATATTTAACCTTTAGTATTACAACATGGGTTTACATTTTGCTGTTTATTTATTGCTTTGTATAACTGAAGGGGTGAGTCTGTTTGTGCATACCCCTAATTAATAGACAGCACAAGGAGCAATAAAGATGTGTATAGTACTGTAACTGGGTTTTTTTGTGCTAACAGACCGTACTACGATCAATGCTCATAAGGTTGCAATGCCTTTAAAATATAAATAATTCCTCACAGTATCAAACACTATATGCAACACTGAACCAAGAGATATTTCTCCTATGGGGCACTTATGATGTGAACTGATCAAAGAACATCTAATAGGTGTTAGAATTCAGAATATGTGTTTTTGGTGACTTTTGAAAAGTTATTATATATTAGACAAAGACAGGAGACTATGTTTGTTTGGATTTTCCCTGTAATTGTTATGTAACATGAATGGTAACAAGAAAAGTAAATGGTGTACAATTTGGTAATTGATACCTTCTTTCATAGATTTTGAAGCATTATTCTTTGTGTTTCAAGTGTTTTTTTTGGTATTAGGTTTTATCTCATAATACAAGTATGTACATTTGTTTATCAGTGGGTCATCTGTGAAAGGGTCAGGCTTTTGTTATACCCAGATGACCACTGCGGCACTGTGCTGTCTGTGCAGCTTTCAAGGATGGGTAATCAGACAAGTTGTAGGTGTATTCTGCTAAGCAGAGCCTATGATGAAGGTGGGCAGAAAAGATGTCAGAGTTATCTATGTCTTTGCTAACTAGAGCTGAAAATTAAGATCATAGAGCAGAGTCATAGCTGGGAATAATACAAAGGTGCTACCAAGGCTCGCATAGGCAAGTGGTCAGATACCAAATCAAAGGGAGATGGAAAGCAGGTCCAAGAAGACCAGAAGAACAAAGTAAAACACACATAAACCAAGATTTTTTAGGATGAGTATGCATATCCACTACTGACTATGTTTGGCTAATTTACTGTTTTTGTCATGGGTCAGGTAATATAACACCAACTTGTTGAATCGAAGAATACCTTATGTCTTAATAAAAACAATATGAATTTGTAAACTTGGGAGGATCACTGCTCATGGCAACAGTAGTCTCTTTAAATATCTCAGTGTTTTCTACCCGTTGGCATCTAAAGTCTTAAATAGTCAGTTCACCCCAAAAAACAAAAATATTTTAATTAAAGGTGGAGAAACCAGCAAAACTGGAATGGATCTGATTCTATCAATCTGGATCTGGTTTGTTAACAAATTAAATTTAAGAAGTCCATTACAGTTTGCTGGATTACCCAGGTTCACTGATGAAAGTGTATCTTCTCTAGCTTTGGATACATTTAATAAATCAGACACAATGACTTAACATGTAAAAGATTTTTCTTTCCTGGAAGTGGTGGTTGTTCTCACCCCCATATGCATGTTTAACACTTTTTACTGTTTTCTCTATAAAACAGAATTAACTAAAATATGACCATAATAATCATAAGTTGTTTGAACAGAAGAACATAAGAACATAGGATATATCACAAACAAAGTTCCTGAGAGACTAATAAAGGAACATGTGGTTTATCCTTCTAGTATCTAAAAAAATGTAAATATTAGTTTCTGTGGAAGTAGAAGAACCCAGAATAACTAGTCAATATAGAAGCTTTTTAAAACAATTTATGAAGAGAATTTAGGAGTTTTTTGTATTTGCATTTTTGTATATTGCATTTTTATTATGGTTTTTTTGCAAAGTTTATCCATATAATCTGGAACAAAACCTGAAATGAACTTCCGTAGACTAACCTAAAGGGGGAGAAACACAGCTGCTGTCCATTGCGCTCAGGTTTTGAAATAACAATGCAGCACCCTTTCTGAATCTTGTCCCAGATTTGAAGGATAGCAATTTTCAGTTAATAGAGCAATATAGCGGTTGTGTATACACAAAAAAGGGGACAAAGAAACAGATTAACCATTTGTAAAAAGCAGTATTCACCAAAACATGTCACCTTACTGCAAGTACATACTTTATTAGGACATTTTTCTTTATTTTCCTGATCATAAATGTAGCTTACATTCTCTTATCTATAATCACATAATTTGAGGGATTTTAAATCTTATCTGGACAAGGATAAAAAGGGATATAGTAAAAGAAACCAGTAGAGACGATCATAATTATATGTTTTTATCTTTCATTACAGATCTTATCTGGTGGCTATAAATAGGTTTATTATTGGATTCTTAGTTATTCACATATACAGAACCTTTCAGGTTCTACGTGGGTTAATAGACAAAGGAACATTTATCCAGACCTCTTTGAACAATTGATTAAACAATTAAAAAAAGCACAGGATAAATAGAAGTTAATATGTTCAAGGTTGTTAGAACAATACACAAGGAGTAGAACACCCGATTATCCCAATGGGGCAATAAAAAGGCTTTCTCCTGGTTTATTGTTCTCTGGTAGGAAGGTGTCCGCTCTTCACTTCTACTCTCTGCTGTGTATTGTGGGTCCTTTCTGTAACACTGGGGGTTAAATATAGTTACCTTCCTCCTCTGACTCATTTCCTTGCTTCATTACCAGTTCCATTAATAACATAATAAAAATAATTGATTTTTATATAGCAGAAAGAAGAAATGTTGTTCTATTAAAAGCAAAGCAGTAACATAATCAATGGTCATTCCGAAGAGCTAGCAATCATATCTGAGGGTGGCATAAAATACATAAATTAAATTGGGGGTATCGCAATGTTTGAATCCAGATATATGATAAATATTGAAACTCAAGACTTTAACCAATGTTTCTGAAACATCTAAATAATAAGAACCTGACTACCCATGAGATATTTTCTTGATGTATAAAATTACTCTGCAGTCCTTCACAATGATTACTTTCCTCCCTTTGCCTGTGATGTGTATAATTTTTGTCGTTTTCCATAGAGGGAGGTTAAGTTTTTCATTGTTGCCTCTGTCTCTGCTAAAGATTTACCTTGATTATCTGACAAGGTGTCACAAGGACAGAAAGCTATGGGTTGCCTCTCTGATGCAGGCTGAGGCATCAATAAAGCACAGGTTTTTGGTTGAGTAGGGAGGGATTAGAAAATTGTTAGTTTTTTATTGGTTCATGTTTCTTTATGCCCCGTTACACTCTTTTCTTGTCCAGGTGTCATCAGCATAGTAGAAAAATGTTAAAGATATAACTGAAATCTTAGCAATCTTACTAAATGCCTACTTACTGTATCTAAAATAAAATTGCTTGGGGGGGTCTGTAACACACAAGCGAATTTCTCAATGAGAATGTGTGGTATTATGAGATTTTCCCATATATATTGCCTAACTAATATTCTGTTATAGTCCACATATGCTCCAGTGATTATTTCTTTAGTTTAATTAAATATTCTTTGTAAGACATATTTAACACTTCTGACGATCAAGAGTACCAATTATCAAAATTCTATTTGGTAAATGTGAACAAGCAATGATCAGTATGATTGTACAGGGCTTATAAATGTTTGCTCATATATAACTCATACATTCTGCAATAATCTAAGAGGCCTATAATATATTTAGTAATCAAAGGTGGTTTCATCAGAAAGGGTCATACCATCCAAGTTATAATGTGTGTTTATTAGAAAAGGGCAAATACATTTGTAAAGCCAAGATTTGACCTAGATTTGGCAGATTTGCAGATATTAGGCATCAACAAGCTTTCATTATCTGCCGTAGAAACCAATCTGCTCATTTTAATATTTGTCTAAATGTGAATCATTGTAAAATAAGAGTGAACTGGTAAAAAGTTTCCTTCTTGGCTAGAGCATAAACAGAGGAGGTTGGCTCTCATATACATTTATCTTTGCAGTATCTATGTTGGGAGCTCATTAACTGTACTACTTGAACTGATCATAATAGCAGACCGGGTATGTCACCATTAGAAAACACATTTTGCCCAGAGGTTTGCTTTAAAAGGGAACCTTAACTAAGAGAAACATCGTTGCTGCCATTCCTGGAGCTCATTCTAAAAATGCAATTTGCTTTTGTGTTCCTCATCATCGGTACTTTCTGGGATCAGACTCAAAATAAAACATAAATATCAGAAAAATCAGAATGAAGTCAGAATCCCTGTTCTGCACACTCATCTGGGTCAGTGCCTGAAAAAGTACTAAAACCATTATAGAAGAATGACAGCTAGGGGAAATAAAATATTCAGAAATAGAGTTCAGCAGTAAAGGCTAACTTTAGCAACTAAAGGAAATGAGTAAATACAATGATGTATTTCTAGCTAAGCCTTTATAATGACTGCAGTGGGCATGTCAATGACATGTCAATCAAACAGGACCTTTGTAATATGGTCAAAGAGGTTAGAGATGTAATCATCTAACAAAGGTCACTTTCCAAGGTTTGAAAGACATAAAGACTGTATGTAGAATATAGACACCTAACACGAAACTACAGGAGATTCAAGACAAGCTTTAAACAGTTTTAGTTAGAATGAATCCACCAGATTTTATTTTTTTTTTCCACATAAATGCATTTATTTTAGTAGGATAGGATAGATGGATTTGTGTAAAGAATAGGAAATATATCCCACAGAACACTAGCTTAGAGTACTATTTTATTAGTTGCCAAGCCGATTAGACTAATTGTAGAAAAAGGAACAGTGGCTTTTTATGGCAAAATTGTATGATATAACTGTTAAAATCCTTTATCTATAAACATTAAGTAACAGTAAAAGTTATACTACAAAAAACATGTGGCAATAATCATCTCATAATTGATTAATGAGATCATGTTCACAATAAATAGACTTGGCTTCTTACAATTCTTTGGAGACCAAGGTGTGAATGAATAAACCTTTTAGCTCATATTATTGTTCAACACAAAGTTGTGGTCTTATTCCCAACACGTTTCCCCCCAGTGGGCTTCCTCAGGGGATCGAAGACCTTAGGGAATCATAACAACAAGTAAGTAATCGATTATTGGCTGGTCACAATGCAGCTCAAAACTAAGTTTATGTCTAAGGCAAGCTTACTCAAATGTTAAGGTTGTTGAACCCATGGATTGAACATTTAGTCCATCCAAAGATGGACACATTGCTCATAGGGTTTGTTACATTAATAGGCTGTAGATGAGATACAGACCTTCATCCAGACACTTAGGTGCCCTAAAGGATGTCTCAGGGGTTGGTAATTAGAGATAAAGAAAAGGCAGACTTATTAAACACTTTTTTTTAACTCTGTACACAAAGGAAAATGTGAGAGCTCAAGTCCAAATTACAAATAGCAATGTCACTGCCTTGAATGAGCCATGATGGCTAACAAAATTGATATGATTGAGAACAGTTGGATAAAATTAAGGATGATAAAGCACCAGGACCTGACGGATTACATCCACAAGCCCTCAAAAAGCTAAGCTCAGTTATTTCAAAGCCAATTATTTCTAATTTTTAGAGACTCTTTAAGCACTGGAATGGTACCAGTAAGTAAACAGGTAAACAGTGGAGTAGCAGTTGATATACTGTACTTGGACTTTACTAAAGCATTTGACACAAATTCAATCTGTAAATGGATAGAGAACTGGCTTAAAGATCACATCCAGATAGTAGTGATTAATGATTCATATTCTGAACCAAGTTATTAGTCGTGTACCCCAGGATTCACTGTTGGGACCTCCACTGTTTAACATCTTTATAAATGATAACGTTTTGGATTAAAGGTAATATTTCTGTGTTTGCAGATGACACCAAACTATGTAATAAAATTAGGTCCATACAGGATGACTAAAATCTACAAGCAAACCTGGATGTATTGTTTGATTGGGCAACCATGTAAATAATAACCTTTAATATTAAGAAATGTAAAGGTATGTACTTTGGGGCTAACAGCATGCATGCATCATACTCTATAGGGGGAATACATTTGGAGGAGTCAGAAAAGGAAAAGGATCTGCGGTTCTTGTATATCATAGACTTAATATTAGCATGCAATTCCAAGCTGCAAAATCTAAAGCTAGCAAAGTATTTTCTTGTATTAATAGAGAAAAAGACCACAGAGATCTAGACATAATGCCACCCCTGTACAAAGCATTGGTCAGACCTCATCTGGAATATGCAGTCCAGTTTTGGGCACCAGTTCACAAAAAGGACGTTGGAGAGAGTGCAGAGAAGGACAACTAAACTAATAAAAGGAATGGAGGAGCTCAGCTATGAGGAGAGATTAGCTGAACCGAATATATTCTCTCTTGAGAAGAGACAAAAAAGGGGGGGATATGATCACCCTGTGTAAATATATAAATGGTCCATAAAGAGAATTCTCTTCTCAAATATTCATGTTAAGATAATTACAAAGAACAAGAGGGCACTCTTTGCATCTGGAAGAAAAGAAGTTAAGCTCCGGATAAGGAAGGGATTCTTCACTGTAAGGTCTGTGAAAATGTGGAATCACCTCCCTCAGGAAGTAGTTTCAGCAAGTTCTTTAGATTGCTTTAAGATAAAACTGGATGCTTTTCTAGAAGCATGGATTTTCACTAGGTATTAACCACCTGAGCGTTACACTGATGTCTGGATTTCTGTACCAAAAGTGATCCACTGTTTTTCATGAATTTTTTTTTTTTAAATTGTAGACCTGTAACTTACAGAAATATGTCCGAACAAGGGTTCTAGTAGATATTATGAATATAAAAAATGTTTGAAACACACAATCATTTAAAAAAAAAAATTTGATTTTAATAAAATCCTATCCTATTTTTTTTGCATAGAAATTTTTGTTTGTATTGTGGGCTTGTAATTCTTAGGATTAACTCCCGGGTATGATAATTATATTTATTTATTATATTAAAATCATAAATTATAATATAATACATAAATATAAATAATAATTTAAAACAATAATGAAATAATAGACAACAATGTAATCTAAAATTAAAATTAAAAATGTACTTTTATTTTTATTTCATGTAGTGTGGTGTTTTTGTACTGTAAAAACCATTTAAAAGCAGATTACATTGTACTCTGCCTTTAAATTTCCCTCCCTGACACACCCCCATACATCACCAATCACATCACTGGAAGATGACTCATCCTCCGGGTGATGTGAGGGGGGGGATTTCCCTGCGTGCCTTACACAGAGACACAGGCACACGCTGGAAGCTGCTCGTATCTCCGGAGAGATGCACAGTACAATGCAGGATTTCTGCACTGTGCTATACATCTCACTACAGATGCCAGAAATAGGAGCTGCGGACACTGGGTGAGTATTTCCTTTCAGTTGTAATCCGATTGTCATACAATGTATGACAATCGGATTGCAACATAACATTTGTTTACATTTAACCACCTGGTGACAAAAACTCGGGGTTAACCATAATTGCAAAAGTTTTTAGCCTGAGCATGCTCGGGCTTAACGGCAAGGTGGTTAAAGTTTTAAAGTAAAAAAAACAGAGACTGTTGATTTTGGGAACATCTGATTGTTTTATTGGATTAGGAAGGAATTTTTTCCCCCGTTGAACCAAATTGAATCAGGGTTTTTTTTGCCTCCCTCTGGATCAATTACATCTACAGGGTTAGAGCTCAAGTGTTTGCGTTTTTATCTGGTGTTAAGTGGATACATACATGCCCTATAAATTAGCCTATTTGCCAACCCTGGAAATAATCAAATAGAGGAATAAAACGTAAAGGAGAGTTTTATTTGAAAAAAAAAATTGTAATAATGATTACTTCTTATAATACATATCACAGATCAATGCTTTGAAACGACTGAGGACACAGGTCCAGATCATTATCATTTCAGCCCTGTCGGGGCACTAGACAATAGGCTACTGACAAGAATATACAACAAAATACAATCGTGTTGCATATAATGACAATACTTTCGCATACGCAGGTTGGTTACTCGACACGTTTCACACGATTTAGGCTTCTTCAGGGGTGAGGTTACGTTAAGCGAGGTTGAGCACGATTACTTGGCAATATGTATTCCTTCAGGACAGAGTGTATATGTGTGTAAAGCATCTGAGGGGATCAGTATCCCAAACGAGTCAAAAATGTGGGGAGGCCAAAGGAGGACAGGGGCTTAAGATGAGCACCCAGAAAAAGGACCTTGTGGTCCTAAAGTAACAGGACACAGAGATCGCAGCCACGGTCTGTGTGTACTGATGTTGCGATGCAGAGTGGTTGAACTTAAAAGACATGTCTTTTTTTCAACCTAACTGACTTAATAACAATGTATATTTTTAGTTATAAGACCTGTACATGAAATTAGATTTTGAACTTGATCAAGCAACCAGTGGTTTGCCCAATGTCAAAACTAAATATAGGCTGGCTATGACTAAATGGACTATGAAGTAAATTGAGCTGCAGTTTAGAACTATTGAAGTCCACTATGAGCTTGGCAGAGATCTTGCCAATTTAAACTTTTCTTAACATCACATACAAGGCATGAAGAATAGTGCGGTGATATGCTTTATGCTGAAAAGATTTTCCTTTTCTTTGTACAGCTTTTCAGTGTATAGGATGTCATACAATGGCTTAATCAGTTAAGTGAATGGTGATAAAGACAGTGTTTCTGTGTAATTGGGGTCATTCTCAGCTGTCCTTGTGTAGCTGGGGTGACTATCAGGAGTGTCTCTGTCACATAAGGTACTTTTAGCTACCGCCCCTTGTAACTGGTAAGTCAAGACAGTCACTTTTCATAAGAAAGAACTATTTAGGCAGTTTTTTCTGTAACTGGGAGCTTATGGGTGGTGGTTTCTCTAATTGTAAATGAGGGCAATCTAACAGTCTCTTTCCAGGAAGTGTATGCAATCTCGCTCCATAACTTGATTATCTAGTGTTTCTCAGGACAGTCTCTTTATACAACATGGCAGTGTAAGCAATCTCATTAAATCTTACGTGCCTCTAGTAATGTGTAGCATTACAGTTCTTTTTTGAGGGTATAAAGTGAATTTGTACCTTAATACTACCCAAACTAGACAAACTGAACATAGCTGTTTGAATAGCACTAAACAGATACAATTACTGAATATTGTAAGAAAAGTGCACATATTGACATGCAGCTGCAAGTCTTGTCTTTGTATTCAGTAGCAGTGCTAATCTGGAAAGAATTACTATTCACAGTGTGAGACTAAAATTTACACAAACTCATGTGGCTTAATGAAATGTGTTACTGTACACGCTATATAGCTTTTCTTCTCTACTCAACAGATATCAGTTAAATTAGGCAGACTAATGGAATATGCTGTGTACACAGAGCACACAATTATTCTTTGGATATGACAGAACACATGCACCTGTGAATCTATTTTCTATGCACATCTGATTATACATGGTAAATATAAACGGTAAGTCTACCAGCCATGCTATATGTTTGCACAAGGTAAGTTGACACATGAATGCCATTGTTTTTATGACTTCCAACCTATAGTTGATAGTCTGGTTAAGTGGAAAAGGGGATTAGTGTAATGTAAAAAGGTTTAACATATTGTTTCCAAGATGAACCTGAAATTATGTGTCTACTAGTCAAATATAACATTGTTTCCTATAATACAGGGCATAAGGTAAAGTTGTAAAGCTGTTCATTCTTTAAAGTCCAGGTTGCTATACAGAGAGGCCCGCAGCAGGGATATGCGTAGGGGCTGCATGACAGGTGTGCTCGTGCTACCTGAAAAAAGAAAGGGGGGTAGAGGTTAGGATTGAATTACAGTAAATAGATAGGGGGGTTGAGAGAGGGTAGGGTCGGAAGTTCAAGGGCGGAGTATAGTAGATAAAAGGAAAGGGTAATGGAGGGACAGCACAGTTTTTTGGAGAGAAGAAATTTGGTAGGCATTATGGAGTGAGCTAGGGCTCCGGTGCGCCTGAGCCCAGAACCT
This sequence comes from Pyxicephalus adspersus, assembly GCF_032062135.1. Taxonomy (NCBI): domain Eukaryota; kingdom Metazoa; phylum Chordata; class Amphibia; order Anura; family Pyxicephalidae; genus Pyxicephalus; species Pyxicephalus adspersus. The sequence continues at coordinate 74,849,041 of NC_092859.1, read as the reverse complement.
TTCTACAGGACTCAACGCCAATCTGGGAGCCCCACTAGGGACCCTCCTAGCAGGGCAGCGGGGCGCCACTTGCCTAGGTCTGCCACTGATCTAGGGAGGAATCCCCGTCCCCGGCGGAGTTCCAGAGTGGGGGCTGCGGCTGCCAGGGAGCATAGCCCCCACTCGGATACAGGTGAGGCCTTGAGAGGGGAGGCCTCACCTGTGAATGTCGGCGGGGGACTTCAGCTGGTGCTGGGGTCCTTCAGGCTGGACCCCTTAAAAAGACGACGGATAAAAAGGGGGCTGCGGCTAGCAGGGAGTGCAGCCCCCGTTCCCCTAGGGCGCGAGAGGCCTATGTCCAGGCCTTACCTGAAGCCGGGGCCTTGAGTGGCGCGGGGTCCCGGTGGAGGGAAAATGTGGCTGGTCCTTCCAGGGACGCAGCCTGGACTGTCCAGGAGGCACGAGGTGGTCCGGTGGCGGTGGGGGCTCGGCGTCCTGCCGAGTTAAAAGTGCCGGGCCGCGTGGCCAAGATGGCGGCGGCTCAGCGTGGCCGGGAAGAAGATGCGTCGCCCGGATATGACGCGGGAGGTCGCTTTGCGTCATCCAGAGGACCCGGAAGTGGTGAGGAGACGGAGCCGGAGGCTCCCCGATCGGAAGGGGAGCTATCCACATCGGATGGAGAAGAGGACGCGGGACGGGCGCTGGAGGCGGTGCGGGGCCCAGCGGCAGCCGAGGCAGGATCCATGGACCCAGGTCTGCCAGGTAGGACCTTTGGGGGGCCGGTCGAGGGGAGGGGAGGGTGGGGTTGGTGATGATAATGTATGTGGGGG
>NC_092859.1:74773543-74847850 GCF_032062135.1 Pyxicephalus adspersus | reverse complement strand
GGGACCGGAAGGGGGGGTGGCAGGGGAACACATTGGACTTGGGGATGCGGCGAAAGAGGAAGTTTATGTGTGCTTCGAGGGCCCTTTGGGGGGTCATTTGAAGGAGGACGTCAGGGAGCGGATCTTCAAGGGTGAGTATGTGGACATCTTTACTTTGCTCCCTTTAGAAAGGTTTAATTTTGACAGGAGTGTTGGGGGGGAGGGGCGCAAGGAGGAGAGCGAGTTGCGTAGGCATAGGATGATACCGCGTACGTTTTTCAATTGGATGCAGGCTTTTAGTATTTTGGCGACTGTGTTGGGGGAGAAACAGCCTGAAATGTGTGCTTCGCTGTTTTGTTATTTGGACACGATCAGGGAAGCTCACAGAATGTTTGGTGGGATTGCGTGGCTGCGTTATGACGAGCAGTTCCGACAAAGGAAGGCAGTCACTGCGCTGGGATCACAAGGACATTGGGCTTTGGATGAAGCTGATGTCAGGTCCTAGGATTGGAGGGGGGGGGCGCGAGTTTTTTCCAGGGGGGGCCGGCGTTCAGCAAGCAGCTGGAACGTCGGCCATTCGGAAGCTCACAGGATGTTTGTCGGGATTGCGTGGCTGCGTTATGACGAGCAGTTCCGACAGCGGAAGGCAGTCAGGCAGTCACTGCGCTGGGATCGGCTCTCGCAGTGTTTTAAAGCTGGGGCGGGTAGAGGGGGTGATGCTGGTGGAAAAGGGGGTGACGCCGGTGAGAGTAGAAAAGATGCCCCCCTTTTAAGGTAAGTACCCGGATACGGAGGCGGCTCGGGTTTTGGAGGCAGGGTTTGCGGAAGGTTTTTGGATTCCGAGTGAGATAGGGAGGGTTCCTAAGGAATCGCGGAATTTGCAGTCTAAGCTGCGGCATGCAGAGGTGGTGGCGGACAAACTAGCTAAAGAGGTGAGTCTGGGCAGGATGAGTGGTCCCTTTCGGGAGCCGCCGTTGGAAGGTTTGATTGTGTCACCGTTGGGTATAGTGTCCAAGAAGGAACCAGGTAAGTGTCGCCTGATACATCATTTGTCCTTCCGCCGGGGGAATCGGTCAATGATGGGATTCAGCTGGAGGCTTGCAGGGTGGTTTATACTTCCATTGATGCGGCGATTTCGTGGGTAAAGAAATATGGGCGGGGAGCGCTGTTAGCTAAGGCCGACATTGAGGCTGCATTTCGTTTGTTGACAGTTCATTTGCAGTGCTTGCGTCTGCTGGGATGTAAATGGGAGGGAGCTTATTTTGTTGATCGTTGTTTGCCCATAGGTTGTTCCATTTCTTGCGCGCTGTTCGAAAGATTTAGCACTTTTTTAGAATGGGTGGTGCGGTCGGTGGCAGAGGTGGATTCGATCATTCATTATTTGGATGATTTTTTGATGATTGGTCCAGCGGGGAGTACAGTGTGTCGGGTATTGCTAGCCACGTTACAGCATGTGGCTGCAAAGTTTGGGGTTCTGTTGGCAGAGGACAAGACAGAGGGGCCTGGGACAGTGTTGAAATTTTTAGGGATTGAGTTGGACACGGAGGGCATGGAGAGTCGGTTGCCACGTGAGAAGCTGGTGGATCTGCAGGAGGAGGTGTTGAAGGCTAGTGGTAGGTGTAAGATGCGCCTGCAGGAAGTGCAATCCCTGCTGGGCAAACTCAATTTTGCCTGCCGGGTAATTCGGATGGGCAGAATTTTTTGCAGGCGCCTGGCGTCACATTTTGTTAGGTTGTCAAGGGAGGTGAGCGCTGACCTAGGGGTTTGGGAGGAATTTTTAGAGTCATTCAATGGCAGGGCATTATGTTTGCATGGGCCTGTGGAGGCAGTGGACCTGGAGTTGTTCATTGACTTCGGGTTTTGGGGCATACTTTTGTGGGAGATGGTGTGCAGGGGTGTGGCCAGAATCCTGGGTGGCAGGGGGCTTGGTGAAGGACCTTGTTGTATTGGAATTGTTTCCAATAGTTTTGGCAATAGAGTTGTGGGGGGTGGAGTTGGCCAACAAAAGAGTTAGGTTTCATTGTGACAATTTGGGGGTGGTGCAGGCGGTGAACAAGTTCTCGGTGTCATCGGTGCCTGCGGTGCGATTGATGAGGCATTTAGTGTTAAGGTGTATGCAACATAATATTTTTGTATTTGCGCAGCACATTCCTGGGGTGTACAATGTTATTGCTGATACTTTGTCTCATTTGCAGTGGGACAGATTTTGCGTGTTGGCGCCAGAGGCGGAGCAATATGGTTGCCCATGTCCAGTTCATTTATGGGGGATTGCGCTGGGATCATAAGAGGTTTGATTCAGCGGTTGGTGAGTGAGCGAACTTGGGGGGCTTATTCTGCAGTTTGGGAGGAATGGGAGGGTTTGTGCGGGCGCCTAGCGGTTGGAGACAGGGAGGGTGATGCAGTACATGTTTTATTATATTGGTTAGTCAGGGAATTTTCAAAGGGTGTATCGGTGGCAGCGATTAATAGGTTAATGGCGGGGATGGATTTTTGGTTCAAATGGCAGAGGTGGCGGGATGTCACAAAAGAATTCATTGTGAGGCAAGCTTTGAAGGGGTACAGGAGGGGTTTTAGGGTACAGGACAGGAGGAAGCCGGTATTCTTTGGTTTGCTGCAAAGGCTGGTGGGACAACTGGAGTCAGTGTGTAATAGCAGGTATGAGCAAGGGTTCTTTACACGAGCAAGGTATGAGCAAGCGTTTTGTTTAGCATTTTTTGGAGCCATGAGGATCAGTGAATTGGTTAGCCCGACAAGAACTCGCCCTGGAGGTATTTTGGTGGACGACGTGGTGTGTTCAGAGGAGGAGGTGAGTATGTGGATTAGACGTTCAAAAACTGACCAGAGGGGTAAGGGTCTGCTGGTGCGGGTTTTTAGGCTGGGTGGGGGTCTAGAGTTTGCCCAATGGCTGCAGTGGAGGACTTGCTGCGTCAGGAGTTCCCAGGGAGGTCCTTTATTGATGCACGAGGATGGGGCTTTCCTGTCAAGGTTTCAATTTATTGCGGTTTTTAGGAACTGTTTGAGGTTGCTGGGGGTGGATGGGGAAGATTTTTCTTCTCATTCTTTTAGGATTGGAGCGACTACAGAAGCTGCTAGATGGGGTTTGGGGGAGGAGGTCATTAAAAAGATAGGGAGGTGGGAATCCAATAGGTTTCGTTTGTACATTAGGCCTCATTTGTTGTAAGGTGATATTACAGAAAAGGGGGAGTTTCTGGAAGTGTGTTTTGTGGTGGTTATGTGGGGTGCTGAGGGGCAGGGAAGGGGAATAGTTGTTGTTTTTATTTGTTTGTTTTTTAGGTACTCAACGATGTTTGGTGTGGATTGTCGGGCATTCCTACGTCTGGTGGGGTGCAAAAAGGGTGGACGTCAGGCCGGACGGTCGGCAATTGGGGTTTTCCCGGGCAGAAGCGTTGATTCCTTGGATCGGAGTGCGAGGTATGCTGTGGAGCCGGATGGTTTGGTTTGGTCAGGGACGTGCGGTTAGATTTTTTGAGATTAAAGGTGGAATTTCCTGGGACGGTTTTTGTCTGGTCGGACATGTTGGCGAGTTCGGTTTGGCGCGGGGCGAGGTCCGTTGAAAGTAATAATAAGGCCAGGATTAAGGTTAATAAGGAGGTGGGTAGGTTCGTGGCTAGAAATGGCGGGGTGGTGATAAGGCATAGGGAGCTTGAAGAGGACACTTGGCGTTTTTTAAGACAGGACGGAGTGCATTTGAATGATGTGGGGACGGATTTGTGGTGCCTGGGTCTGCAAGATGGGGTACAGAGAGCGATCCGGGTGTGGAGGGGCGTACGGGTGTGAGGAATCCCACCCGTACGCTGTGGCGATTGAGGTTTGGTGGAAGGTAAGAGTTCTGAGTTAATTACGGTTGGGGGGCACCCAAGGTGGTGGTAAAACCCCCCCTCTTTCAAATGGAACGGTGGAGGCCCCTGAGGTGGTGCTATGCTGCTAGGGGGCCAGGTTTGCTTGGTGTTTGGTTATTATGGAAATGTGGTGGCGTGGCGGACTTTACCTTCCGGACCTGCAATCTAGTTGTTGTTGGGTGAAAATGGTTGGTTATAGTTGGTTTTGGGTTTGGTGAAGAAAGGGTTAAGTGAGAGTTATAGGGTGGTTATTTAATAAGGGGGTTCATTTTAAGGTTATCAATAAATGCTATTTAAATGTGATTTAAATGTTATTGATTTGTTTGTTGGTTATTTGTTTAAATATGTTGAAATATTTATTTATGTTAATTTATGAATATTATTAGAAGTTATGTTATTTAAATAAACGGCTGCTTGCCAGCCATTTAAAACGCATTTCAGGTGTGGAGTTTTTATTTTAGTTATGGGATGTTCAAGAGGGAGGGGCTGGCAAGGAAGAGTGTTAAGAGGTAGGTATGGTGAAAAGGGGGGAAGAATTTTAAGGCAAGGTACGAGCTACCCTAGTCATGTCCCTCATTTGGTTGTGAGTTTCTGACCTAGAGCAAGCATATGGCATTGACATCTAGGCTTTTGTGACTTTTCTAGCTATCCTTCAAGGTTGATAATTTTCTAATAGAGATGAATAAACATCCTATACTAATAGGAATATTGACTAATAAAAATGAACAAAGTTCATTTGGGGGTCAACATAATTTTTTAAAAACTTACATGACTTTGTAATTTCCAACTTCTGAACTAAAAGCACTAATAAAGTCAATTGAAACATGACAAAAAAGAGGTAGACAAAAAAAAATCTATATTACAGAGCAGCAAATGGCAAAATATTGTGCAGGATGTTCAACTCAAGGCAGCCTCACCTGACAAGGTAATAGTGCCAAAAATTGGAAAAACTGGAAGGCAGTCAGGGGAAATCAGAAAACCTAAGAACCATGAAAGCTATTACATACCAACCTTTTCTAAAAACAAAGTTTTTTGGAGGTTACCAATGTTGGCAGGAAAAAGGAAGGTTACACCCAGAAGCAGTGTAAGCAAAAGAGGTAGTTTGAGCCATCTAAATTCATGAAAGCGAGTCCAAAGCTAAGGCTATTCAAAGTTAGGAACCAACACTAATTGCTAGGTAGCAAGAAATCAAGGTGACATTCTTGGACAACTTTAAATACAAGTGAACTTTGGCAACCTATACATTTCTATCCTTACTGGCCTCATTATATAGTGACAATGCCACAAATACCTTTCTCAGAAGTCTCTAAATTCCAGGGTACAAACTAGTATCTAGCATTGTGACTTTATTAGCAATAAATTATGTACATTATTTGGATATAACTAAACTTATATATTGGTTTAAAGAGCACATGTATAAAGCAAATAATGGTAACCAATTAGAACTTAACATTTAGCAGTCGATAACAGAAAAAAATTGTTTTTGTTTGGAGATTGGAGAAGTAAAATCTGCACATTTTGGTAATTATTTTCTCATTTCTTTGTCCCTGTGTGTCCCTAGAACTACCTGACATTCGCTAGCTGGTTTGGAGGCGTGAACAATAACCATCTTTACCAAAAACAGCCTTGCTCAATACTTTTCAATTCCGTAAAGCAGTTTTACAGACCATTAGTTTGTGAATATTGCTGTAATATAGTTGGTAAGTTTGTCTGCCACATGAGCATACTGTGATTTTAGAGCCATCATTCACTTGGAGAGGACATTGGGTTGAAGAACAGATGTGTGGTTATCAAAAAGGATTTTAAGGTTTGCACAAGCCTAGTCTTTTGTTTTTTTAATTAAGTGAGGATTTATATTTTATTAAAATAATAAAATGTTGCACTGTAACTCTGACCCACTTGTATTCAAGATTTTATTGTCTTAGTAAAAGAGTATGTTTAAAGTCCACAACTGGTAAAGCAAAATGAAAATACATTTTAATAAATGTATTACAGTACCTCTTTCTATTTGCCTCTTTTTTACTTTTTGTTTATGTTTTTTTTTCTTTATACATGAGAAGCTATTCTGTTATTGTGATGCTGTTGTGTTTCTTTTACTATTCTTAGTTAATATCTGCTTAGTTAAAGTGGAAGTCAAGGTAAAATATTAAATGTCCTCTAGAGAAACCACTGGCAAAAAAACCTTTCTCATATATACTACAATATTGTCTACTAAATTTAGCCCACATTGTTCTGATGGTCAACCTTCTACTTCTATTTTGAAAGGTTGCAGCCTAAATGGAGGGCATGTCTCAGAGGCTGTTCACAGTAACATGCTGATTCATGATGTTGATTGATTTAGGAGCACTGCTAATATTATCGCTGGACAAGTAAAAATTAAATAATAAAAAAAATAATAAAAAACAGTATTTATATAGCACCCACATATTATACAGTGCTTTACACTAAATAGGGTTGCAAATGACAGATAGATGCAGATCGTACCATAGGAGGAGAGGACCCTGCCAGAAGAGCTTACAATCTAAAAGGTGGGGGAAGTGCCACACAACAAGCAACTCCACTTGTTGCTTTTATTTGCACCAGAGCAGGTAACAATGATTCACAATCACTTGCTACCTAAATAATTAGACTGACATGTATTTGACTTGGTGTTATACAATGTTGATTGCGTATTCCCTTAATCTTTTTAAGCAGTGTATATTGGATGGAGCCACTTTTCCCAGCTCCTTTCAGCTGCAGACGCATACATCCCAAAATATACTAACCTATTCTATATATCTATATTTTTTTTTTTTTTTTTTGAGAACTCACCCCCACACAGCAACACCCTGGGATTTATGATTGGGATATATGTTCTATGTGTACTACAAGAGATGGTGGGAGAGGTCGTTTTAGACAAGCAGTGTGGGTGACTGCAAAAGACATGTACTGTTCATGCCTTTTAACAAGTTCAGGTATGCAGCAGGCAAAAAGAGCACAGTACAGATCTATTCATATTGCAGATTTACCTCTGTTATAACTTCCAAAAAAGCGATGGAAGGATAAAAAGGGTTAAGGAGCATTATTACATAGCAACCAGTCAGAATATAATTTGCTAAAGCCAGATCAGTAATTGTAATATTGTAATATACTCTTTGCCATGGTTACTGTACTTTTCTGTCTTGCATAGGTTTCTTTAATAATCCCATATTTCCCAAATTTACAAACAGTTGAAAAAATGTTCAAATGGACAGTTAAGAATATGGTTTCCTACCTTACATTGCAAAGAAAATTCCAATCACTCTGATTATCATTATAACAAATGAGAGTGGTTAATAGACTTTTGGAGACATATACTGTAGCAGGTGGTGCAGTTGCATTGCAGTTTTTGTCTTCGTCAAGCATTTTCTAAGTGGGTTTAAAAGAGGAACTAGGGGAGCCAGCCAGATACTTTGCAAGGGTGCCCACCTTTTATTCCTCAGACAAAAATCAATAGTTTGGTCTGGTCAAGACTTTGGATTGCAAAAGAATTGCACCTGAAGGGCACATGCGTTACAATCTGATTGTATAAATTTTTATTCAAAGTTTTATGTTTAATGCAGTAAAATGTAATAAAAATTATATACAGCAAGCACATTCTCACCAGGTGTTTTATTTACACAATCACTTCATTTCAATTTGTCAGAAGTAATTGGACAAATTAAAAACCAGAAAATAAAATGTTGATTGCTAATACTTGGTTGAAAACCCTTTGCTGGCAATGACAGCCTGTAGTCTTGAACTCATGGACATCACCAGATGCTGGGTTTCCTCCTTTTTATATATATATATATATATTGATAAATATATATAAAATGTCTGCCTTTTGAGCTCTTCAATTACTTTTGCAAATCACAATGGTGTACATGGAAATTCCCTACAAGGTATTTGATTGTATCCATGAGAAAATATTTTGTCCAAAGTCTAGTCACACCTCTGCTATCAGGCTGAAATATAATTGTAAAAAATTACTTCTCTGAGCTCATCACTTTCCTTATTTAGATTGTCAAAATGTCCTGTTCTTTCAGTGCCTGATACTTCAGATGTCTTGTACAGTTTTAAAGCGCTTTACATGGTAAAACAAACGTGTTACTATTTTAAAGGACACCTGTCAACATGTTACTGATCCAAAGAGAGGTAAAACAGGACAGCACAATAAATGCTTAAAAATGCTTTATAACCTTTAAAGGAAGGACATGTAGTAATGATTATAAAGCTGTATTGATTTGTACTTTTTATTTTTGCCTGTAATTCAGCTTTAAAGTAATATTTAATATGACTTTTACATCTTACACCATTTTTGTATTATGGTATTAAATATAAATGTTTGTAAATTAGACGTTTTCAGGGTCTCTAGGCAATTGCTCTGCTACTTCATTAACAACTGTAGTGATAAGATATCAGCCGCATGAGGAGGGCATTGTTATCAAAAAGTTGGCTGCCTCTAGGCTCACATTTGGAGCATTTGAGCACAACCAATAGGAATTCGTGGAAGGTAGAACCTGAATATGTACTGAGCAGTGACCCCCTTTAACGTTCTAAACTGCAATCATTCTTTGTGGCATAAATTCAACATGGTGCTGGAAAACTACCTCATAGATTTTGGTCCATATTGACATGATAGCATCATGCAGTTGCTGCAGATCTCTTGGCTCATGCCAATCTCCTGTTTCACCACATCCCAAAGGTGCTCTTTTGGATTGATATCTGGTGACCGTGGAAGCCAACTGAGTACAGTTAACTCTCCAAGGCGAGAGCGGATACACTTTTATCAGTGAATCTGGATGATCCAGCAAACCTACAATGGTTTGCTGGATCACCTCCAGCCTTGGAGATCTTTAATAAATCAGGCCCATTGTCATGTTCAAGAAATTAGTTTGAGAAGGATTGAGCTTAACGCTTTATCTTGTAAAGTTGTAACCAACCAATTCAGCAGTTTCTGAAATACCTAGACAAACCCATGTTTTAAGTCACCTTAATCACATTCTGATTCTTAGTTTAAACTATAGCAGGTCATCTGGGCATGACACATCAATAAAAATAAAAAAGGTTCTGGCACACAGCCACTGATGCAGCAAAAAAGGGGAGAAAGTTGTAAGATCCACTCATCCCTCACCATCCTGTTAGCAAGATGCCATGACATGTTCACCAGCCATACCAGATGTTTTCTCCCAACTTTACCTGCCATTATACCATAACACAGGATGAAAGAAATATTACAAAATTAGGCCAAAGGTTTCACAATTCATTTAAAGTTACAGCACAGAAGGGCTGATGTAATATAGAAGAAACAAAATCTGCCTGTATGTCAAGCTTATAAACCCACTAGTGGGCTGCAGACTGGGAGTTCTGGACCCCTGCTTTAACCTGTTAAAAGAAGGAAAGGTTAGGTGAAGGTTAAGGTTACCTAAGCTCATGTGATTTCAATTTTTCCTCTTTCAAAAAATAAATGTTTTAAACACAGCACACCATAGATATTTATTTGGAATGGTTTATGTTTAGGTATCTATGGAAATTTCTGTGGCCAGTTCAGGAAAAACAAAATTCATTAAGCTCACTTAAGCTTTAGTGTATTAAAATTAAAAAGTAATCGCTGTATGGGAAAGCAAAAAGAATGATGGTAGGCCATTTCCTACATAAACAAGACCACCACTCTATCCTACCTTTGGCCATACTCACTATTTTGTGTCTTGAATACAGCATACTTTTAATGTCCGACACACTGTACAACCTTGCTAATTGTTTTTCTCTTATGTTATGTATTGTAAATCAAACATTCCACCGATAAACTCTTACATTTAAACGTAATTACATTTACATGACAAATTATCAAATGCGGCTGACGCACTAAAACGATCTGTCCTGAATCTGTAAATTCTTCATTAAACCATTATATTATATTAGTCCTACTTTTGTACATCTTTAAGACTTCTGCAAAAAGCAGATTTTGCAGTTTTTGCACACAAATTAGTAACATTTTGGTTCCTTTTTAATTATCATCAGTAAAACTTGCCAAATGTCTATGTTACAGATGTAAGTGAACCCCTGAATGTCTAGCATGTTGCAGAATCCCCCAATCAATTATTACTGGAAAAGAAAAGAATGCTAGAGTTTGGTTTAAAACTATAACAACTGTTTCCATAGAAGCCCGGTAACTATCACTGGGTCCAGCAGGGCCAATAACTTAATGAGTACATTATGTCTCAATGTCCTCCTGTCTGACTGTATAATAGTACTAGCCAAATTAAATTATAATAGCAATAATGCATGAACACAAATACATTTATAAATAGCCTAGAACAGATCTACAACATATCTTGTCTGGCATCTATAGTATGAAAGCATTATCATATTATGCAGTTTGTTCCATTAGTAAAAATGGCTGATACGTAGATAGTGGCATCAACCTTAAAAGGAAACAACAAAGGCTTTGGTACAGTTTTATTTATATATTTGTTTAGTTGTAAATGTATATGTACATCTATATTTAAAATCTAGGAAATACAGAGCATTTTAGATTTTCTGAAGCAAGAACACAAAAGAAGGTGCGCTTTTTCATTAAATTATTTCAACTCTATCCAGGCACAGAAAGATTTAATACTATATTTCTTCAACTTTCTGTGTAAGCTATATCCAAATGGTCCAATAGTGGTTTTGTGGTCTTTCTGCAGCTGAAATTTCACCATTACTGACTTAGAACATATACAGAAAGAAAGGGAAGGGGGGACTCTTGCAATCCCTCAATATTCCACCCTCAAGTCCTAAAAGTATAAAGAGAGAAAAACTCAAAACAAGTGTTCTGGGCATGTTTAATATAAGGCACTCACTTCTGCAGGATTTTATTGCTTGGTAACAGCAAAAACATTCAAAGTTATGTTATAACATAAAGATACATAAAGAAGTAAAGGATCTCTCATGCATTTCAAAGGACTGCCAATGTGAATCCACGTATGATGTGTAACTTCCCCTAAAGAAGCATCTAAATGCATCCAAATGCATCTTCATGAATGAACTGGTTTCAACCCATTTATACTTGAAAAATGTATACTTTATATATGTTGATTTGTAATTGGTTTGAGTTTATATGCTATTGCTGACTTACAGATATACAATCCTACACTATAGAAAGGTATTTCTTAGAGTCACATCAAGAAGTGCACTGCATTTTTCTTAGTATATAATTAAGGTAAAGGTTAGGCATTTAAAAAATCTTATGAAAAATAAACATCTCTAGATCTTCTACATAGTATTTTTCAAATATTTACTGTTTATCTGCTTGTCCTTTTATGCAACTATGAACATTAAGGCAAACTACTTGGAGCTTGCAGTGATGACAGCACTCGTTTAAGCTGCTCTACAGCCACCAAGGCCATCTTCACTGAAGCTTCTTACATCCTTCTCTTTTAGCTGTGGGACAGCCAGTAAAGATATACTTCACTACATCATTTGGCATAATATAGATGCTGAACATATACAGTGCACTGCACAGTAGTCACAGAAAGCATAAGAATAAAAGTTAGCAAATATTTTTTTTTTGGCAGAAGAGACATACTAGCATGTTTTTACTTTATTTCTGTTAGAAGTTAAAGCTTGAGTTACTGAGCTTAGTAGACAGTCTTTTCTCAGCAAATCATCTAAGGCCTGCTCCATCCACTGACAAGAAAAGTTTATATTAGAAGTGAACATACATAATTTAATTTTAATCTAATTAAAAAAATAAAAGCAATTCTTCAATAAAATTGATTTATTTTTATTTTTGGTTGAGAGAAAAAAAATCTCTGTTTAGCAATGATTCAGTTTATGATTAGGCTCTCATGTGTGACACACAAGTCCCGGAGTTCACTTATGTATAATTTCTGACTCCAATAACCTACAAGTGTTTGTTTCTGTATTGCGATAGCAAGCTGCACTTTGCCACAGATCCATTAACTCTACAGTCTCTTCTACAGACTAAGCCTCTTGTCTTTTCTTTCCCAACTTGCAAACAATTTCACAGTCAGACTTCCTAGCAAATATATAATTACAGTAATTAAGATTATATTACTCAACCTGCCTGTGGTACACCACTCGGTATAGCTTAATATTGCTCTAAATAAGTGTCATTGTCAGAGCAAGAGATGGTGAGCCCATGTTTCCAGCCCAGGCCTATTACCGTACAGCAGGGAATTGCTCCAACGCACTGTAGCTAGACCTAACACCAGGCATAAAAGAGGAAAGCCAAGATTTCTTTCATGTGTATAAACAAATAATAAGATGCACTCACACAGCACATTGTAATTTATACAACAAGTGACAAACGCAATGAAGCCATGGTGCATATACACACAAAGAACAAAGTGCACGCAGGAATAAAGCATAAGGTTTATCAATAAAAATTGATTTCTGTCTCGCTCCTTTTGACAAGTCACTTTATCTGCCCATGCCGTGGGTAGCAAAAAAAGAAGAATAAATGATATTGATAAGCCCTGCAGGGCAGGAATTCTCTGTTTATCAATGTATGAAGGTTCATCAGTAGAAGAAAGCTACACTTTTCTCTTTGGTTCAATATTCAATGAAGTTTATGATGGATTGGCTGTACAATATATAGAGAACATCCACATCTTAAAAGCTCTGCAGCCTAATTAAAATGTTGAATATTACTTTGGATGCAGAAGCTGCTAAAATCACTAAATTTAACAAATGAACGTGTTTACCTATTTGCCTTGCAATAGGAAAGCAAACACTGATGGTAGCAATTTCCATTAACTAAGTTACAGACTGATCAAGTTTCAGTGAGGCCTTTTAGTTGCAGAAACAAATCCTTTTATTCAATTACTAACAAACTGCTTTGCATTTTAAAGGCAGCCTTTCCTTCCTCATACATTGAGGCCGTATTTCTCAACTAAGTTCCTCCAGAGGTTGCTTGACCAATGGGAAATTTGTGACTCTCAGGTCAGTGTAACAGACACCAATGATCTTTTTGGCTATCTGTAAGGATGACATTCTCCCCAATGACCATTATGGTGGGAGACATTATTTTGTCTTTTTTTAGCGACTTATACATTGGACAAAAAACAGCAACAACCAATAAGGAAGGAGGGAAAGATGTGTTTGCTTCCAAATGAAAGACAGTCTGTCAGAAGCTTTGGTCAAGCTGTCCTTGGCTGCGGACTCGTCATGCCCCGTGTTGCTATGACATTTCAGCTGGCTAGTGTGATACTAAGGCTATCCCGTCAGCTTGGGAATAATGGCCTAGACAAGAGTTGGCCTAGGGATGCAGGTAGTATAAATTGAGTACTAAGTCCTCTGCTGTGTTAGAGGGATTTGTCATGTAAGCAGAAGAAAATCCAACATTGCACAGATGCTTTTGAAGGCTGAATAGCATCAGCCAATGACACTTGGCATCCATTGAGCTCAGCTTACAACAGACACTTGGATGCTGCAAATTACTTATCCCATCTAAATTGTACGACGAATGCTGATAAAGCAAAAGTGCTTTTATTTAAAAGATAACTAATTTTTTTCTTTCTGAACAAGGTTCATGTAGCTAAATGTCAGATTCAGCTGGCGAAAAACTCATACTTGATGCAAGTATGACACTGAAGTTAGCTTATAATGATATGCTAATAAAATGTTTTTCTTTTAAGATAATGAATAGGCAGAAATCTGTTAAAATTCAACTATGATATATCTAATTTAAATGAAAGAAAAGCTCCACTTGATTTAAAAAAAAATAATATAACTTTTATAATTGCTCCCTAAGTCATTTTGTAATTGAAAGTTATTAAAAATTGCCTTTTTATGTTTTTTTTTTTCATTTGAAGGCAGCTATTATTCTCTAAAACTGTCAAAAATTACAATTTTGTTTTCTTTCGAAACCAGAGTAACCTTGTTCTGCTTGCCTTCTCTTAATTATGTTCCTTCTTAGGTAACTGACTCACTTCTTTTAAAGTATTCTGCACAGAACATAAGATAACATTTTCCCTATCTGCTGCAGTTAGACACAAAAGACCTCAAATGAACAGAGACTGCAAAAATATTACCTAGCATATAGGCAATGGTACAACAAGCGTTATTTAACTGCTCTACTATGTAACCATTTAGTGTATTAAAACCTTATATATCTGCTGCACACCTTAAGAAAAGATATTCACGGGACAAAAATACAGGTAGTCCCTGGGTTACGTACGAGATAGGGACTGTGGGTTTGTTTTTAAGTTGAATCTGTATGTAAGTCGGAACAGGTACATTATTTTAATAAATGCAATTAGACAGATGTTTGTCCCAACATATTATTTATTTTTACCTTTCTGTGCATGCACAGTGTCAGTTACTGTATAAAACCCTTATTGTGAGTTAATCACAAACAAACTTAACTTCTGTAGAATGTTGTGCTTTGATATGCAAGAAGAAACAACTGCAGAGTTTGTCCTTGGTCATTAAAGAGTTACAGATGTTGCAGAACAGCTCAGCCCTTAAGATCACCCACAACCTCAGCTGTGTTTAGCAAAAAACTTCTTCTGCAAATCAGGCAAACCGCCCCCCCCCCCCGTCCTGCACAAAAGCAAGCAGGGAAGCCCGGTTCGTATCTAGGAGGCGTCTGTATGTCTGATGTCCTTAATTCAGGGACTACCTGTAACAGGCAGCACGCAAAACTACAACAAAATGTGTATAAACAGCAAAATAAATTATGAAACTAAAGCATTGTCCCCTACTCCACACATCCATCAGCAGACACTTTCCCCTGTTTGTTTATATCCAGTGCTGCAGTAGTGCATTACTGCCCCTTTGATGTCTATGCACACAAAGACTATCCCATAGTACTCTATGAGGCTGTAATGCATAGGCACATAATACTGCAGTGCTGGCTGTAAGTGATTAGGGGAACTGACAGCTGTTGGGTGTGTGGAGGGGTAGGTTGTTTACTAAATGTTTAAATGTAGCAAAATAAAATATAAAATAGTAGTCTAGTTATCTATGTGCAATCCTGAACAATAAAGAAGTCCCCCATAGCGCTCAGTTTTCCAGGTTCTATCCTTGTTCAGGCAGGAAAAAGAAGAGGCTGCAATGCAGAAATTAGAAAAACAAAGAATTGACTTGTAGGAGCAGAATTTTTTTTTAACTTAGTTCAGAAATATTACACAAGGATGAGCTTCAGGTACTGAACCAAGACATGAAATTTGACCCTACAAGCTTAATGTGTACATGGACAAATTAGTAGGAAATATTACAGAGTATTATTTGTCTGGCACTGATCCTACTACTCAGGTTAACTTTGTTTCCATACCAAATAAACCTTTACATAGTGGGCTAAGAAGCAAATGAGTTTTCATCCAACTAACAATATCAAATAATTTCTACATGTTTTAATGTTTTTTGGGACATTGGGGTCTTTCTCTAGTCAGATCTACAACATATAGGATTAGGGGATTGTATGCTAACAAAGATTGTTACCCTCCACTCCTGGCCTTTGACAATGGTCTCTTATCTGATCCTTTCTTCATTAAGAATGTCACACATCAGAGGTGAGAGGTGTCCCCTTTCCTGACCTACCTTCAGCATACCCTTACAATCTCTTCTACACCATGTTAGGGTGAAACCTAATATCCAAATCATTTCCCTGTGGGGGTAAAAGTATAAGTTTGCTGCCTTTGCAGATGACTGCCTTTCCTTTTTATCTTCCCCCACAGTAACCGTCCCCAATTGCATGTCAGAAGTTTGAAGCTATGGATTTCTTTCTACCTACACTAGAGACGGTCAATATCTTGCTCTCAGGCTTACAGTACATCACCTTCCAACAATCTTTCTTTTCCTGTTGGAGTTTAAAGGCCATCTCCTATGTGGGAAATTGCATTCCATGGGACTTTTCTCTAGTATACAGCTGCAATTTCCCTCCTCTCCTTCAAATGATATGTAGAGACTTGACGACCTGGACCCAAGGGATGGTTTGGCCAATGCAATGCTCTTACAATGGTTATTTTGCCCAAAAGCTTAATGAACACCCAGGCCTTACCCATTTAGATTTATCAAATGTTCTGTAGCCTTCGTACTATATTGCTTTATCTGGGCCGATAAGTGAATCAGGTTTCCATTTGGCATCTCAACTAAGTGCTTTTGAGGGTTTGGGGTACCTGGACATAGAGACGCACCATGCAGCAATCCACCTCAACATTGTTGATTTGTGTTGCCACACCAATAGTAAACAGTGGATTACAATAGAGTAGTCTTTTACACACATACCTCTCCCAGCCCTCCCAGATTTACCTTTAACAGCCAACCCCTAACTAATTATCAGTGTAATTTTTTGGCTCTTTAAAAATTGTCATGCAACCCAGCCATCTCTCCCTTGCCTTTTTGTTCCCTTTAATTGGAAATCCAATATATCAACCGGGCATATCTGATCCCAGCGTTGCCTCCTGGGCACAACAAGGTGCAGCTCTTATCTAAGGGGCCTACCTTGTTGGAGTTGAGAGCAGACCCGGCATGTTCACCTCTGAGTTAAGGAAAACCCTACAACTACACAATATTTTTTTATTGCTTTTTAACTAGGTTCTTTTTTAGGTCCCTCACATGAATGGAAATTTATGTCTGGTTTATGGTCTCATGCATTATGTGATCTCTCATACCTATGACAAGCTTATCTCCTTATTTGCTAATGATGCCCCACCTTTTTATTGCTAAAGAGAAAAAATATGGAATATACATCTCTTTTACCACACATCCTTGATTAGTATTACTTGCTACATACTGAATTACAAGCTTCCTATGTATTGGTATAGGGTCCAGTAAAAGCTGGCTGCCATTTACCCTGGAGTATTAGACTTATACTGGTAAGGGCTTGGAATCTCTGCTACACATTCTCTGTGAATGTCTCTAGTTCAGCCCCTTCTGTCTGTTGAGTAACCCAAAAATGTACTGATGCCCAAATCCCATTCACCCCAGTTCCTTACTTCTGCACCACAACACTATGGGGATTGCATTGTAAATCCCTCTCTGCCTGTTTACTGGAAGTGGCAAAGAAGTATCACAGTGGTGTCAGCCAAGACCCTTTACATTGACCCAATGGTTTACTCAGATTATTGAACTCTAACTTACAGAGGACATCATGTCTTTTGTGCGAGGCTGTTATGCAAGCGGGTGTGGACCCACTGTGCCACTGACCGGGTACACTCCAGAGGGGCGTGACTAAGCAGCTACCAGGTCTTCACTAGAGCCTCTGAGGGTGAGGATAGGCTTGGGCTGCAGGGTAGCTGCCAGGTGCCACTCCAGAGCAATCCCCAGGCCAGTGGCAGCTGACCACAGGAGTCAGGACCAGGCGGTAACCAGGCAAAGTCCAAGAATGTATTGCAAGGTCAGGGACAGGCAGCAAACAGGCAAGGTTCAGAAACAAATTCCAAGGTCAGGGTCAGGCAGCAAACAGGCAGAGTCCAAAAACGAAGGCAAGGTTCGGTACACAGCAGAGCAAACGGACAAAACACCTTAGCAGTGAGAGTAACGCAGGTAAGCCAGAGATTGCTCAGGCAACTTCCTGTAATAGGAGGTGCCTTTAAATACCTGCAGGACATGAGCCATAGGCTGTAGGAAACAGAGGGCGTGTGTGTGTTACCTCAGAGACACACCCACGCCAGCTCACACATCAGAGCAAGTCCCAGCATGAAAGAAATACTGACATGGAACATAGGTAGTGGGTTACCTGAGAGATAGGACCCGGCGCCCGTGCCTGCGATTGGGAGCAGCGGCACCGGCACGGCCTGCAGTGCTAACAGAGGCACACTAGAAGCTGTTTGCAATCTGTGGTTCTATTGATCTTTTGCTGCACAGAATATTTAAACCTTCTGACTTCAGATGCTGCTTAACTCTTCTTGATGGCTAGGTTGACATGGACAACAATGCTGCCTTGCTACACCTTCCTTTACTCCCTCTCCCAGCCTTTTTTTTCTTTCTCTCTAGGAATTTATTTCACTGTAATTGTGCTGATTTGTTGGGTTTTGTCTCATTTAGTTCCTTGAATAAACATTAAACATTAAAACAATTATTGATGTATAATGTGAATATATTTAAAAAAAAAGATTCTACAACCCCTAAATAAAGAAGCCAACATATGAATTACCTTTCAATTATTTGTTTGATCATATATTTTTCACCTAAGAGTAATAAAATGCTAGGTAGCCTCCTATCCGCCCAATAGACAATGGTATTCATTTATTACCAGCCAGAGTAAGGGAGTATGTGGATCACTCTCTACAGCCTATTGTTTCATCTACGGAGACACATGTAAAAGATACTAAACATGTCATTAGGATTCTGGAACAAATGAAATATCATTCGGATTTAATATTTTTGTACGGCTGATGTTACATCTTTGTACATGATTATAGGACATGATGATGGATTAGAAGCTGTTGATAGGTTTTTGAAAAAGAGATTAGATTTGCCCTTTGAACAACAGCCTTGATTTCTAATTTAAGCATATTTTTTCTGGTTCAATGACCAATTCTTACTACAAATAACTGGAGCAGCAAAGAAGCTAAATTTGCAACCAACCCTTTGCAATCTAACTTGTTTATTACTGTCTGGGAAGAGTCTTGTATCTTTACAATGTATCACTAGGATTAAAATTATGGAAACAAGGTATGGATGACATAACAAGAATGTCTAAACTATATTTCCTATATACATATGTTATATATATATACTAGTGTCTTTAAAAACATTTTCAAATTTTTTGAATTTGGAAATTTTTGTAGAGAAAGACAACATAATTAGTTTTTTTTTAAAGGACTCAGGTCTCCTAATATTAGGGGGATTTATTTCAAAAAAAGATATAAAATAATATCATGGAGGAAGAAATTTGAAGGGATGCAAAAAAGTAGGCAAAAATCAATATTTTTTATTTGTTGCAAATTACAATTTTCAATATAGGTCTATATACTAAAAGTAAAAAAACAAACTCTGTATTTTCATTTAAACCACAAAATATATGTAGCAGAGTACTCCTCATACAAATCAATTGACGTGAATGATAAAATGACATGAATTTTTTTCTACATAAATTGTCAATTAAACAGTTTGTAGATATAACCCTATAGAAGAAAATGGTTGGCAGTGGTTGGTCAGATGGTAGGATGTAGCTGCAGGGGAAGGGGCAAGGCCATGATGGGATTACTTTCCAGAAAGGTGGTAACCTTAAGGCTTTGCTTGCTGAGGTTAGGACCTTTCAGTGTGTATCTCCAGGCATACCACCACACACTGGATCTTGCAGCTGCTGTAAACCCTAGAAATAGTGGTGCTTGACAATCCCAGTTCAGAATAAATCAACAAAAGTATATGTTTATTCATTCTGTACAATTTGTGACAGGTGAATGTGCTTTAATGATACAGTAAGTAGAGATAGGCAACTATACTTGAAAGATATTAAGTTGACATGGCAAGTACATTGTGCATTGCCCGTCAAATATTTAATATAGTTTATACATATGTTTTTTTTTCAGTTCAGATAAAGAGGTAATACTCTATTTCAGAGTTCCAGTAGTATGATTTTTTTTGTCCAGACAAATATATGTTTTTCTAGTTTATTTGTGCACTGTAAGAATTTTCATTGGCCAATGTTTGTCAAGGAGTGGGACCCTTGCCCTTTTAATTGGCTCCTAAATGTATTTTACCATGCCAACCAAATATAATTTACCTTGCCAATGGTTCAGCTTCAGAACAGAGGCTTGGATGAGCAAAATTTTCAGTAGTCATTTTGATGTGGTGCACTCTATTGATAAAGTGATAGACATCAGTGGATTTGAAAATGATTGAAAATTGTACATATAGATACTGACTATTTTCAATGATTTTGTATTTTGTTTGATTTACATATTTTGTTTTTGGCATGTTGCTGTTGTATTCACTAGGTATCATTTCTTGCTTTTTATTATTTTATATTTCTTCCCATGATGACCTGTGTGCCTAGCTCACCTCAGGAATGAAATCTTAATCACCCAGTGTATAAATTCACAAATATTAGCTGCAAGAGGAACAGTAATCACCAAAACCATAGTTAGGCTAAAAAACTGTTTTACATATTTTAAAAAATTGTTTTGGCCTGGTGAATCTAATACAATAATTTGGATCTATATTGCAGTGTCACGCCATGTCTGAGTAAGCTGTCAGCAAGGAAGAGTACTGATACAAAGGACAACTGTGCACTAACTCTATGCACTAGTAACTTTTTTTTCCAGGTTTTTCTTTCAATAGTTGTTTATTAGGATAAAATTATTAAAAATATATAAATGCACAGGCTGTATGAATTAAACATATACAGAACTAGGTACCTTGGACACAAAGCTAGGAAAAGTTACAAACTTTATATAATAAAATAGAAAACCCTAGAAATATACAGCCAATAAAGGGGTTTAAAAGTCTTGAACATCACATTTGCCTAAAGAGGGTTCATCCCCACCTTTCCTGACTTAAATTTTAGGGTGCAGTGGAAAGAGTGCATAGGACAGAAGTCTGATAATAGGAGACTTCAGATGGAAGTGTATAGACACAGAGGAGAGAGGCAAAGGTGCTAGCAATGGCAAGAAAAAGGAGAAGCAGGAATATGGGGAAGACATGGGTAGGGCAACCAGAAAGGTATTGATCGGTCAAAGTCGATTCTGATCTAGATTTTGGCTTTTCTGAACTCAGACCTAAACTTCATACCTAGTTTTGGATATTGGGCAGGAGGGAAAATCATCCTATGACAAGTGGACACAATGACGCTCCTTTCTCTGTCAGTGTGCTTGTCAGCCAGATATGGTTAGTTTGGAGCAGCTAATAGAGAGCGATAAGTTTGGGAATTTTAAAGAAAACACACACAAAAGCAAACAATGATTGTCATTTTGAGCTACTGTGATACTTACTAGTGAGGGTGATAGGATCAGGTTGGTGCAGCTAATATGGAGAGATAGACGGTAAGACATGTTGACTCATTTTGCTAGTTTTAAAATGACATCAGTGGGATGAAGTAAGACTGGAAACCTAGTGTATCCTTGACTCAGATTAAGCCTGTTAGGTCTGGATCCAAAATTTACTAAAGTTTCTCTCAAGAATTCAAGACCAGCAGTTTATGTAAATCAGGAAAATGGAGTAGAGGAGCTGTGTGATGACACACAACTTTATTCACTCCACAGAGCTACAAGTGCAGAGGAGGAGAGCATTGAAAGTGGCATAATTGTAATTTGCCATCCTGGCTCTGTAGCTGCTTCTGCTAGTTCCACCAGTGGTGGTGGTAGTGGCAGTAGTGGTAGTATTGGTGGTGGTATTGGCAGTAGTCGCAATGCTGGTGGTGGTAGTGACAATAGCGGCAATGCTGGTGGTGGTACTGATGGTGGTAGTAGTAGTGGTTGCTACCACTTTGTGGAATGTTTTAGATATCATTTTGGTATACTTTATTGATATACAGGAAATATGATCATTCCATAAATAAGAATAAATATAAAATTACATAAGCGCAGGAGCTCTTATTAAATGCTGGATAGTTAGCAATACATATGGTCATATTCTTGGTTCTGAAAAGTATTCTAAAAACAATATTCAAGGTTTGTTGGTTCATTTTTATGTCTTTGTTTTAGGGTCCATTAGGAAAACATATTCATGTTGCAGTTGAAAAAGTTTCTATGCTTTCCTGTTGTGGCAATGTGTTGCTTATATTATAACAAATTTAATTACTATTGATCTTAAGTAATGTAACAACCACTAAACATGACTAAAGGGGATATGTACTATAAGGTCACTGCATGTTTCAGGTTTATGTTTTTCCTTCTCAGAAACTTTGATAAAAAATCCTATTAATACAGGGTCAAATTTCAGTTTAGGAGGTACCATATATGCTGCAAAAAATGAACTATATTCTTTAAAAAAACACAGTTCTCTGCTGGCTTAGATCAGCAGCACAAAATATATTTTGTTTAACTATAATTTCTTAGTCCCTATAGCAAAATGATTATGTATAACCCAGACTAAAACAGAACCACATTATAAGACCTCTTTATATAAAACTCAACTCCTATTTGTGGCCATTACTAGATTTACCAACCTGCTGGCTACAACTGGGTAACCATTAAAAATTCTATCTGGTTTCGGTCTATTTGTACAATTTCTTTCAGGCCTACCAAAATAATTTAATATATACTATAAAAAATGAGCAACATATACTCATTTATTTCCAATTCCAATTGGTAGCTTCTCATACTAAACGGTTGTCAGTCTCGTAGCTATATATGTTATTTTTTTTCCTGTTCTTTCCCACAAGGCTTATGCGAAGGTGCCACTCTTTAATTGGATTGGATAAGTAAGTCGATTATAAGTAATAAGTAAATGTTTAACTGTAAAGCTTGGAGAAAGCGTCATATAATCACATCATTTGACTTTTTACCACTTTGACCAGGCCCTGTACTTGTATAAATGGTATGGATTTTTACATTTCTTCTATGCACCTGTTTGTGTGTCAATAACTTTTTTATTCCAAAAGTATACATTTTCTTTTTTGGGGGGAAAGGAGGAGGGTGATAGTAGCTATGCTTTTTACTAGTATTTTCTTGATATGAGTTTTTATTTTTTGTGTAACCTAGACATATACCTAAAAAAATAGTATTTTTTTACTTAAATTATTTTCTCTATTATTGTTATTTACATCTATTCTATTCAATGTTTCATATACAGTAATTTTATTTCCATATAAATAATCTGTGATGTCTAAAAAATTTAAGGCTCCCCTTGCCCTGCTGCTGTCACAAATAACCTAAAAGTTATTATGAACAAATTTTACATAACCTTGCCCAATTCTAACAAATAATAAATGCACTAAATCCTAACATCATGTATCATCCATGAAATAATAATTCCTCAAAAGCACTTTCAGTTTTGAGAAATTATATTTCATTGATGATAGCTTTGGTTCCATGTACATAAGAAAGTATTTGAGTATTTTAAATATTGAACATTACACTCCAATGTGGTTACAATATAAATATTTAAAAGCATAGCAAAGCTATTTGCTTATAGTAAGGTATTTTAATTTTATTATACCAACTATGAATAAGAGATTTAAGGCAAACTAAATTATAGGAGATACCATATATCTTTTAAGAAGAAACCATTCAGTGGAACCTGCCAAATATTTTATGGTTAAGAAAAGATCCTCATTGGATGCCTTGATATATTTTTTGATTGAATAATTTTTTTTCAGTCTGTGATTACCCTTTTTGGGCCAGGTGGCCATGTTTGGTTTCAATGGGTTGTTATATTGTCCTTTTATTTATTTTTTGTCTTTTGTTTTGTTATAACATAAGTTATAATATTAATAAATCTATACATATATGTATAAATGTCCCCACCCCCTATCTTTATGTGTTTTTAAAATTGTAAATGATATTGTTTTAGCAGAGTTTTGTTTTGCACATTGCATTATGGGGGGGGGAACAATATAAAGAGGATCATTAAAAAAAGTTTAAAAATTAAAAAAAACATAAAGTCAACAGAAAGGTATTAGCTAAATAGAAAAGGGGAAGAAGGCGTTGATTAGAGCTTATAAAGGTTAACAAGTGGTCAAATATATTGTATTAGGTTACATTTTGTACATTTTTTGTTTCTTGCAGGACAGAAGTCATACATTAAAAAAAAATACAATGTGGTTGAGTCATTAAATAAGTTTAGGTTGTTCTCCTAGCAAAGTGAATTCCTCTGCAGGAAGAGTTTGCCTAGCTTAGTAAAAAGGGTTAACTTTGCTGAATTTAGCCATTCAAAAAGGTAAAAGAAGGAGTAGATGCATTTTGACAGCTATTACTGCTATGCAATACAAAGTGACAGCTGGGGATTGCCAAAAATAGCAGAGTGGTGTGGGTAGGTGAGGGTAATAGGGTAACAAAATTTTAGCATGTGAAAAAGAAGGAAAAAAAAATCACGGGATCCTGTTATAATATTATGCATGTTCAAATCATTGGGTGACTAAAATAAAAGAGTGAATGGAAGATCTCTCATGTGCAGAGTGTCCAAATACTAATCGAATGCATCCATTTTATATTTCTGGGCCTTTTACACAGTCTGCTATGGTTTTAGCAATACCCTTCCTTTTGTCAAACATACACTTATATCAGTACCAAGCGCTCATTAGTATCTATTTTTTAATCCAAATAATACCTTATTATGGAGTCTAACCAAACAAAACCGTATTAGTTAATATGTTATATGTGCCTATAGACCAGAATTAGGGTACCAGGTGTTGTCATCTATAGAAAGTAATAAAATTTAGGTTTATTGTTTACTTTAGAAAATTATTTTTTACTAGTTACAATCAGATACAGAATCAGATACATCTTACTGAACAGACACAATAGCGTATGGCTAGTTTTGTAAAAATGAAAGTGATGAGATGGCCTGTTTGACATCCAGTATGTCCAACAGTCTTGAATCTTTCAGGAGATATTCTGCACACTTCCATCAGTTTCAGTAACAACCTCATATTATTTTGCACCAGCTTTAATACAGGAACACTGATTCTTTGACAACACAAGCTTGAAGGCCTTGTTGTTGCATCTGTGTAAAAGACTTGCTGAGTAAGCATTTCTTTCATACAAAAAAGGCCCCTGACATGTTGAGTAAAATGAGGTAATCATCCAAATGATTCAGTACAAACCAGAACCAAACCATGCCAGTCTTTTGCGGACCCCTTGCCTGCCTTTTCTCCAATCAACAGGTCCCCTACAACCATCAGAAGAGCATTTAATGTTGTGTGGAACACTGCTCAAAGTCACTCCAGATGCATTTCTGCATCCAAGGGTTTAAAATCAGGTTTACTAAGGAACAAATGAATAAACACCACACGGTCAGTTTATTTTTACTAACCAGAAAAGGACTGATTGGCACCCTAATTCTCCTAAGCAGGCATTTAAAGGATGCCCACTGACAACTTGACTAGAACCAGCTCATTTATCTAGGAAAGGGCACACTTAACCCATCAGGGTTCTGTAATCTCACAGGAACATTGCCCAGTAGGAGCGCCATTCAGCACCCCAAACTTAAAACCACCTACCAAGATTGAATATCCCTCCCAAAAAATAAATAAATAGACATAGCTACAGCTGCCAACTAATGGTCAGGGAAACTCATTTGAAGGTTGGAGCCTGCAGTTTTTCAGCTACAGAAATAAGAAAACGAGCAGCCCAAATTGCTCTTAAATGGAATCCCCCGCAGGGTCCTGAAAGCAGCAACTCTTTTGTCAACATTCTTACTGCACAGGTGCACAGATCATGGCTGTAAATTGGTGCCAAGTAGGTTTCCTCCCTGAGACATTGGGCAGATTTCATGCTGGAGTGTTCTTTTTTAATTGCTCTCACACAGCAGTCACTTGTGCCATTTCAGCCACAGAAGTAATCATCTCCTACATTGGATACACTAGAAATTCACTCATGGCTCCTCTCCTTCTTCTCTCCCACCTTGCTCTTTTTCTTTTGTCAGATGACCACCTGTAGCTTTTAATTAATCTCGCCAGCAGCTGCTGCCTATCTGCTGTGATGTGTAGGTGTAGGGAACCAGGGTGGAAAAGATACAGGGACAAACAAATCCATATGGTACTGTGTATGAATGTATTGTGAGCCGGGGCATGTGATATTCCACATGGCACTGAAGATGAAGCTAAAGATGCAAAGAAACCAGGTTGGGAAATGAAAATAACTGCTTGAAGTTTCCACCCACAGGCATTAGGGCTGTATCACAATACAAGAAACCCCCCAATGCACACGCTACCAGCTGCACCTCATTTGCACCTGAAAAGAGAGTAACATGGAATGATTTTGTTTCTTGCTAAATTGTTTGAAGTTTGCTTCCTCCAAGAGTATTACAGAACAGGATGCTATTATTATGTCGACTTGGAGAGGTTTTGTTTTTTATTTTTTTTAACAGAATAATCATTTCTGCACCAGCAGCCACCGAAAAACATGCAGTGCATAAAGACGACCATGGAACATGCTGGCTGGACTGGAGAATAATGTCATTTTTAATGAATAATTAATTTTTTTTCCTGTAGCCTATTTGCAACTACATACGGCGACGGCCTTTGCTGTAGCATACTGGGATGCGTGATTGAAATGTCATTTCTGTACATAAGCGTTATGCTGCAGCTGGTGAATACTGAAAAGAATTGGCACCATGCAGGTACACAAATGTGTACGTATAATGATCACAGGTCTGGTCAAGGAAAATGAAAGCTCTAATTGGACTACGTTTCCTATGTAACGGTGCCTTGGTGTTGCTATTGCTGAAGCAGAAGCTTGAAGTCTTCCAGCACTAACAACACAGGAGGTCCCTTTGGTTAATGTGAAGGCTATTACTTCATACCTTTAAATTTCCAGCCAGCGACTCATTGATCTGCACTATCGATCAGCAAATTCAGTAGCATGCAGAAGATTTTTTTGACATTTAACTAATGCTTAGCCAGGAGGGAAAAAAACTAATTTTGAGAGTGTGCTGAAATAAAATGTGCTGTCACTTTAAGGCATACTATAAGTATTCTTTACTGAAAGCATTGACATGTATATAAAGTTTTTCTTAAACTAGTACACGTCAGGTTTTCACTCAAGACAAGCACAACCATTCCTCCCTTAATGTCACTCATTCATCTACCACAGTAGAATAATGAACACCTAAACGGGAACAACCATTGTTTACCACTATGGAGGAAAGCACAGTGGGGTGCTGCTCGTTTGTCCTCTGCACTCCCCTCTGAAAAAAATAGAATGGAGCAGTGTACAGCACTCGGTAATTTTTTCTGTCATTCTAAAATGATCACAAAAGATTGCTTCCAGCAACAATCCTCTGACATCTATCGTATGCCTGTACAAGGCTTAAGACTTCTTTTCAGATGGGAACTTAGTTATTAAAAATACTCATGATATATATATATATATATATTTATATATAGTGATATGAAGGGGTATTAGCCCAGGCAGCAAGCACGAAAAGAAGTTTGTTGACTGTGTGTGTTGACTGGTTTATACTACAAGTGGCCATCTGAAATGCAATCTTCTGCCAATACCCCTTTGGTCAGATCAAGGGGGGTGATGTACTGGGTGGGGCCTAACCTTTCAATGAATTTAATCACTCATGGCATTGGATAAGCATCATATTTGGAAATATCCTTTAATTTCTTGAAATCACCACAAAATTGAGTTCTGTTGACATTCACTCTACGATTTCTTAATTACATCCAGCTCTAACATCTTTTTTACCTCCTTTGACATAGCTTTATGTTGGGCTGCTGGTATACGGTTCTAAAGACCCTCTTAGATACCTCCAGGTTAGGAACAACAGGCGTGGAAGATGCTTTCTCTCCATCCTCCCCAATGTTGACCTGTAATGAGGTACATTTAACCCCTCAGAGGTTACCACAGATTTCTGCCATTGTGTGCATTAACAACATTTTTTCCCAGCCCTGGTACACGTTCCACTATCTAAGGTTCTGTCAGGGTCTGAGACTGCAGCCATTTTGTAGCCAACTGTATGAAGTCATACATTTATGACCTTAGGGATAAGTCTACACAGTATTCCCAGCCATAGACCCTTGAGCCTTGACCACTGACCAAAGTTGTCTGCCTTAAAGCAGTTTTTTAAGAAAAACACTGCTTGATCACCTCTGCCAGCATATTTGCCTGGGCTGTGGTAGTCTCCTGCAAGGCCACTACTGTGGACTCTCTAAAGGGCCGCTACTTGTGCCTTCATTCATGGCCATCTACTTAGCCACCATACTCTGCTGTACCTAACAAATGGCCATTGTTAGCTGCATATGTCACTTTGCAGGTTCAAACACAAACTTTGCTCTGTTTAGCTGCTGCCCACATCCCAGCACTATTTGTGATAAGGAGGGATTAGCCCTTGCAGCAAGCACACAGAGAAGTTTGGTAATGATAACAGTCTATTTATTAGATTACACAACAAAAAAAGCTTTCTTTAGCACATACCAAAACAAAAAAGCAGTTTACATGGGCTTATTGAACAGGGTGCAGAGTCTTCAGGGTCCACAATACAGTCCTCTATAGTACAGTCCTTAGTGAGGATTCCACAGTCCATAAAATAAATTACAAAGCAACAGCACTTCTTAGTAAGCTCCCATACATGCCTTATTTGCAGCCTACCTACTCTTCTTCCTAACAGCAGATCTGTTCTACTTATAGCCGACTGCTGTAGCCCAAACCTTGGGGTGTACCCAGGATGGAATGGGAAGGCCCACCCAGTACCTTCCTTCCAATTCCAGAGCTCTGAAATAAACTAACAATGGCAGCTCTAGTAGCAGAGTGGTTCTCCACTATTTCTGGACTCTTTTTTTCCAGCACACCCTGGTTTTATGGGGACACATATCTGTCATCCCAGAGGTCCCGTACAATATATAAATTTCCCTGTGCCTCTTCCCTTTCAGCTTCATTGAAGGTTACACGGTGAGAAAATTTAGATATGACTTTGACAATGCAAAAATGCCTAACTTTACAAATTTGTATTCTCTGTCATGGATAGCTGAAATTTAATAGAACAGTCACAAAAATAGCCAAAACCCAAAACACTCAATAGGGTCAAATCTGGAAAGGACCGTACATTTCATAAATCTGTAATTTTAAACTACTTTTTATTTTAATAAAGGTAAGAATCCACTATAAATATATAATATTTTCTTGTATTCCTAATAAATTTTTGAAAAGTGCCTTTCCAGAAAAGACAAGGTTGGGGATGGGCTCAATGTGTTTGGATAATGGCAGATGCAGGGATAACAGAAGGTGCAGTACAAGAAGAGCAGCTGATAAGAGTTGGGTGCAGTGAGTATGGGGGGATCAGCATGCAGGTACAGTAGTGTTTTTTTAATATTTATTAGCATTTTACAACAGTAATGACAAACAATCTTAGTGTTCTACAATTCAAGGTACATTTACAAAGAGTTGAAAAGAAAATTGTAAATACAAATATCAGACATTTCGAACCAAATAAACAAACAACAAATGAACATATGAACATAGCCCATGGAATATTAAAACCACATTAATAACTCAAGTTGTCATGAAACCTATTAGTATGAATGTACGGAGGAAGAATAACTGAAGCATATATAATGTTGTTGAGGTGAGAGGTCACCACTTGGCGGAATGACCGAATAGTTGCAGTTTTGTTTTGTTGGCATAGTGCTGTGAGCAAGAGGATAACATTGCATTGTAATAAAAAGGAACATTCATTATATATATATATATATATATATATATATATATATATATACTGTAAATATTTACTTAATCCTCAATAAATATATCCTTTAATCATCCTTACTAATAGGCCAGGCTACGATTTAAGCCAAGCTCTAGTTAGTTGTATTTTCAATACTTTTAATCATAAAACTACCATGATCAAACTGCCATCTAGGCTGACTAATAAAGATTACACACACAGGAATGTATTGCTCCTCAGTGTCCATTTAGCCAAGACATTCAAGGCTGCAGATGTTTTTGATACAGTAAACATGGTATGGCAATTTACATTATCCATCCCTGTACTGTTTCCCCGGGGTTCTTAGTTGCAAGAGCCAGTTAAGGCCCATCAGGGTAAAATATATATTTTATCACATACTGCCCATGCGTTGTTGAAAAATTGTCACCCTTACCTTGCCACATAATTAAAATCCCTATTCACATGGCCCTAACAATCTTTAAATGTGTACCAATTAGTATGCTATACTCTGTATGTCATTCATTACCAAGAAAGGGTTAAATTAAATCCTGCATATTGAAAAATTGAAAAGATAGAGCTCAACTCAATCTGTAAAGCCTTTACTGTCACACTCCATGCACTGGAAAGTCAAGGTGTTAAACCATTGCTGAAAGCTATTCTATAAACAAATTTACCTGTTAAAAATGTAATTTAGCTGCACACAGCTAAAATGAGGTGTTCATTAATTCCAAAAAAGGGCAGTTAAATAATTTATTTTATAAGGTTGATATTTAGAAGAGATGGAAATCAATATCACAGAGAACACAAGCATATGTAACCTAAATCTAATATAGACCCTGTGCTTGTATATTGGGTGCAAAAAAAATCATGGAATTCAAAAAGGATTCCAGTATGCTGATCATAGCCAATATCAGCCACTTACAACCACTTTTAACTATCCTGTGATTAAAAAATGACAGATGGATTAGATGTTCCCACAGCTTTTTAGTGTGAAGAGCTAACCAATTGGATATAAATTGAATTAATTGTTTAGGAAGGCCTTTACACTATGTAGTTACATTTAAAGAAGGTAAGAAACTCAGATTGCAATGTGTAAACTATCTTTTAAGTCAGTAGTTGCAGGTAATCTGTATTTTGTTTTTCTTCCTTTAAAAAGGCTTACAGTAGACTTACTTGTTTATTCACTTTTTTTTTTAGTTGTGAGAAGGCTATGGTTTTACATTTTCTTTCCATTAAACTTTCCAGAAAATGTTTGCATAACACCTTTGTAAATTTTCTGGCAACTGCAGCAGATGCGAAACGTATAAGCCCTTGCTCAAGATGGGAGAATACAGAAGTACTTCATTCCAATGCAGAGACTGAGAATCAGGAGCTGTATTCACTCGTGTGGTAATTCAGCAATGACATTGTGGCTGGGCAAAAACTGAAAGGGCATATTACCCCACATGGCCATGGCTGTACTTTCTTGGGGTGGATGTGAAAGGAGTTGCTACAGAGCTCGAAAAGGGGATTCCCTGGCTCCAAGTACATTCCAAGATTTGCAATTTGCTCACACATACACAAACTTTTGATAAGTCTACTTTAATTAAAAGCAAAAAAAGAATACATTTACTAGTGTCAAAAACATCAAGAAACATGAATATAAACTTGCCATGGCAGGTGGCTACCTTCCAAAACTGAATTACATCATGTTGTCTTAGTGGCAAAATTGGGTGCTTTGAAGCTATGTAAACGTCATGTATAGGCCTTTTTCATTAAGTATTTATCAACATATACTGAATGTATTCTATAATCCATAACATTGTAAATACATCAGAATTTTGTCACATTTTCAAAATTAAACCCATACCAACATAAATATGTCATTGTTGATTTCCCTCTGAAAATGATTGTTGCCTTGCTTTTTCTCATTCAGTTTTTAAATCACTTAACTAAAGTGTGATTATAATTCCCAATATCCTAATATGAGCATTTTTTTGTAAGTCTACTAAACTAATGTGGCAGCCAGACAACTGGTAAAGAGTTAGAAATTTTTAAATTTTATATATAGTTGCATAGTTTGGTTGAAAAAAGACATATATGCATCATGTTCATAAACTAAGATTAAGCTTATCCCAGGTAAAAACCCTATAGACATTGTTGATCCAGAGAAAGGAAAAAAACATATATAGCCCAATTCAATTTGCTCCAACAGGGGAAAAAAACCAGTCAGTGGCACAGTGGGTCCACACCCGCTTGCATAACACTAATAAAGGATCTCCAGGCTCTACTCCTAGAAAAGGCTTCAGTACTAGTCACAGGACAGCTAACTCAGATGAGCATACACCACTTTGGAGGGCTTTTCAGTAATAAAATATGACAAATAGCAATGGTGGAAAGAGATAGATGGAATAGGAGGGATGAATAGGGGAGGTAACATTTTTACTATAAATAAATTGTAAATGGAATGATGAGAAAATAGGTAAAAAAATATATATATACACCTTTAGGATATAAGACTTTTAGTATTACGTAGTGTCTCTGTATTGATTGTTTTAAATACTATACCGGGTAAGCCTAGAATTGCGTACTTTAACATTGTTAATCAATCTTTGCACATTATCACATCCATTTATACTTTAGATTCTGCAGGTAGGGAAGTAGAAAGTGAACTATAACATTTTGTAGCATTTAGTATCTCCCATTGTAATAAACTGGAAATAATTAAATGCGGTATTTTGGTGACACCATGATCTGCTTAAATCACAGTTATTGCTGCAGCACTTGCATACATTTGCATACTGTGTTATCATTGTGATTACAGTTGACCTTTTACGCAGTATAGAAAATGTAGTAACTGGCGTATGCAAAACATAATGTGGTTGCATAAATAAAAACAATTAAAAAATTAAATATCGGCTATAACATTTAATATATCATTTTCCCAATGACATGTTAATAACTTCAGTAGAGGGAATAGTATTTGTTACTGTTATTTTTATTAATACCTTTATTTATCTGCATGAATTAATTACTGACATGTCAAAAACTATAAATTCTTTGGAAAAAGCTCTTATTTTTATAATTAAAAAGCAGGCCTTGAGCACCAATCAATTGTTTTTGCCTAGAGTGAGATAAGATAATCAATCTGCTGCAGACAAGAATAAGTATTTCCTTAGTCTCTTCTCCCCTATTGATAAGACTATGACATTGTACTTTTGTCACAAGGTGTTTTGAACACAGCTAAAAAATTCACAGGTATCAGGAATGACTTTATGCTATTGAGATTTGTGTTTGTATGTAAAAGTATGTTCAATCAGTCTCTGAGGACTTTGTGGCTTAAAGCAGAACCAAACCAAAAAAAAAAAAAAAATCACACTTTCTGCAGATCCCTCAATCTCGCTCACCTAGAATTTTTCTTCATCCCAGCGCAGAGGAAACACCAGCCAACGCCATCTTCACCCTTCTTCTTCCTTCTTTTGGCTACGTCACCCGATCTTGCACTGCACACTGCGTAGGCGCGAGATCGGGAGATGTAGCCCACTGTAAAGGGGAAAAAAAGAGTGCCAATCTCACTGCGCAAGCAAGGAGCAGACAGGAGCCTCATAAGATGCATGCATTTAGGTCCGCTTTAGGATTAACCTAACAGTCAACCTTCATCAGCTAGACTGGAAATCGTTGCTCTCAGATGTGACCATAAAGGTAAACCCTGAATCATCATATACAGCCTGCATACAAACTGCATAATATGCAATAGTAAGCATATGTCATCATTCAAAATATTTTACCGGTTTTTATTTTTTTACTGTCTGATTATGTTATTTTTTGTTGTATAATTTAAAAGGGCCATACTGAAAATAAAGTAATTTTCCTTTGCCTACCAAAGCTTATCCTTGGGGGGATAAGCTTTGCACATAAATTCAGGGAGGTGCAAGGGGTGTTGAATGGACTCTCAGAAATGCCCATAACTAGTTGTATGGCAGCATGAATTTTGTATGGCTCTGTTTACATGACAATGAATGGCCAAAAAATTTAAAATATACGCTTTCTTAACAGTACATTGTCAAAAATATCAGTGGTTGTAACATATTTTAAATTGCTAGCAACGTAAATGTTTATTCAGATTTGTTTAGTTTATTACATCATTTTATAGTTACTTGTCTCTAAAAAGTCAAACCAATTTGTCTTGCTCACCAAGGACCCTGAAGCACCTACAAACTCTTGTAATCAATAGATAATTGAATTTGATTTGAGATGAGGAGAAGATCCAATATTTTTAAAAACTGCAATGAAATTAAAGAGGAAGAAGACACTGAGAAGAGGGGAGGTAACCCCCCCCCCCCCTCCCCGAGAAAAGACATAAAACAGGAACATATGTGGAGTAGGGACTAATACAAACCAGAGGAAAATGACATAAGCTATATTATTGTTGGTATTATTATTACTTATTATCTAATTACTGTTAATTAATGTAGGACATTTTTCTCGATTGTATTATTTTTTTGTTTTTCATTTTTATGAGCAGTATTTGTCCTATGGGCTTTAACAGTTTATGTATTTTACTGTAGTTACATTTATTTTTATGATGTATAAAATCACATATGGTGCTGTGTTTTTCAATGCCGCACCCCCCTCCCCCTTTAGAATCAGTGATCATAAGCATTATTAGCTGTATAATCTACTTTAAGAACCGACCAGATTTCTGATTTTTTGCTATGGGATTCTGCAAATTGCACATTTTTCTTACTGAACAAGCTCAAACATCTCAAAATATCATTTTAAATGGTATTTTCTGTTTTTAGACAGAAGCTTGAAAATCTGTGGTTAAGTCTCCCAGCTGCCAACAAGTATTCCTGTCAAATAAATGTTTAAAGAGGTACTGAGTACTTCCATGTATATCTTTTCTGGAATCTTTGGCTTTTTTTTGCCGAGTGGGGCCCACTGTCAGGCACATATTCAGGTGGCAGAGCAGCTCTGCAATTACATCTGAACCTAAAATTGAAAATGTAAAATATTTAATTTACCACATCTTAGATCTGGTGGTAGCATCGGTTTCTTACTTCAACCTGCACAGAAAATTGTATTACACAGTATTTATATAACACCAACATATTACACAGCGCTGTACAAAGTCCAGAGTCATGTCACTAACTGTCTCTCTAAACTGTGTCTCTAAAAGATTTTCCAACTTTTAACCCAAAGTCGACTTTTGCCCTAAACACTTTACAACTTTAGAGGTGAAAATCTAGACTACTAGACAAGTGTAGGTGCCAAGGGATGACTAAGCTAGAGATAAGTAAGCATATTGCCCCTGGACCAGTCCTTACTCAATTTAGGTTTGGAAGGTGGCCCCTTAGTTTGTGTAGGATCCACAGCATGCTATACAATATAGCTACTGGCAGCAGAAAATTCTTTTCTTCGCTTTTGTATGTGACCAAATGCTACATTGAAACACAATCCAAACCGATGCTGATGTGTCACACATAACTATATCGTTTAGGAATACTCACCTTTGGCCCACAGAAATTTGTCACTTGCATAAAAGTGCCACTTGATTATTAATGACCCCCAGGCTAAAAGTTTCTAGTCCTCTCCTGCTAGGTGCACTTTTTAAAAAATGTGTCTGCACATTTTTTTCCGTACTCCCTGATAAATTTAACAAAATGTTATCACCACAAACTCACTGCACTGGGCAATGTTTACAGTCAACATGGAGCCAGGTGCCATATCTGTAATATGAATTTATGATTCCAAGCTGTAGATCTTTTGGAAAGCTGTCTACCTTTCATACACCTGGAATATATACATATACAAAATTAGGTCATTATATTACATGGAGTAGCCACTGCTTGAATCATCACAGTAGGAATATACTAACCCCCCTGTTCCTATGATGAAACCATAGAAACAATAGATATAAACTAGGCTGACAACAACATCTCTTGTGCAACTACCAACTGCTGATAAAACAATGTCCCATCCAATAATAACCAACTACAGGTGCAGCATTAAAAACCCTGAACTGGCATAGCTACTGTATCACAATAATATGCTCCACTGCATTGATGGAAATTCTCAGAGCAAATTTTTAAGCCAAGAATGACAGCATTGTAAAAAAAAAAAAAAGAAAAGAACTGTATTTTATGGTCTACATTATGCTACACCATTATTTCATCCTCTGGTTTGATGTTTATTTTTGCCGGATTTGTTTTCGGGGTGTACAACAGAAAGCTTTTTCCTTAAGAAATGTTTTGTGTGCATTCTGTGTCCAACTAAGCTAAGCTTTCCCCATAGATTTCCCATTTAAGCTTTTAAGCACAGCCTTTTCTATAGTTTCATCAATGTGTTTTCATCCTGGCAATCTGGATTGCATATTAACTCGACCTCATTCTGATCTATTCTGTCTGCTGCCAGAGAGATAGCATAGTGACACTGAATGGCAGCTAATTTGGATGTCATTGACTCTTTCTACCTAAACAAAGATTAATTTAGATTGTATTACTCATTATATAAATATATTCTTGGTATGCTTCTTCCACAAAATCAGATCTTCTTAAAGGGGAAAGAAACAAATTAAAAATGATTATTTTATGAGTGACATACCTTTTAAGAATTAATATTGTCTGTAACACCCACATTTATAGAATCAGTTACTGGTTTGTAAGGATTTGCTCATTTTCAAAGGTAGTAAATGAAAACAGGAATGTCCTGGTTGTTCTGGTTGTATAAATAAAGAGGCATTAGAGAAATTTTACAATGAACAGCCAATTCCAGTTATCAACAGAACTGCTCAGTCCAGGGGTATTGTGAGTAGTGTTGGTGTTCGAATTTGGGGTGACCTTATATTCGACCCGAATAGCTGTTCAAATTCAGATAGACCCGACCTAAAAAACACGGGATTTGACAGTAACAATTTGGGGGGAAAAACATGTAAAAAAATGTGTTAAAAAATTTAGAATAGCCTATTGAATGTTTGTGTTTTTTTACCTAACTTTTTTTTTTTACAGGTTTTCCTACAATGACATTATGTATCCCTCGGCTGTGCAGCTATGGGAATCCTCCTGTCATTGCAGGATCCCTGGGCACTATAGGTGATGAATGGGGAACCTCCATCGTAGTGGAACTGAAGAGGTAATCTGCAGTTCAGTTCCATTGAGACGTGACGTGGGAAACTGAACTGCAGACCTCTGCAGTTCCACTATAATGTCTGGGCACTACAGGTGATGAATGGGGACTTGTCCCCAATCATCACCTATAGTGCCCTGTGTTGTTGGATAGAGTTTTCTTGCACTGTGCCGCGCTGTGTTTCTTTTATGTATTCTTAGATAGAGTTTCTCTATCCAAGAATATAGGGCGCTACAGGTGATAAATGGGGACAAGTCCCCATTCATCACCTGTAGTGCCCCGAGATTGTAGTAGAACTGCAAAGGTAATCTGCAGTTCAGTTTCCAACATGACGTCACAATGGAGCTGAACTGCAGATTACCTCTGCAGTTCCACTACGATGTCTGGGCACTACAGGTGATGAATCGGGACTTGACTGCAGCAGAGCTGTACTATGTGTTGTTGGATAAAGAAACTCTATCCAATAACACATTCAACTAGTAAAGGGCCACAAAAGACCCTTAAAAAAAACCAAATTCTTGCACCATTGACTTCAAGAATTTCTCACTATTTGATCAAATAGCTGTCGAATCGAACAGTGAGATATTCGACCAACACTAACTGTGAGCCCAAGCACTATGATGATATTCTTGTTGGGCTAATTCATGACAGCCTGAAGTTACAGTAAGTGTGTTTAATGATCCTGGCCATCGTTCAACCTGGAAAAGGAACATTGGTATCAGAATTGGTAATTCAATGATGAATATTGCCATGGATGAGGTGAATATTGCAGTGAAGGCTGCTTTCTTTTGCTTAGCATTGCTTGAAAATACATTTTTTAAAGCTATTCATAAACATGCAAGTAAAAGAAAAAAATATCAACTCATATAGCAATTTTGGCCCAAATAGTGGGAACCTTAAAACCCTCAAAACACCTGAGTCTTGTGCTGAAGAATGTTAACTGCCAAATGGTTTGTTCCTTTTTGTAACAGCAGGATAATGATCTACAATAATAATCTACAAAAGTTTATGAATCAGTTATCATAATCTCTATCTTAACTAAGAACTTTACCTCTGAGTGCAAATTTTTTTTTTCTTATGCAATGTTTTTGCTTTAGTCTTGCTTTCAATAAAATTGTACCCATTGGAGCAAACTTTCTCTGAGATCTAATTTATCTAACTAATCCAACTAATTTATTTTACTAATCCAGCATAATAATTTGTATTTGATCCCTTCTATCTTTCAGACTTTGACCTCCGCATACATCTTCTCCCTCCTAAATTGTAATAAATCAGATATATGACAGGAAGATACCTTTGGGGAAAAGGAATGTTCCAGTTCTAGTAATCTTAAATAATTTATGTGCCAAGGCAGTGGGGAATGCAGGCTAGCATCAGCTTCCCTGTGACCCCCAAGTGGCTGCCTGGTCCTTGCCTATTGTAGCTCTGCCACTGCATACTGGAAATAAAGGGGTTCTCTGAGCAATAGATTTCCCACCAAAGAGAGTTGAATGGGTACGGTGTATTACGCCGTTTCATTGCAGACTGCATTACCTGGCTGCATTTAATGGTCTAATTTACAATGATTACTGAGTGCTTTTACATTGTTTTAAATGGACTAAATGTGGCAGAGTAGAATTTAAAATGAATTTGTAGCATGAATCAATATAGTAATGTGGACAAAAAGCAAAGCAGGAGTCAATTTTACTTTATAAAATTCACGCTGCCCTTGATGAAAAAATAAGCAATTTTGGCACCCTTATTTTCCTATTTTTATGGCACCAAGCTAAGATTTCATTCTACACTCAATTGTTTAACAAAATTATTTAACTCAGACTTTATTTAGTTTTATTTATTTTATAAAACTGTTTTGAGCTTTAAAACTCATTCATTTATCTTTGTATGTGGCTTGTTGTTGATGGCATCCCTGTAATAACTATCTCTTACATTTAATAATACATTTTTGAACAACTTATCATAAATGTATGAGGTCCACACTTGCAATCATGTCCAAGTATGTAAACTGTGAAAATGCATTGATAGAAAAGAGGGCAATAATCCTATCTTTCCACTAGCCTGGACAAATCATTGGCCCTGATGTATTTCTAGATGACAACAGACCTTTCTAAAAGTGTGGAATGAAGTTATCCCCTGCTGTTTTCCTGCAGAACATGGCTGCCAACTGACCTACCATCATTGTGCATACAATCCTTTATTTGTTTTTTGTCTCATTACAAGTTACTACAGGTTGACATTCAAACATCCGTCAACCTCCGGACCTGAGGAGTGCCGTATTTTTGAAAATTCAAGATTTTTGAAGGCTATACTCACCTCCACACACAGGCCAGCCTTCCTCTCGCCGCACCTGTGGACATCAGGTACACTTCCAGGGAGCAGGCAGCAGGGACGTCTCAACATGTATTTAGTGTAGCAAGTAAGACCTAACAGCTGTTACTGGAGAACAGCGCCATCAAAACATAGGTGGCTAAACAGTGTACTGCAGTGTAC
Source organism: Pyxicephalus adspersus (assembly GCF_032062135.1). Classification (NCBI taxonomy): domain Eukaryota; kingdom Metazoa; phylum Chordata; class Amphibia; order Anura; family Pyxicephalidae; genus Pyxicephalus; species Pyxicephalus adspersus. The sequence continues at coordinate 74,809,193 of NC_092859.1, read as the reverse complement.
TACATGTATTGAAACTGCGCTCTGAAATTCATGCCCGAAAACTGAAAGAACCGGATTATCGATGGTCGGATTTTCGATTGTTAACCTGTATTTGTTTTGCAGGTGTTAAGGTATGACCTTATATCAGTGCTAATTGCTTTAATCAGTTTCATAGAATGATATAAAATACTTGCAAATGATTCAGTAAAATATTTCAAGGCTGCTAGATTGATTTCTAGATGTTTTATTAACGTTTTAACTCTTTTAGGTGAATGTATTTGTATGTGTGGATTCAGATTGCTTAGCCTTTTTTCTGTTCTGTGATATAGAATATTTTATTATGGGTATAGCTCAATTTGAAAGATACTCCTGCCTATATGAGTTATATGGGTAACTGTGACTTAAGTAGGAATGTATAAAAGGAACAATGTTTTAATAGGTACATATATATGGTATATGTAACCAAATAGATTTATTTTAATAGGTTTTTAAGACCTTTCAAACGGTATACAATTCAGATCTATATCTCTTGTTTTGGTCAGTTGTTAAATGTCCCACACGTCTATATCTTTTCTTTTTGACATAAACTTCAAACTTTTTTTCCTGCAAAACAGTGATCATAAATTTTCCAGTATCTTCCAACTAGCAAAAAAGATTGGAACATAGGAAAGAAGATAGAAGTTATATATATTTACCTGATCCTATTAGTATGTTGTACGAATGAATATTAGCATGAACTGTTAAGTCTTGGTCCATGTAATGCCATAGAGGCGCCAAAACCATTCAATATTGAACAAAAATGTCTACATTAGTATATTCTCTAATTGTAAACTAGTTCACCTTCTGTAATACACTATTGTATTGTATCCTAACTGGCTCTTAGCTTTTACACCATTTGTATAATTCCTATTACTCTAATAGATATTGTTCTTTATTCTTTCCTTGTACTCAATCGGACTGTAAGCTCTTCTGCCTACAGCTACTACAGATTGACAGGTTAAAAGGTTGACGGTGGTGATTTGCTGATTGCTGTACCCTACTTTTATTGCCTCAGCCTGTCAGAGTAAAGCTACGTACACACTTCCAATTATTATCGTTGGAAAACGAACGACGAACGTTCATGCGCGATATATACGAACGATCGTATAGCACCGATCCTGCACATAGAGATAACGACACGATCGTTCGTAGATATTGTACACACAATAGATACGATCGTTTAAGCGATAGAGGAACTATGTGCACGACAGGAAAGTGAACGGACGTTCGTTCATCACGCATGCTTTGAACATGGACGATCAACGAACGACCGTACACACGAACGATGTTCAATGATCGTCGTCCAATCCGATCCGCCGGTCCGGTCGTTCGTTTCCAACGAGTTTCCTCGTTCGTCGGCGTCGTTGGTTACTTTTTTACGAACGATTTTTTGCCCAATCGATCGTTCGTCGTTCGATTGGAACGATAAAAATTGGAAGTGTGTACGCACCTTTAGGTAATTGCAGTATGTAAGTAAATAGTGACTCTAGATAGGTATGGTACATTTTGGTTGCTCAGATAGTCACTGAATCTGAAGCTTGGTGGATAATGGCTGTCAAAAAACAACCAATGTACCGCAGTCTGGTGGACCCTCTTACTTTTAAGTAATCTCTTGTTTCTTAAAAAATGTCTGAAAGAGTCTTACATGGACAGGTGAGACTCTTCAAGTTTCAAACTTGTTTCCTACCTGCTGTCAGCTCTTTCTTTTGTTGAGTACACTAAGCCATGCCAAGGCTGTATAACTATGTCTACACATGGGAATTACATTATCAGCTATCCAAGCTGGAGCAATCTCAGAACTGGAGAGGATTGCTGTGACAAGTAAGAATGCCATAATGAAGAATTATTTATGCATACATTATGGCTAAAACATCTTGGGTGCTGCAATCCTACTTATAATAAATTACTATATACATTCTATTTTCACACATCATTCCCCAGTCTAATCTGCATTGCAGTGCTCCTGGGGCCAGGACAGGAAGAGGCACCACATTGCTTGCAAATGGAAGTGGTTGGGTGGCTCTACAGCTGTAATAAATACTTCTGCTAAACATTAAATAGCCACATGATACATTCTAATAATTCATATTTAGAAGAACATTTTCTGGCAGCTATACAGCCACTTGTTTACTTCTACCTGTAAACCTGTACAAGCTAATCAGGGAACACATCAAGCTGGTATTGTGGCTATTCAGCCCTGTTGCTCATAGAAAGTAAACTAAGCCAGAACACTGGTGTAGTAAAATTCCAGGTCAAAGAACATCACTTTGATACTTTGATGAGGTTTCCTACGTTTTATTCACTTATTAGAGAAAAAAGAAAATGTTTCAGCATGTGTTGTTTTTTTATCAATATATAAAAAAGAAGGAAATATCAGACCTTTAGACTAGCTCCAAGAAATCACCATAGTGACACTGTACTATTTGATGGAGTTTTTCAACCAACTGTAAATTCTAATAATAGACCCAAACTATAACAAACAAGGTGATCTCTGTAAAACAGGTTTTTGAGATCATTCAGTAACAAAGATGCAGATGTATTTGACAAGCGTTCTTTTCCAGATAAAAAAAATAATGGTGCATTTGTGTACTGTTTGTTAAGAAGAATAAACCTACATATGAATGTTCAAAGTAAACTAATAATAAAGGAACTTGATAAGTAATAGACCTCCAGGTGCACCTGCTCCCCTCTCACTATATAAATGAACAGTAAAAGCAAAGGCCAGGACCAGAGATAATACAGACTTTGACAAAGGTTTTTAACATTGTTTATAATGCTGTAAAAAAATGCATTCAATTTATATTTATGCAAATGTAAAACTGGTATACTGCAAACTGTTTTTGCACCACTTTCACCAAAATGGACTGTAAAGGCTCTATTTTGAAGCGGGAAATCTGATATTACCTGACATTCTGACAGGGAATGTAACCCATGGACCTAAAAGATTCTCCACCAGGGAATGTTTGAAGGAATGTCTGATTCCCTGCTTTATAAATAAAGCCCAAAGTAAATAAATAAGGTAAATAAAATGTCTGGTTCTGGTGTGATCTGTACATGTGCTTAAAAACTCTACAAAGCAAAATTTTATTGTCATGTTGGTAGATAGGCCTGCCTTCAGGAGCCATGTAGGCATGGATAGTACATCTTGAAACACCTGTCCGCATGGAAGCCATCCTTTTTCTCATATACAGTGGATTATGTTTGATTTACTGATTGTTTTTTCATCTTGCTGAATATAATGATTTGTATAAAATACCTGGGAAAATGATTGCTGTTTTTAAAGCAAAGGGTTGACAGAGCAAATTTAAAATGGAACTAAATTTCCACTTTTAAATATTGTGATGGGGCAGGAGTTTATTGCAGAAAGGCCATGCTAAAGTGTTATGATTTGTTTCCTCAAACAAGGAAAAGTACCTTCTGGTCGATTGCATCATCAATTGCAGTGACATGATATGTGCAAAGACTAAAATAAGACCTCTAATATTGGTGCGATATCCATCACTGTATTGTCTGTGGCAGTTTATTTGGTATGTTTGTGCAGAATACAGATGTTGCTAATTACTTACTGTATCTGGAGTCGTTCCACACCAATATCATTCTTAAGTAACCGATAGAAAGTGCTGCTATGCTTTAACAGTTGCCTGCAGTTATTAGGAAGCTGCAATTATATGTGTTTTTTCATCCTGTGTCATCTCCAGATATAAGACATAGCAATTTTACTGTAACATGATTATTCCATTATTTTTACACATTGTTAATGGATTTCTAATTGATGATCCTGTGCAAGTAATGCAATATTTTTTCTATCAGAGTGTATATTTTTTGTTAACCTTTAAAGTATAAATACCCAATTTCATGCTATTACAACAAATAGCTTTTATGGAACTACTTTGCAAAAAAGCAGATCTGTTATGTGATATGTATGTATATAACACACATTACTACTATCACCTGGCGTCAAAGTCTATTCTACTTTCAAATATACTGAGGATGTAAGCTAAGCATGCTTACAATGTCGGGATGTATCTGTAAAAAGCAAAAACAGAGGGACTTCTATGTAAAATAAAAATTTTGCTGATAATATCCACAAAAAAAGTATAAGACAATTACCCTAATCAATAATAAAAATCCACAGTTGTGGAGTGTGTAAAAAATAAACTTAAAATTATTATCCCTTCAAATAGACAGCTTTATAAATACACTAACTTTACTTTCTGATCTATGGGTATCTGCTCAGATATCACCTGTCCTATATCTATACAATTAATCTGAATAGACTTTGTACACAGTCAATGCTCAGTTGACTCTTGTTGACCCATACAGTTAATCAGAACCTTTCAAGAATGTATTGATTTCACCTAAAATGAAGAGCAATGTCTTGACTGTCAGTGATTTCCATGAGATTCAGTGTATTTATTGGTCTCTGGGGTTTGTTTAGGCCCTGCCAATGGCCCTGTTTGCTTGAATTACATTACAATGGAATTGAACTTATCTACTGTTAAAGGGTCTGTCCTTGCAGCTGTGATATTTGAGTTACGGGGAATGCCCTTTAGGTTACTGGCTTGTAATGTCTTTTATGCTGGCCATACTCATAACAATAAGATCTTTATTATAATAGCTTTTTATTGGGTTAGTAATATAGTTCATAAAATGACAATGATGATGCTAGGAATTGTTCAATCAAAAAAATTTCTTTGTGAAAAAAAATATTGGTTCTGTTTGGAAAATCTAGTCAAGCTTTTAAAAATCATTCTTTTCCTCCAGTGTGTAAATAATCCTATTTCATATAAAAGTCTCTTTGAAACAACTGATTCTGTGATGGTTTATCAGTATACAGTATATATGGCTAGCAAAAAGGACCTGTGCTTGTTCCTTTTCACCTTGGCCCTGTTCCCTCTCTCCCTAAAATTTCAAGTAGTCCCGTTAATAACCCAAAGATTTTCCCAGTACAGAGATTAGACAAATCAATGTCTCCTCCTAACCTGGAATTTGGGGTATTTTTCACTGCTTTGGGCTGTTTTTAATTTTTATTTTCAAAAAAGAAATTGAGGACCATGAATTGAGAATCAAAAGCTGTTTGTATACACATATTCATAACTTAGTATATAGATGTGTGTTAGGTAATCAACTTTAGAAAGATAAAGTAGGTTGTATATATATATATATATATATATATATATATATATATATACATATATATATATATATATATATATATATATATATATTATAATTAATTATTATAATTAAATTAAATTTATTTTAAATATGTGATCAGATTAATATAGTGTACATCAAAAGGTAGTTGGATAAATTAGTAAATGTACAGAACTAAGTTTGGGGATGGAGTATATAGAGAATCTAGCAATGGGATGGTTAAAGGGTACTTAAAAGGGCATATATGTATTATTAAAAAGGTTTGGTGAGCAGATACTTTAAAAAAAGTAATTAAATTTGAATAGAATAAGGGTGTAAAACTTACATATTCCAGAAGTTGGTGGGTTTCACATAGAGAGAGAAAACTCAGTAAAATGTCACTGAGGGAAAACTGAGAAGTAGTTGCCTTTGGGTGTATGCTTAAATTATCTGTGAACCCTAACAACATCTTTCTCTTATCTAAACTTGTTTGCCAAAATGAAATTTTACCCCTCCTTTCAAATTTATATTACATAATTTTTTTTAAAGAAACATGCCATGTCCTTTCTGCAATAAAACATTCTTACCTGTCTGTTCCCCAACTTTTTTAAAATGTTTTTTCTTATTATTATTGTCCTTTATTTCTTATGTGCAGGAAAAACATCATTCTAGGACAATTGCAAACAATACAATAAACTAGATGAAAATGTGGCTGACAATGTATCGTAGAGGATTTCTAATGATCCTGCCAGACTATTTGTGATAACAATTCTTTTAGCCTGTGCTGACATTTTTTTATTCAATTATGCATTGTTCATAGCTATCTCTGAGGACTGCAAACACATTCCCGCTATGCTATGAAAAAGAGGAAAAAGGGAAAGTTTTCTCTAGTCTTGAAATACTTTATACCATAGGGACACAATACTACTTCTTTATAGATACAAAGAAAGAAAGAAAAAAAGAAAACTAACACAGCCACCATCTTCCAGAATTGGTAAGCTTTAATATATAAAATATTGGTTCTTGAGTATAGATTCAGTTTAAGAAATGGCAACACTGCTGAAACTTTTAGCAAAGTATAAAGATGCTATTTACTTATACAGTATGTGCAGAAAGTAGCTTAGCAACCACAGTTGTACAGCTGCATCTGCCTACATATTGGTAAGTAAATGACCTTCACTGTGCTGATAATGTGTTTAGGTCAATTTAAGTTTTTCAGGCGGCACAAGCATAGAACAGGCCTGGTAATAATGCCATATGTATCCATTTAAACACAGAGCAGGGAAGCGTGCCAACCTCTGAACAGAACGAACATTAAAGATAAAGGTAATTATTGTAAATATAACAGTTTAAGTGCTTAGTGTTTATATGGCAGAAGCTCTGTAATGTCTGTGCCGTATTCAGCAAGGAGGTCCTTGCATGCTGTTTAATTTCCTTTGTGGCTCGTTTGTGAATCTGGCTTTCATTTTTCTTTGTATGCCTGTGTCATGAAAGTGAAACAGCTTTTATTTTCTTTCGTTGGTTACCCTGTAAATCAGGGACAAAAAGTACACTTGCTAGAAAAAAAGAACAAACTTTTCTGGTTCCATGTCTGCTTACTGTCATATATTTTAATGGAGTTAGTTATCTGGTTCAATGGTTCCTTACTCTGATATATTTTATTAAAGGTAAAGTATTGTGTATTTAAATGTTCTAGAAGCATCTCCAGCTTACTTTATAGACCAACTCCAGACACAGAGATTTATGTAGGTTCTGAAGTTCAAATAAATATACGGATAGATCCCCAAAATGAAAGGTAAAATGAATATGTTTTGTTATGCCGGATACTGTACTGTCCTGTTCTGTGGATACGGGAGAGCAAAGGGACTCTTTTTTTTCCTACTCCCTGATCCCCAATTCCCTTTACCCTACCACAAAATACATGGTATTACCTAAGTAATGAAGTGGAGAGGGGACAGAAAAGCGACACTAGCGCTGCAATCTACGTGACCCCTGGCTCTGATATAGAGAATGGGCCAGAAGTACAGAGGGAGCTCCACTATATTTTCCATTACAATGCAGAAATCTGGCCATGTATAACTTATAGGGGATCTAAGGTTTGTTTATACACCAGAACAAAAAATCTTTGCGCGTGGAGTTCTGCTTTATTGGGCAAGCGTAATAATTAAAAAAAGAGGGATATCTGTATTAATATCTCAACAGATAAACAGCAATGAAATTCAGGAATTATTAACAGGTGTCAACAAATGCAAGCACCATTAATAAACACTAGAGAGATGTAACAGGGAAAACGGGGAGGGAAAGTGTAAACAAAGAAACTGCATGATATATTTGATACATAATTATAGTTGATTTATAATTACATAGCTGCATTAGGAGCAGGTGTAGAGGAGGAAGTGTACATGTTAGAATTATTAATATCTTAATATTAGAAACAACCCCCCAGTGTTCTACTCCAGCTACTACGTCTGTCAGTGACCTGGATTTATGGAGGCTCTACTGACATTTATCTCGATTTCTGTTTGTTTTAATATATGGTTGCCAGACTGGCTCGTATAGAGATTTTTCCTTTGTGTATCTTTGTACCTTCATCATGTAGCCAGACATATCTGGACTTCTTAGCAATGATGTTTTGTAATGTGGCTTTAAAAAAAAAAAAAAAAAAAACCTTATGATGTGCATGAATTCGTTTATGAATCTTCGGCTTTTCTAGACTTATTAATGGCTAATAATGAGGCCCTATTTATTAAAGCTCTCCAAGGCTGGGTGATCCAACAAACCTGGAATGGATTTCTAAAAAATGATTTGCTATTTGTTTGCAAATGTTTTTAATCCTGGACCAGATCCATGGGGAGCTTCCAGGAATTTTACCATAGTTGTTTTTGGCAGCCCAGCATGAGAAGTAGAGCCATCAGTGCTGGGAGAAATTCTAATACAAACACTCCTCTTCTCTGAGCTCAAATCATGGAAGAAATAGTTATATAGCCATAGGAAAGTTTCATGGAAAGAAGATACCTGAGGCTTGAAGGCAGAAATCCTTTATTGTTTTTAATCCTCAAACATGGGTGTGGATTATTTAAAGGGGGTATGTCTTGATGTTCATGGTTCCTCAATATGATTTAGCTGTGGGACTTGTAAAAGACGCAGCCAGATTTTCATGAACATTATAATAACAAAATACGTTGCATATTTTCCTTTTGCATATGTTCTGCCAATTACCCCTTTTTTAAAAGACGTTTAAAATGTTTTTGATACAAAGCAAAGTGAACTTTTTTTACAAATTGAAGCAAGAAGGTTTTGCACCTTGTAAAATGTCAGTATCAGTGAAAATGAAACAAAAAAATGAGCATAAAAATATTACATAAAAATAGGTAAAAAAAATGATTCGAGAATAAGAGGAGGAAGGAGTAATTAGAGTAAATTAGGGTTAATTTATAGTTAATAAGGGCTGATTAGAAACAACTTTTATTTTATTTCATTTTTTCATTTACTAGGTCTAATATTATCTGTGGTTGAAAGTCTTGAATATGAACATAATCAGTAATCAAATTTCTTAGTAACAATATTGCTTCAAATTATGTATGAATTTACTCTGCAATAGTATCATATAGGAGCTGCTATCAGGACTTCATACACACAGAGTTGGACTGAACCATGAAACTGAAAGTCAAACCCAACAGGTTACACAAGGGAATGGCCCCAGTTATGCCTCACCCACCCACTAAAGGACCCAAAGTAGGCACCTCTTATGCCTCTGGCTTGGCACTGTTATTCACTGATAGCAATTTGCATTTCTATATGCTTGATTACATCAACACAAACCTTTTTAGTTATTCATTTTTATTAGTTGTTTATTTTATATATGTGTTAGAGGTATGTTTGGGCCACCCTGCCATAAATAAACTAATACAAAAATCTAAATATTGTTTTTTAAATTATCATAAATGTGCCAACTGAAATATTTATACCGTGTTTCCCCGATTTTAGGACATCCCCATTAAGTAAGCCACCCCCGATTTTTAAAAAAATAATTAAAATAAGACACTCACCCGTTTATACGGTAAGACAGCTCCAGATATCTGATCCTGCGTGTGTGTCCTTTATGCTGGCTGCAGTGTGTGTGTCTTTGATGCTGGCTGCAGGGCGTGTCTATTCCTGAGCCAAACTGAAAGTAAAAAGCCTGCACACGTGCCCCCGCGATTCTGAACAAGGAAGCAAGCTGCTGATCCCTGCCCTAACGGAGATCCCTGCACTTAATTACGGGTAAGTGATCAGAAGGGGACAATGGAGTCAATGAAATAGAGTGATCAGAAGGGGACAATCATTTCATAGTGATCAGAAGGGGACAATCATTGCATAGAGTGATCAGAAGGGGATAATCAATGGCATAGAGTGATCAGAAGGGGACAATCATTGCATAGAGTGATCAGAAGGGGATAATCAATGGCATAGAGTGATCAGAAGGGGAATATGAACGGCACATGAGTGATCAGAAGGGGACAATCAATGGAACATGAGTGATCATGAGTGACTTTCAACAATAAATGTGTACTGTAGTCTTCTTCATGGAAAAATAAGACATCCCCTGAAAATAAGACCCAGGGCATATTTTGGCATTTCAAAAAATATAAGAGAGTGCCTTATAATCGGGGAAACAGGGTATCTGACCTCCAATTTAACTTTAAATGGCCCTGGTAGTCATTATTACCATTATTGTGGAACTAAGATAAAATCCACGATCAGGCAGTGATTTATCCTTTATTCCTTTGTGAAACAACAGAGGGAAAGTCATGATATTATCTTAGTGTGCATGGGTGACTTTTACATAACCCCTATTGCTGTATTGCTACTGGAATGTGGGGATGGGATTTTTAAAAAAATATTACAAATAAATACTTACAGTCCCTTTCAATCAGGGAATGTGGCATCCTCCTTCAAATTGCCTGTTTTATTAAAGCTCTCCAAGGCCAGAGAGGATACACTTTCATTGGTGAAACTGGGTGATCCAACAAACTTGGAATGGATCTTGCTAGCCAATAACAAATACCTTTGAAGAAAATCCATTCCAGGTTTGCTGGACCACCCAGCTTCATTGATGAAAGTGTATCCTCTCCAGCCTTGGAAAGCTTTATTAAATCATGCCCAATGTAATGTCTGTTTTTTATTTGAATAAATTCTTTGTGGGAATGGGTAAGGCGTACTATTGTACCCCTGTACTTGTTAAAAGAGGAAAAATAGAGAGGAACAAAGCCTCCTACCCAGTTCCAGTCAACCAATAAGGGTGGTACGGCATATGTTATATTTTGGAAGCCTTTTTTAATCACCTGCCCTCACTTATTCCCACAAACATTTATATGTAAATAACCACAATACACACACCATGACCAACCCTTTTTTAAAATAAAAACATACACTGACCTACTGTTTACAAAAGTAATTTTAACTCAGTTCTATTGTCCAAGGATGCCACGTTTATCATGATGGTCAAACAATTGACCAATTGCAGACCCGAGGAATTAAAAAAAATTTTCCATAGAAATTCTACAAAGCAAGAACATACTTGTTCTTTCCACCGTACTTTCCACCGCAGAACTAAATTGTGCTGCCCATCCATTACCCATCTCCAACAGATTTCAAGTTATTACTCTAGAAGAATCTGTTTCAGTGGAAGTCATAAATGAAATCCTTAGGCTATGAATTTTGCACCAGTGGAGTCCATTGAAGTTTTGCTTAAATCCAATCCTCTATAATATATAAAACACAATCAAAGAGACAAACAGGATTCCAAATAAACATATCTATAACATTTTTTAACAATCAATTAAATGAAAAAAAATCTATAAGTTACCCTTATACTCTTCAGCTGTCATGATCTTAACTAAAAGTAGTTATACTAGTAGTGCTAAACTGATGTCCTTTGTGCCGCATGAGACTCTTCAATGCTCTCATGGTGGCCCTCTAGGCTTGATAAGGAATGGTTGTTTTGCTAAAAGGAAATATTATTCTTTCCCATTAAACACAGAGTTCTCAGAGGGTGAGAAATGAAATCATAACCTGTAAAAGCAATACATTGCCGGCTATTACTGATGCAAACTTGGCACAGCTGGTTGCGTGGTATTTCAAACGCATATATTGTTGGAATGCCTAGGGCTTGTGGTTAGGGTTTTTTAAGGTCCCAGATTAAATAGAGTTTAAGCAATATGATTTAACAATATGTCTGGCATTTCCATTTTATATGTATATGCATATATGTGTTAAAATATAGGTATAATGTGCACTTTATACTGGATCTAAGAACCCCAAAAATTTGATTTACCATCATTGTATACATTTTGCTCAACCTCAATATTTTGTTATGGCTTATGTTTGCCTTATGACACTTGTGGTATACAAATGTATACAATTCACTTGGACTTGCAGCCAGGACTTGTGTAGTCAAAGAATGGCAAACTAGTATAAATGAGAGGCCAGGGAAACACAAGAGGGGTTAGGTCAAGGGGTGAATGGGAACAATGAAAAGCCAAACCACATAGACAGAGCAAAACAGATAACAGATCCATAGATCATACACAAAGGTCAGTCAGCCAAGCAAGTTAGCTGCAACTAATCCCTTTTTACATTTACCTGTTCCTATTCCATCACTGGCACAACAATCTTATTCCTTCTTCCCTTCCTTGGTCATCTTGATTGCTCGGTCCACGATGGTGTAGCTCAGACGCTGGCATGAGGAAGTCCTTTTCGTCCTCACTCCAGACTACCAACGCTGAGCTGCCCATGTACTTTTGACAGATAAAGAGAAGGATCAGTCAAGTAAAAATGTTTATTGCAAAAGAGACATCGCCTGTCCCTTTCTGCAATAAAATTCTGTCTGAAAGTGGAACTTTAGTTCCAGAATTAACTATGCACAATAGAAGGGTACCAATACCATAAGGATCAATGTCCCCAGGCTTTTCCTATCTTTAAGCAAGTTCTGCTTTCCTAAAAAAAAATCAATGGAAAAAGCTTCTTGAAGCAGGTCAAACCATTTCAGAATAAGATCAACTAACAGTAAAATGCACCTGTTAATGAATTATGAATAATATCAAAAGTGTCTCAAATTGGTGCCAAACTGGTTCCATCATTAGGTGCCGATATTCTGATAATTGTATAACTAGAAAAGGTAACTTTAAACACAAACCTGAACAGCAACATAACTCCTAAACCTAATCTTTACTTCATCCTAATACCTAAATGTAATCCTTAATGTCAATTTAACTTTTAACCCTTAAAACAGAACCTACATTTTTTCAATGCTGTACCCATATCATTAGTAATAAAGGTTTACTGATTTTATTATATCAACATACTTTTATTTTACACCTGCAACCTTGCACATTCTTTTTTTTGTTACTTTTCATCTAGGCTGGTGGGAGGTGATGAATGCAGCTGCCAATCAAATAGAAAGGGTGAATGAAGGTATGTTATAGTGTGGGTACCATTGATCCTCCCTACACCACACTGCTGCTGAGTCAGTTGCCAAGCAACCAAGGGAGACTACCCACTGCAAAGGGCATTGCTGGGTGCAGCTTTCTGCTAAGCATCCTGTAATTGGACATGGCTCCACTATAAACCATTGCTAGAATTTTCTATGTAACAATACAAAATAATTGGTAGGCTTTCTAGTGGCTTATACAATTTGGATTGATAAGTGACATTTCATAAGTAATTTATTAAAAGGAACAATATTAACTATAGGACAACCCTGGGCTTTCTGCCATAACTGCGATTACAGACATGAAAAGTTTAAATGAAGCGTCATTTCCTGTTAGTGTATGGAAAAATGAGCAAGGACTCTAATACAGTTTTCTTCACTGCAGTCACATTCATAATACTGCGTGGTACCTATCACGTCCCCTAGAATTTAGATAATCTATAAATTCTGTATTCAAACTCCAGCACAAAACACATTTATTATTTTAGAAACTAATATTATTTTCTGCTATTTTCATCTTCGATTTTTGCACAGACAGCAGCACATTTTGGATCAATAGTAATATGTTTTTAACCTAAATCAAGAACATCCTGGAAAATGAAATGCAGGTAGATGTGTGTACAGGAGTGTAAAGAACAGGCATAGCATTGTAAACACGACAAAGCCAGTGCTGGGAGTACCATAGGCTGCCTGTTGCAGGTACTCCTTCAGAGTTGTGTTTATTAAAGTGGTGTTAATGCAAAAAGTATTTAAAATTAGTCGTTTTGTTTGTTTTAATTTAACTTGTCTTTATCAATATTAAACAGCATCCCACTGTGGTCATATAGATAGTTCTGTATGCAAAATGAATAAAGCACTGTTGCTTTATGCATCTCTTAAGAGCTTTTTTCGAACTTGCAATAGTTGCCAGAATTAACAGGTGTAGGGGTTAATATTCATGCCACAGTAGGCACTAAAATGATAAAGAATCTCTGCCTTGGTCATAGAGATTTTCTAGCATGCTTAAAAAAATGTCCAATTAGGGATTGCCCTTTTTCTCTATAGTGAAATGAACAAGATCTTGATTACATGTGTACTGGAAAGAACAAAAAAAAATGAAATTAAAAAAAGAAAATGTAATTGCAGCTTTAGCAGCATGGTATCTATATACAGTGTATATAAATATATATGTGTATATATATATATATATATATATATATATATATATATATATAAAATGCAACTTCTCAATAAATGTTTTTTCTTATATTCAACATTCACATTTATTTACATATAAAATTATATTTTAAACAAAAAAGTATTAACAAACCAGAATATGTTTAATAGTTTACATTTTTTGAGTAACCACCTTTCGTTTTTATGACCGCTAAGCACACTTTTGACATTCTCCCAATCAGTTTCATGAGGTAGTCCCCTGGAATGGTTTTCCAACAGTCTTGAAGAAGATCCCAGAGGTGGTGAGCACTTGTTGGTTCGTTTGCCTTCAGTCCAACTCATCCCAGATCATCTAATTTGGGTTTAGGTCAGATGACTGTGGAGGCCAGATCATGTGTCACAACACTATCACCAGCACAGTACCCCCATACCATCACACCTCCTCTTCCATGCTTCACAGTGGGAACCACACATCCCCTTGACTTATCTGCATCTCACAAAGACATGGCAGGTGGACTCAAAAATCTCATATTTGGGCTTCTCAGGCCAAAGTACAGATTTCCACCGGTCTAATTTCCATTCTTTGTTTTTCTTGGCCTAAGCAATTCTCTTGTTGTTGTTGTTCCTCAGTAGTGGCTTCAGCAATATGGCCATTAAGGTCCAAATCATGTGTCATATATATTATTATTATTTATTTATTTAATACCCCCTTTGTAATTTATGTTATGACAGCTTATTTGTTACTGTCAGAAGTTGTACTATTTTTCTAATCTAAAAATATTGGTTCCTTGAAGATATGCTATCCTTAGGGCATTCAGAACAATTGAAGTCAATTAATAGGAATCCACTGCAATAGGAATGCTATTACTTCTAGCATGCCTAAGAACATGTCAGGGGTGCAGGCTTTATTATTACAGCACTCTGAGTGCATTCACACCATTGTGGTGTGGTAACACTCTTTATGCCACATATCTGTGTGTTTTGCTTTAAGGCTTACTGATAATTTAAATAGGCTGCCTAACCAAAATGCATTAAAAAGGCGAAAATGTAAAATGTTTGGTAGCACATTGCACCACAATGCATGTTACTGCATTTCAGCACATCCGCAATATTCTTCTGTCAGCAAGATGCATTACTACAGTTCAAAGGTGTAAATGGGTCCTACAATTTATCAGGTACTGGTAATGATGCACATTCTTCCACTTAGCAGTTAGTTTGACTAAAGTGTTAAAGAGACAAAAATATCTTCAGAAAAAAAGGAAAACTCTACAATATACTGTAGTTTGCTAAAAAATTTTATTTGTATATAGGTAACCAAAAAAGGCATTTATATTTTATTTACCACAAAACAAACTGTTGGATACCAGGAAAAAAATAGTTATATTTCCCAGTATGCACAAAGGATAAAAATCTACTTTGTAGTCACCAATTTAATTTGGATTTTAAGTTGGATATTATCTTGTAAAGGGAGCAGTGACATCATTAATATACTGCACATATCCAGTGAAGAAACTTGATTTGTCAGAGGGACCCAGTAGGCTGTCTGCTAAACTAAAGGAAGAAAATACATGAGCAGTCACCCTGCATTTGCATTGAATTTGACACAGACCCAAAGCTGAACACCAAGACTAACCAGGAGTCAAACTAAAGTTCCATTATAAAAAGTTGTGCTCATGTAGGGTTTTATTGCAGAAAGGTACAGGCTATGTCCCTTAAGGAATAAAACATACTCACCTACCTGCTTGCTCCCTTAGCTGTCAAAATTGTTGATCTGCACATGAACAGCTCAGTGTTGGTTGCCAGGATAGCCTGCACATTCAGGCATCCCCTGCAGCTGCTGGGACTGAATGAAGTCCCAGCACAAGAAATACATCATCCAGGCCTGGCCAATCAAAATTGCCAAAGATGTAAATGAGGAAGAGAGGAAGGAAGAAGTTGGTAGTGCCCACCACAGAATGGGGACAGGTGAGGATACACTGAATCTTAATGTGTTAGAATGGCTCAAAATAGGGGTTTAATGAGTGCCTGAAGATCAACTTTGTCTATGTATTTTCTATGCAAATCCTGGACAAATGCACAACCCATAAAGTTACATGGTCAAAACAGCATACGTATTCATGGTCAGGGACTCCAGCATTAAACACAGAGGGTTAGCATAAGAGCCAGGAGATTGGCAATTTCAAAAAGTATTCATGTCTGCATTTCTTCTATGATGGGTTTCATTTAACTCCATGTGGATTTTATTAATATGTGAGCCATGTCTGCCCATCATTTTCTCTGAGACATTTATCCATGTACAGGAGTTTGCAGTTTTGATAAAATTGCATACAACATTTAACCTAATTAATTAACCGATTTTCTGACCCTCCATTGCCAACTGCTGTAAAACAGCGTATATTCACATTCTCTCATCTCCCAAATCATTTTTCACAAGACACTGACAGGCGTACGTGGATATAATGGTGCTAACACACTGCATGGGTTCAATTATCAGCAGGTGAACCTTTTCTCTCCATTCTTCAAAGGAGTAATTGGCACGTAAACCAGCCCCCGTGTTGCTCAGAGACCAGAGAAACCAGGATATGAATGGGTTAATTCCTCCACTCTTTCAATGAAGCAGTGCAGTATTGTACATATATACCCAGTAACAGCTGTAGAATGTAATGTCTTTTGTACATCAATGAATTTTCTAGGAGAGGATTGAAAGGTTCTTTGTCTTGCCTCCTTCCTCTCGCTCTCTGCTGCCTGCAATACCGGTGAGAAAACGGTTGTGATGGACTGCGATTTGGACCGACAGAAGCTCATTTGCCAGCTAACAATTCAGTACTCTAGACATTAGCCGGACATTTGCCAAGAGGCATCAGTGCTAGGTAATACATGCCCAGCCCGCACTCAGGTTCCTTTTCGTCTGCCATTCTGCAGCTGGACGGCTTTGGCTGCGGTCCTAAACACAGAACAGCGGCAGGTCAAAAAGAGATGAAAAGTAATTGCTGCAATGTGCAGATTAACCAAATAAATGCTGCAAAGCCTTAGGGACATTTAAAGAGGGCCATCTAAATGTCAGATAAAGTAGCTATCTATAAGATCTCTCTGCAAGGTTCACAATGATCACCATCCAGCTCTGTATCAAGGTCATGGAAAGTTTCCTATGTACTGGACATTTTTATTATATTACCGGCCTATTGCTGTGCTACTTGCATTCTGTGGCTGCCTGAGGCAATTACTTCTGTTGTAAATATTTGTTTATACCTGGAGTGTGTAGCACAGCATAAGGACACAGTGACAGTTTAATGTGACCCATCCATGGTCAACTAGGCATATCCAGTTTAGTAACTAGAAAACACAAACCTTTATACATGTAGGAGCTGAAATAGAGATCTGCTTGTTGTGGTTTAATCCTAATATTTTGTAAAGTATCTGCATGTTGCACGCACTGTCTGGATTGTAATGAACATTTCTTTGCTTTCAGCTATAAGATGTAAATAAATTGAGGACAATAAATTGTTTTTTACGACAACATTTTCTGTAAACCTAACATAAACCATCCATGAGCCTCTAGGATAGAGTAACTCTCTATATGCCAGTTTTATTAGCTGAGCTGTTTTATTCATGCATGAGATTGGATACTAATTGGTACCTGTATTCAGAAATATTGCATTGTGTCTCTAATGATGCTGACATACGCTATCTGCCTTTTGTGATGTGACCAATTTATGATTTGGTGGTAATAATCAAGAAACACAAGGGTTATGAAACAATCAGTAACAAACATTTTGTTGCAATGGAAGAAGAAGAAGAAATTTAACCAAGCATTCAAAGAATAAAAAAAACACAAATATTGGTAAAAGGGGTGTCTTTCAATACAATAAAATGTATATTTTTATTCAGCTTGGACTTATCATATACAGGGAAATTAATAAAGGAATCATCTGGATCATTAGTGATAACCAGTGTGTGTATTATATAATCACTTCAGTATCATACAAGAGATGTTTCAGCAGGGAAGGGGAACAAGTCTTTCAATAAACACTCACCAATACCACAAAGAGTCGAAAAATGTGTTACTGCAGGTTCTGGGTAAACTGCAACACTGTTGTTCATTCATAAAGTCCAACACTAGCCAAAACATAATTTTTAGAGAAAATGTGGATGGATGTGATTAAGACTTTTTTCACTTAACCTTATTGGAATAATCTTTACTTCCTGTTTGGCACATGGGCAGAAAGTTAAGCGGGTCTCCCTAATGCTGACACAACAATACAATTCATTCAGAGGTTCTGACCCTTGTAAAATGAGACCACACACATTAACAACTGATTATGGGGTAAGTTGATCAGTCATGTATAATTTTTATGGTAACATTTTATTCCTGCCCTCTAGTCAATGCAAAGTAGACTGGCACTAGCTGTGTCTATATTCTAGTGTATTTACAAAAGTACATTCTAGTGATATAAATGCATAACTGCATAATGCATAAATATCACTGTGGCTGCATAAAATATATGTAATATTTTCTGGCTTGCCTCTTCTACCTACCAAATGAGACCTAATTACATCTGTTTAAAACATTACACATTTTGTATTCTTTTTTCTATGCTAACCTTAAGGTTCAGCCTTAGGTTATATAGAATCCTCTGCACAATTTTAGTATGGTGCCATTAACTCCAGTGGAACACCTATTATTCACTATGTCCTTGTAACCATTGTCACTGAAGCTGGCTTTAAGAATAGTGGCTGTGAGCCAGAAACTCATTTCTGACCTCCAAAACTCTCAAAATACACATTGTACAATGTGAGGCTATCATTCAGCCTTTTATACAAGTCCATATGTACTGAAAAACACAGATTTGCCATTGGCACTGTCCTTTAGAAGAAACTAGTCAATATAGGTAGCATTTTGTAAGTATTGATTTACTCTGGAACTATATGCAAACAACAAGAGAAGAAATCGTTTTAAAGAAGTTTTCAGGGCAGCCTGGCAGCTTTTGTAAATAAATGGGATACAAAGAAAAGGAGAGCTTGTGAAAGAACAGTTTTCTTAACTTGTTGCTGGAGACATGTATAAAGAAAAATATCAAAAAAGTCCAGACATTGCTTATTCCATGTTATTTCAGTAGTAGTGCAGGTGGTTTTAATATTGCAAAGCCCTTTGGCAATAAAAAAAGTACCTGCTCGTTTTCAGTCTTTTCCTTGATATCCCTGGCCACCAGCAATAAATAAACTCTTGTGTCCATGCACAGGAGCTACTTTATTCTGGCCTGGCCTATGTACTAATGACAAAGATGCAGAACCTGGAAAAGTACTGGGTAAAGTTAGTAGCACCCTGAGTGAGGAAAGAAGAATTAAAAACAACGGAAGTCAGACAGGAAAGTTGAACTAGAAGCAGATGTAAAAACTTACAAGGCCATCACACTACAAGGATTAATTGCTAATTGTGTCAAGGGAATAAGATAGAAGGAGTGATAATACCACTAATCCTTATTCCCATAGGCTTCCTGCTGTTTATCTGATTTCTGACTTCATAATGCCATCACCTAAAATTTAGGATCAGCAGTCCTTTAGGCAGGCCTTGAGAGACTTCCCACAAAGCAGGATAGTAGGAAAAACATAAATGGCAAGTTAGCATGGAATAAACAGAGAAAGTACCAATTGCAGTGTGTTTGTATTTCAGGGTGCAGAAAGCAACGCTGCTTTGTGAATTATGACAGCTTGCTGTATTGTATGTTTATTCAAAGTTTCTTTTTGATACCTATAATCCACATATAGTTTTCTAGAAGTACCTGTTGCATCTGTTATTAGGAATTCAAATTGAAAAGGATAGATGTTTTATTATTATTGTAAGAATTTTATAATATATAATTGCTAAATTTGATAAATGAAGTTTGTAAAGGCACCCCAATTCACTATGGCAAGGCAACTGTGCAGGGAAGTGTGTTGCATTAGAAACAAAATATGCGTTTTGCATTTTACATTGTGTTGGCAGCCTTTAACACACTGCATAGATCTAAATAGGCCCTAGAATGTTTTTATTTTAAAAGCTCATACAGCATGTACCCTGTACCATTGCACAAATGTCACATATAGTAAAGGGAAATGGGAACTTTATTATATATGTCTTACAAAGAATTATTTACAGTAGAATGCTGTAGCATCATTTTGCAGGACTAAAATGACTCAGGCATTGCAGAAAAGCAAATGAGAAATGGTTGCTGGTTTATTTCCTCTCTTTTTCTTGGTTTGCAGGCACTAGTGATGTCATACCCACCTGCTCTCTATCCTAATGCCAGCAAATGAAAACACCTTAAATGAAGTGACATCTTGGTGGGAGCAGCTGGGAAGTGAACAGCGCCAGACTGCTCCCCACATCTATTTACACCCCTTGCCTGCCCATCCAAAAGCCAGCCAAGCTTTTGATGTCATTGATATTCAAAGCATTCTTTTCATCTATGTAACCAGCTTCTTGTCATTTTCCTCTGGCACCTTCCAAAGGGAGAAGGTTGTTCCCTGCCCTCTGGAAATTGTTTGGGCGCTAACAGAATGAGCTTCTTTTTAACTCTTCCATGACTAGATCATTAAATGTTTAGCACATAAATGCTCTTGTAATTGGGCTGTTAACCAGTGTAAAACAGAGCAAAATTACATTCATTTTAGTTAATTCATTTATAATGTCCCTCATAGCCCTGAGAACAAAGAAATGTCCTTGTCAATTCTTTATCCAATTTAACCTACAAAAGGGAAAAGGAATTTATTAGGCAGTGGCTGTAAAATACTGCTACAAATCTAACTTTGTATTAATTATTAGTTGTCCTTTTGAATAATATTTTAAAAATTTAATGTAAAATGTCCTATATGCTGAAAGTTTTCTGATTGCAAAGTCCCTATTTTTTAAGTACTTTTATGCAATTTGTATTATTGATTATTTCTATACTACTATTACCCAGTAAGTGTTTTAGCTCATGTAAAAAAATGTAATACCCTTTTCCTGCAAGGTATTATGTGCATTTAAATTGTGGTGGCAGCACACCTGTTCAGTGGTGTGCACGATTGTTCTCGCAACGGGTGCAGGAAAGGCATCACAGAAGAAACCTTGTGTAACTTCAATCTGAGATCTGCATTTCTATTTAAATTTTGATTAGGGAGGTGAAGGGGGCCAGTCCTTTAAATGTTCTGTTTTCCTTTAATATCTCTGTAGGTATAACATTATGTTGATACCAAGGCTGGTAAACCTCCACTTACTAGTATTTCCCTTGAAAGCCAGTACTAAGACATCCTGCATCATGCCAGACCTCCTCAACCATAGGCCAGGCCTCCTTAGTAGGCATAGGCACAAATGTTTTGCAGAGCTAATTATTCATACTTATATACCTGCTGGTCATTTTTCCTGTGGTATCTATCATGCCTGCATATATGACAAATATTTGTGCAGTTTAATATACATAAGGTTCATTGTATGCATAGAAATTGGTGAGATTCCTGAAAGGTTGAGAATAATAATCAATCTAAACAGACTGTTTTTGCCCTATTTTGGTAATAATAAAAAATAGAATATTTTTCTGTTTGGGGCAACTACAACTGTATGTCATATTCTGTGCATGACACAAATGTGTAAGCAATCTTACAATCAAATTAGATGTCAGGAAACAACTGTGTTGTGCGTCCAAAGTTTTCTTAGGATGAATGTAAAGAAATTAGAGGTAAATGGCTTAGGAAACAAAGAATGTGATTGCTATAGACAGGAATTATTATTTCTTTACTTTAACACAAGAAGTTCATTTATCTCATTATCTGCTGGCACGTTTGACTTGCAAAGGTTTTGTGACCAATAAAATCCTGGGAGAGACTACAGCCAATTACCACAAAAAAAAAGAAAAAAACATTACATTAAAATATGTCAGTATTAAAGCTAAAAAAATTGAGCGTGTGATCTTTATTATGTTCCTCATGGGCATCGCCCGCACCAGCACCTGTGGCATATGCCCTCTATCTATTGCTTAGTGCCGTAAGCCGCAACACCGCTATTTTTTCAATAGATTTTTATTGAAATTTTTTTGCACTTACAACGAATAAACAAGTAAATAAAAGAAAAGTATGACAAGAAGATATACATAGTGGGTAGGCATAAATAACATATGGGGAAAGCAAGGTTTAAGAAGTGATATAACCAAAAATATTCACAAGTTAAACAGAAAACTTGGACTCTGCAGCAAGATGTGAACCAGCAAAAGTAAAAAGTTAGTCTTGAGGTAAGGAATATTAAAAAGGGAAGAAGAAAAGTGAGGAGGGGAGGGGTGTCTAGTTCAGAGAGGAGATTGAGACAAGGAATTGTAAGCAATCTATGGATCCCAGGTAAGCTCAAACACATGAGGGGTATCTTTGAATAAGCAGGTGAATTCATCATTTACCATAATCCAGTTGGATTTAGCAGATAGAGGAGTCATTGGTATGGAAGGGGACTTCCATGTTCTGGCAAGGGTAATTCTTCCAGTCAGCAGCATGTAGAACACTGCTATTTTTTACCTATTACTTACCTGCCTACCTTACCTTGGCCTTCTAAGTGGCTGATCTGTTCCCACCTGCTGGCTCCACCTTTTAGATCCCAGATATAGCAGTGGGTGCAGAGCTGAGGGAACTCAAAGCTTCTCCTCTAATATGATGTGTTCATCAGACAGTATGGGAAGTTTTCCCTCAATCTTCAGGGTGCTGCTGTATTTGTGAGTGTAGTTTAATAAAAAAGAGGGCAGGATGGGGAAGTTAGTGCTGGAGGAAGATATTTTTTTATTGTGATTTATGGTGATATGGGCTTGACCTAACCTGTGCATTTTGTGCCGTTCTGTGCAGCGTACATTATGTACTTTTGACCCCTGGTCTCTTGGTTCTGGTACAGTAATTGAAGCATACAGTATTGTGAATACAAGAAATGTTCCTTGTGTATTATGGATACAAGAATACAAGAAATATCACCTGCGTACAGTAATGAGGCTTAAGGTTTATATAAATATGCCACTTTAAACCCCCCGCATCTGCTCAGTTTCACTATCCACTGCAGTGTGCTAGGTGTGCCCTATCATTGTTCTCACCATGAGACCCAGGGGTGCTCCAAGTATTTCAAAATCCTAATGTTGGCTACAATTTCTCTCCATGAACTCGATATATTCAAAATTTTTAAAAATAGGAAAATTCTGTGCATCAGTACTATCTTCACATGCAGACAATATCTTTATCGCCCTGACATTTAAGGTAAGGGGTTATTTAAACTCCTTAAAGCATTCCCTTTCAAAATAAATGTGAAACAAATGAAGGAAAAACATTTTTATTTTTCCTATAATAAGATTGACCAAGGCAGACATGCCCTAGCTATACTATAGTTTAGTGGGTCTGGGCAACACGCTGCCCTAAGGTTAATTGAGTTGCTGTGTCTGGATATGGGAATAAGTTGGAGACTTGTTACTGTGCAGCTGATTAATTGTATTTGGGGCCTTGTGCAGACCTAGCAGCACTTAGTAGAGATCTAACTCCATGTGGATGAAAAGGGTGAGGCTGCAGAGCTACTTTAGCAAAGGCGCCTCTACAACACTCATTAACAAGCTAGGAGATAGGGAGCCATGCTCTTTAAATGTCACACGAGTAGAGAAAATGAATCTTGCCACTCACATGAGAATGTCATTGTCATGATGAACAGCACATATACAGTACATGCATTCATCATACACAGTATTCTTTAAATCCAATAAGAAGCAAAGAAAATGAAAAAGGGGAGACTTATTACAGTACATGATGAGTTTCGTGCAAAGTCACATAAAAAACATCAGGAAGAAAGATAGAGTACTGAGAGGGTGCCAACAGATGCAGACGCAGCAGCAGAGACAGACATGTAAGCACGATATGGACATGATAGGGGCATGGGTGGTTAGGCAGCACTGCATGCAGAACGTCAGCATAGTAACCAGACAAGTTGGAATGGAATAATGAACAAGAGAGACACAGCCTGTGTAAGCTGTGATGTTATACTGCAGTTACAAAGCTCTGCTAATAGTGGTGGTATAAAGATATCTTTGTTTAAGCATGAAATTATTTAGTACTCTTACTTTTCTCCTTTTTAAATTCATTTATAAGCAATGTCAATAATAGGATAAAATAACTGGTAAAATTCTATCAAGGGAATCCATTTCCTAATATGAGACCTACAGCTTCATGATGAGATGCTAAAGAACTTATGTCTTCGTGCTGTCTCATCAATATTAAGGATTGCCTACAACCATTCCATTTATAATTCCAGACCAGAGGCTTAAGATCAAATGATCTTTGTCTTACCCCGCATCAAAGATCTGTGTCCCTCATACCATTTGTCAGAAGGCTGAAAATAACCATTGACGTATCCCCTTGTACAATCCTTCTAAATCTGATACGATCATGCTAGATTGCAAGGCAATTATCTGGAGGCCATGACAGCACTAGGCCTGTCTGTCTTTCATTCATGTACATTCATGCTTAGAGGATGTGAGTATTGAAAAGTGAAATTGCTCTTAACATCTGATTTTGGAATCTGTCATTAAGATTTCCACTGATGTTGTACCATATGTCCTAATTCATAAATCTGGAACTTGTAAGACTGAAATATTACCGATTTTGGACAATTTAAGGTGATGTAATAAATATTTAGGTATGCTGTGACATGAACTCAAAATAAATAAAGTATTTTTTTTGCCAAAACACCACTTTAGTGGTCATTTTAGTTATGATCATAGACTCAATGCAGTAAACTGTGATAACATATATCACACAAATCAAATGTTATTTAAACTGCTATTATCATCTGCTATAAGGTGTAATAATGCGTATTAATAATCCCATTAAAGAGACATTCATTACGAGCTACTGAGGTTACCTAAAGATATGTGTGTTAGTTTCCTAAATTTTGTTTAAGTCACTGATTCCCAGAGCCACACCATTGGCAGGACAACAATCAGCCAATCAGCTAGAAATTAGAAAGTGTGGGTTGGAAAACCTGTCATAATAAATACCGTCACCCCCCACATGAACTAATTCTTAGAGAACTTGATTTTTTCCCTGTGTAGTTCTGGCAAGCATCTGAAAAGACAAGATTGTGTACTTTTCATTGGAATGAATAAAGGCTGTGGCACACAAATGTGGAAGGAGGTTCTTACATAGGCCGAATCAAAATGCAGTTGATAAAACTCAAAAATGGAAAATTGAAAGATGCATCAAAGCACAATAATTTTAATTTTAGTGGTATATTAGGTCCATGCCTTCCTCAAACCTTAATAAATAATAAATATATACAAAATCCGATCACTTAATCTGAACCCCACCAGCTGACAATTAACAGATGTCATGGAAGTCCATAGGAATATTCATCCCTTCCTAATGAATATGCAGAGATAATCTTTAACACTTACACAGCTCAACAAAATTTTTTTTTTTTTCACTTGCCAAGGATTTTTCAATATATTTAGTGTATTTCAGGTCTGCTGAATCCAGAAATCACATCAGTTTCATTGAATTGGCTCTAATTCTTGTGATACAGGAATCAGAATAGACAATTTTACCATCAACAAATGTTAACACAGCATAATATTATCAATCTTTATTTACACCAATGCTTTGCATTTTATATATTAAATGTAGCATTATTTTCATGAAACTTTCATTTGCCTTCTTTTTATTGAAACATTTTCTTTTTTACAGAAATCTTCAAGAGTTTTTCAAATCTTCTTGAGTTCTTCAAGAAGAAGCTGTTTAAATGCCCCTAATGTATTTTGCTACATTTGTGGTGAATATTCTCAGCAAAAACAGAGAAGAAACATTACAGAATTAGTGAAACAAGAATTTCCTGCATAATTTGATATTAAACTGGGGGACCAAGATAAGTATTGGGCTCCCCATATGGTATTAAAACTTGTGTAGAGTGTCTAGGTCAGTGGAAAAATGGAAAACTGAAAAGTTTGAAATTTGGTGTACCTATGGTATGGCGAGAGCACAAAAATCATCATAATGATTGTTATTTTTGTGCTGTGAATGTAAAAGGTTTCAATTGTTACAAGAAAAACAAGTGGGAGTACCCTGATTTGGAATCAGCAAGACGACCTGTGCCGCATGGCCCAGTGGAAGTGAATATGAAGGAAATGTTTCATCAAACCAGCAGTTCTCCCAAGAAAAGCTCAATGATTTAATACGTGACCTAAGTCTGTCAAAACACGCATCTGAACTTTTAGCATCTAGGCTAAAAGAAAAGAACTGTCTGAGACCAGAAGTTATATTAACAGTTTATAGGACAAGACAGGTGACACTCCTATCATATTTCAGTGAAGATGGGGATTTGGTGTACTGTTGTAATCCCTGGACTACTAGCCCATATGGGAGTACCAGAATACCGAGCAGAAGACTGACAGCTTTTCATAGACAGTTCTACTGAAAGTTTGAAATCTGTTTTACTGCATAATGGCAACTGCTATGCATCAATTCCGTTGGTCATTCAACAAAATTTAAAGAAGAATATGAATATATCAAAATGGTCCTACAAAAGCTTTGCTATCATGAACACCAATGGTCCATATGTGTTGATTTAAAAAAGGTGAACTTCCTACTTGGACAGCAAAGTGGATACACACAGTACCCATGTTTCATCTGCTTGTGGGATAGTAGAGCAAAGCTCTGGAAAAAAAGTGACATGGCCTCCAAGGGAAAACATGAAAAAAGGTGCAGCGAACATCATTAACGAGCCAATGGCTGACAAAGAAAAAATCAATCTCCCTCCACTACACATAAAGTTGGGATTAATGAAGCAATTTGTTAGAGCTCTGAACAAGGACGGTGATTGCTTCAAATACATTTGTAGATTCTTCCCAGGATTGAGTACTGAAAAATAAAAGCAGGAATCTTTGATGAACCCCAGATTCGGAAACTGATAAATCATTCAAATTTCACAAGTTACATGACTGATACTAAAGCTTCTGCCTGGCACAGCTATGTCATGGTTGTCAAGAACTTATTGGGTAACCATAAAGCACAAAAGTATGAAGAATTGCTACAAAACTTACTCTTAAACTGCAATTTCAGTGAGGAACAAGCAAAGAGGTTCCATCAAGATATAAAGGTGATGGAAGAAAGGTATCAGGGCAGATGAGATAGACACATGATGGCAGACTACTGCTGGAGCCTTCAACGTGATTGTTCTGATCATCAGCATAAAAGGAAATAATACAAACAGAGTCTATCAATGACTTCTTTGTGATTAGTTTCGCAAATATAGTGAATATAGAATATATTATCAATAAGTATTTAAAAAATGTATTTTGTTTACGTAGGCATATCTAGTTTAAATTTGCTTAATTTTCATGTTTCAATAGTTTTCTATGAGGTTATTATTGAGGTCCATATTTATAAAACTAGAGCCAATCTAGCAAAACCAATACCATATTTGGAATCTGTGCATCAAACATAACTTAAAATGATTTTAATCTGTTTGGCAAGAAAATGTTTGTTGACCAGTGTTAAAGATTTAGAGAAAGCTACAATCCAAGCCAGGTGGTGGGCACCCACTCAAACTTCTTTGAAAAATGGTCCCAATTGCAGGGGGAAGGCCTCTAACTAAACCCTTTTTTATATTAAATTTACGTTATGAAGTCATCAAACCTGTGACTAGTTCATGAAAGAAAATGTCATATTATTTATTTCTCAATATGAGACTACTGGCGACATGATCCATTCCTACCCTAAAAGAAGCACTTAGCTGCCCCAAAAAATAACTCTTTACTCATAAAGCTTTAATATGTTTAATTAATTACCCCATTGGATCCTTTTTGTTTTTACTGCTAAATGTTTTGAGCTGACATACAAGTACTCCCTCATGGTAGCTACCTACACACTTTTTTTATTAAGGTACATTTTTTGCACATACAACAAACAAGTAACAAGAAAGAGAAAACAACCAAAGAAGGGGAACACTCACATTATCTCATCTGAAAACATAAGTTTTTGTAGGTCAGCCAGAAATATTGGTTATGTACCATGTTGAATATTTAAAAGAGTCAAGGATTGAACTTCTATCAGGGTCTGCAAAGGCGTAAATCAAAAATTTGTACCAATGTTGCAAAAAATGAGTTATAGAGTCATCTCCTTGTATTTGAGCATCCAGCATGTTCTGTACCAGGCGCTTGGGATTGAATCCAACTATGCATAATTACTCATCTAGCAGCAAAAAGGTAAATACCAATCCACAATCTTACTGAGTGAGGTATGTTATCTGAGACTGTTCCATCCCAGGATCCGAATAACAACAGTGAAGGATTGTTCGGAATGACCGTATGATCGTATGATATTAGTAACAGTATTTGGTGCCAAAATACAGTAATACTTGGACAAAAACACAGGCAATGAGATAAGAAAGCACGGATACAATTACACTTAGGACATTGAGGATGCCACAATCTGGTCTGCGGTACATCTGTGGAGGGTCGAAACACTTTATAAGCCTTATGGAGTATCATAAATTGGGACTCCCTCCATATCTCATTGACCATACACTTCTTAACCGTTTGGTAACCTTGAATACCATGTTCTACTATATCCTGATCTGGAAAATCTTTTTGCCAAATTTTCACATTACTGATACCGATTTTCACCATTTCACAAACCGATAACGGTCTTGTAAAGGTAGGTAACAGATAGGCGTATATGTTTGAAATGTTTGGAGGAGATAGTAATAAAATTTAATCAAAACCGTTAGGCCGAATGGTTGCCCCATAGTTAAGTACTAATGCACTGAGATAGGTCATGAGTTGATTATAATACGGCGGGAGAAATGCCCATTGCGGGATAGCATACTTGGTCCGCAGTTCAGGTAAGGACATTTTTATATGGTCTTCGGGATGAAACATATCTCTGCACCGTAGTAGTCCTTTTTGCTTCCAGACAGCAAAAGCCACATGCTCTGGAGCCTGGGGAAACATAGGGTTGCCATATATAGGTAAATATTGGGATAGTCGAACCCGTACTTTAAATCTCTGTCTATTTTCCTTCCAAGTAACCACTGTGTCTCTGCCTAAAATATTATGATGCAGGGCAGTGGGAAAGTCTAAAAATGTGCAGTGCAACAGTGCACATCAATTCCAATGATGTGTCATCGCACTTTTCAAATATATATTGGAGCAATAAGATGTTCCTTCAAGCCAGTCAACAACATGCCTGGCTAAGCTAGCCAGGTTGTAGAAGGAAATCCCACACCGCCTTCAGACTTGGGCAAATATAATTTCATCAAAGCTAATCTCAGGCGTTTGAGCAGCTTGGAGAACGACATCATCTTAATCAAATGGCAACGGCCCAAAAATGAAAGGGGTAGGTTCTCCCACATTCTCAATTCTTTATGTAGTTATCAAGGGAGGATAATTCAATTTGTATAGTGAAGATGGTAAGCGACCAGTTCAAAGCCCTAGGTAGAGTATAGAATCTGTGGCTACTTTAAACGGAACATGAATACTCTCAAATCTGGTGAACAGATTTTGAATGTTAATACTCCAGGGTTAGATATAAATATCAGAATATCATCCACGAAAAACGCGGTTCTTAATTCACTACCGTGAATTGTTATACTATGCAGTGAGAGAGTACTATCTAAGTATCGGACCAACGGTTCCCGAGCAAGGTTGAAAAGGAGAGGGGACAAGGGACACCCCTGCCTAGTCCCTCTATAGAGGGCAAAAGAGTGGGATAAAAATCCTGGCGTGTGTATTCTGGCTATTGGGGATTTTTACATTCAAAAAATTTAAGAAAGGTGCCCTGAACTCCGATATGTTTAAGCACTGTGAAAAGCCATGGTATATTCACAGTATCAAAGGCTTTGTGTGTGTCTATCGCAACAATAACTAAATCAAAATCAGGATGATGTTTTGCAGTTTTCAAAGCTACCAATACTTTTAATATTTGTCACAGCCGCTCTGCCCTGGACAAAGCCTAATTGAGAAGGAGAAATAGGAGAAGGTAGTAATTTGGTAATTTGTCAGCAAGAATCTTGGATAGTATTTTCGCATCTATATTCACAAACGAAATTGGCCCATAGGAATCGGGATCACATGGGTCTTTATCCTTTTTCAAAAGAAGTTTAACGTGGGCTTCCTGATCAGAAAAGAAGTAACTTCCTGGTCATCATCTACCACCTCATCTTTTAACACCTTAAAGAATTTGTCAGTAATCCCGTCAAGGCCTGGAGCCTTACCGTTCTTTAAATTTGAGATGATGTAGTAATTAGGGTAATTCAACTAGACACTTTTGATGGCAATCTACTGATCCACATGCTCATCTTTGAAATTTCTATGTGTCAGTATATTTTTTCGTGCCTCATCACCACTGTCGCCCCTAAATTTACAGTGGTACTTACTAAACTTCTACGAATACAAAGAACTAAATAAAAAAAAACAAGCATGATCAAAAGAAACTATTAGCATGAAATGTGACATCTCCTGTGTATGAAAGACTAGGGATAAACTTCTGAAATGTTCCCACAAAAGTATCACTCCTGTGTTTATCGAAAGTGTGATAAATAATTAAACGGAAAGTCGTAATAGGTATTGAAAATCCTTCTAATTTTCTGTAAAGGAACAAAATTTAGATTACAACAGATTTCCAATACTAATATGTATTATCAGAAAAACCTTTGTTTACCCCAGCAGCAATACACACGCCAAATACGATCAAACTACATTCCTAAAAATATTACTGAAACATCTAAGACAAAAACAACTCTGGATCAAGTGTTCTGCAAAACCAGTCTTTTTGATATTAGGGACAGCAACATTCATACGAAAAATACTTTTTTTCTCTAAAGTACAGATCCTTTTTCGTCAGATATATGGTTTCTCCAAAAAGCCTGTAAATGTTCCATTTGTCTATTATTAATATACCCTAGTTTAATTACGCTTTATTTACTTGATTTACAAAGTTAACCAAGGTCAAGAGAAAAATGAGACATTACTTCTCAATTACTGAGCTCAACAACTGAGTCTGTCAGACAATCTGTGCAAGAAGGCCCAATAACTCACTAACACTTCTGTACTGAAAGAGCTGAACAAAAGTGTTTATTTAGTTCAATGCAACAAACAGGCCAAGATGTTTCGTAGTAATTGGATAGGGCAGTGGTCGCCAACCTTTTCAGACCGACAGACCACTTAACTTACCTGCTCCGCAATGCACATGTGCAGGGAGCCAGGTGTCAGCTCTGGCTGGTGCTCCCTCTCAGCGGGGTCCTTGTCCTGACTGCGCTTGGGGGCGTGCCGGCCAGAGCCGTGGACCGTTAGTTGGCGACCGCTGGGATAGGGGATTATACTATTCCAAAAAGTGTACTGAACATGTCAAAATCAAAAAGTGACCCTGTAACAGGGTGGGAGTATTTGTGGGGCTACAACTGTCAGGAAGAGTTAAAGAACGACACAAAACACTCAGGCAATCATTACTTAATTAAACGTTAGTACTTATCTTTATTTAATGTATACAATGATCCAAAACAGCAGCAGTTCGAACAGCAAGATCACATGACTCGGTTTACCCTAGGGAGTCCTCATTTCCATATCATCTAACGGGGAAGAGTCAGGCAGGGAGAAGCTGGCATTTCTTTACGCATATCCAGAAAGTGTCAGTGTCAGCGCTAAATTCTATGATACCTGGAGTTAACAGTTATATACTGAGCTTAACCAATCAAATCATTACATAACCATTGCTGGGTCTTTGGCCAATTTTCCTTGTTACATTATAAAAAAAAATTTGCAATTGTTAGTATAGGATTAATTTTTGTATATTACTAGTTGCTTTCTTTCTCATGATCCATCGGGGAAAAACAACCACAACTTTCTTGGGAAGAAGGACACAAGATGTTCACAAGAGCATAGATCAGACAGTTTACACACAATCACCTGTACATCCACAATACATGTATATATAACCACCCTAGCATCAACCTCACTGCTTCCTTCTCAGCCTCATGTAGTTTTGCTCTAAGAGAAATCCTCTAAGTTAGGAAGCAAGGCTTCCAGGTAAGAGTGGTTTCATATGTTTCATAGATAGGGAGATTTCTATTTCTCTCTAGGTGTACTAAGCAAGAGACCCCAGGGTTGATTTTTTGATAGGAGTTGTGTAAAGTAGAAAAGATGAGCTAGGAGTTAGTGGGAGGCAAAAAAAAAAAGAAAAATACATTTTAAATAAAATAAATAGGCTAAGCTATTGTGTAGATATGGTTTCCTAAAAGAATAAACAATTTTACATATAATACATTTTACAAACATTTTTACTTGTAATAAATACTGTGAGATAACATTTTAATAACAGTATAAGTTACTTTACTGGTGCTCAGTTGCCAGATAAGAGTGGTTTGCAAGACCTGCAAGTGGTGTTGTTGTACCCTGCTTCTTGTGGGGTCAGCTCCAGGAGAACCACCATCCATCTGAAAGCCAGGTGTACTGGTGCACATATTGTTAAGTCACTCATTCCTCTACAACAATATGATGAAATATGAATATATGGATTCTCAGAGGATAGGTTTGTTGGGGAGGCAGTGGGAGCTCCCCTGAAAGAAATACTAGGATGCCATGCTGCTTATAAACATTCTACATCTAAATCTTTTCTTTAAAATAAGCCATATTTTAAAGGGTGAAAAAGACCTTGGGAATACTTTTACACAGTGTCTGAAAGCCTTTGTCACTTACATTATGTGTTCTACTGGGAAGTTTAACATTTTAAAATCATATGTTTATGGTACATTACTCTTTGGGCCATAGAATAATAAAAAATCCACCTCTAGAACCATAGTGGCCCTTATTCTGTCAGCTGGTAAACTGTATAAACAGTCAGAGGAAAGATTTCCAACCATCTAACTAGTTCCAAGTACTAAATAACGTAGATACACATTTCTTTTTTTTTTCAATATTAAAGTTTACATTGATAATGCTTACAAAATTCTATTACCAGGGGGTAGTAACAATTATCAAATATTTACCTTGATTTAGTTTGAAGTCCAGTTTAATCATCCACTGCTATGACCTCTTTCCTGATTTGTTTTTGTAAATTTGTACTATATCTACTCATGTTTTTTAATATATAGTTACATCTAACACCTATAAATTTACCTAATGCATATCTACTTGAAAAACCAGAATATAAATCTCATGGGCAAGATGCATTGTATAACTAGATGATATTTCTCGATTTTTACACTATAATGTATTTGGAATTCTAGTTATGTAAATTTTATTCAGTGTCTTTCTACATGCATGTGGAGGATAATCTGCATGAGTTATGAATACACACAGCCATAACATGCATGTGACTGCTAAAGCATAGAGATATAAATTCCATCTTTGAGGCAGCATATTATTCTTGCAAGTAGATGCTGTCCCTGGATGATGCCCAAATGATTATGTTGCCATCCTTCTGGAGAGAAAACAATATGAAGGTACGGTGGCTCAGTGGCTAGCACTCTGACCTTGCAGCACTAGGGTCTTGACTATGGCTCTATACAGTACTACATAATATGTTAGCACTACTTAAATACAAGATTATAATAATAAAGAGTTCTGTCAGTAGAATTACTATGATCCCTTTAAAAATAAATACGTATGTGTATGTGTATATATGTGTATATGTGTCACACATATACACTACTTAAAATGCATACACATAACATAAACCTATCCAATGTTAGTTCTGCCCAGACAGAGTATAAAGAAAAAAGTTAACCTGGAAAGCTGTTGTGAGGACTTATTTAAATGTTTAAGAGTGCAAAGAAACAAAAGAACATAGGCAAGAACAAGTTTTAAGAATGGCTGATGTATCCGGGCAGACAGTGAGGCCTTTTCTTCTGTTATGCAGATAAACAGGACTGTGGATTCCCAATCAGTATCATTTATGCTAATCTGTTTTTAATTGACTATTTTGTCTGTGTCCATGCTAATCCTGATAAGCAATGAGTTGTGTGTGACTCAGCTCATAGGTCCTGTTAGTGTGGCAGACTGTCCCTCCCACGGGACACACAGCGTGGCAGGATTATGGCGAACAGACATTTATATCAAGTCTCAGCTCAGTACGCTACACAAAGCTCTTTTCTGCCAGCCAATGCAAATGCACTCTTTTACTATTTATTTAAACAGATATGTACACATTGCTGGGATAAGCCGATATCCTGTAATCAGTGCAGGGTCCATATACCATTTTCAAAGCAATACACCAAATGAGGGCCATTTACAAGGATATTGTGTGATTAAGTATTATTGTAGCAATCTTAGCAGAAATGTACTGCTGTATCATGCTGCCAAAGGTTGCATTTATTATATTCTTTCTGCTCTGTTTTTTTCTCATTAAATTTGCTGCCATTGTCTGCAGTTACTAAAGGCAAAAGCAAAGGCTTTGTGCAACAACTGCTGGATAAGAGAGTGTTTATAATATACTCTACCAATGATTTGCCTAATTCATCTATCCAATAAGACATGTATTGTGAATATTATTTGCAATTTATAAATCATTCCCCATGTTGTATATTTTTTTTTTTTTTTGGAAAAGCTACAACATTTTTGGCCAAAATACCAAGAATGGGTCAAGATGGCAATATTCCCAGACCCTGTTTGACCCCAGTTTCATCATTCTACTTTATCATCATTATCATTATCAACAGGCACATCTGCAAAAATTGAGACCAGCCTTATCTTCAAGTGCTGGTAACATTGCTTTTTTTCATGCTCAGTTTATATCAAGTAACTTCCCTGGATCTCAGCACATGTCAGATGCCATGTCAGATGCCCATCACACTTCCAGGTCATAGGCAATTGCATGGCTGCGTGCACAGCCGCCCAAGGCTGTAATATCATGCAAGTATTTTTCCAATACAATGGAGAGGGAATGACATGTTTATTTCCACATTGTATTGATTGATCTAGCCACTCTTTAAAGATCTTTAATATGAGACACTCAACTGGCAAAAGAGGATAACTGATCACACAGGGGAAAGCTAAAAAGAGACATTTCCTCAAAATCATAAGTCAGAGTTATCAGCCTACTGGAAGCTTTAGAAACCATTGTGCAGACCAGACCTAGGTAATGTCTTAATTTAGCTTTCTTTTCAAAGCCTTGAAAAAAATCTTCTATGTTGCTTCACAATAAGACACTAGGATCAGAGCTACCTAAAAAAATCTTATGTCTGTTTAAAATGAATAAATAGGCATCCTTTTTAAATCCGAATAGTTGTTGCTGGTCACAATCATCCTTTATTGTTGTCACTATTGTTATGGTCTCAATGCTGGAATATGTGTTAAGCTGCGTACACACTTCCAATTTTTATCGTTCAAAATGAACGACGAACGATCGATTGGGCAAAAATCGTTCGTAAAAAAAGTAACCAACGACGCCGACGAACGAGGAAAGTCGTTGGAAATGAACGACCGGACCGGCGGATCGGATTGGACGACGATCGTTGACCATCATTCGTGTGTACGATCGTTCATTGATCGTCCATGGTCTGAGCATGCGTGATGAACGAGCGTTCGCTCACTTCCTGTCGTGCACGTCACTCCCTGTATCGCTCAAACGATCGCATCTATTGTGTGTACAATATCTACGAACGATCGTGTCGTTATCTGTATGTACAGGATCGGTGCTATACGATCGTTCGCAGATATCGTGCAGGATCGTTCGTCGTTCGTTTAACAACGATAATAATTGGAAGTGTGTACGTAGCTTTAGACATCTGCTAAAGTAGACCTAAACCCAAGAAGTCACCAGGACATAGTACTGAGCTCTGAGTAAAAAACAGTAAAGAAAAAAAGAAGGAAAAGAGTGAAACATAGCCAGCTTGGCCAGCTGAGGTAAAAAAAAAAA
>NC_092859.1:74750251-74773389 GCF_032062135.1 Pyxicephalus adspersus | reverse complement strand
CAGAAGTAAACCCAAAACAAAAAAAACACACTTACCTTTAATCCTGCAGATCGGTTGATCCGTCGGGAGGTTTTCTTCCATTGGATCCTGCGTCATCCCAGTATCTGTCTTGGCCCAGCGCTCCCTCCCACTCGATCTCCCACTGCGCAGGTGTGAGATTGGGAAAAAAGATTGCTGAACTCACAGTGCATGCGTGAGATCAGCAATTCTTTTCTTTCTATTGATGAAAGGGCTCCTTCTGCGCATGCCCGAGATTAGGACATGCGCAGAAGGAGCAGCCAAGAGCCTCCTGGGATGCGTGATTTAGGTATGCCAGGAAGCTTTGCACAGCGATCAAGACAGAAAGGGGAGGCACTGCATTTCTATTTTGACCATTATAAGGGCATGTTCAGACCCCAGGCTTTCACAGGCTTTATGCTTTTAAAAAACGTTTGTTCAAAAGCTACTTGTAGCTTGTAGGGTCGTTGGGCTCTCCAAACTTCTCCTGTACAGGCTTTTGCAAACAAAAAGCTTTTTTTTTTTTTGCCTGAAAACGATCCTGGAAGCCTAGCTGAGCAGCCATGTTTTTTTCGGAAGCATTTCTGAACAAACCCTTAGTTTTCCGAAAAACAAGCAGTAAATAAAAAGTATACATTTTATTCTCTTGTATTTCATTCTCTTTCTAATTTAAGATTATGCTAAAATATTGTTTCTGGTACAAAACATGGCAAGTTTATGTTTGCAAAAAGCTGTTTTTTTTAAAACTGTGCATTTTTTGTTATACAACACGAAACACACACACATATTTTATATATATATATATATATATATATATATGTATATATATATTTATTTATATATACTGTATGAGGGGGTGCTGAGAAGTTCCTGGCTGTGCCCCCTTCCAGATGAAATAGAAAACTGAGTGTGGGGGCATATAATAGCCTAATATCTTAGTATGTAACTGTGCAAATATCAGATCTTTGCCATTCTTAAAACTGTTTTGTCTTTTAGTGAGAAGCTGTGATGGCAGAGGCACAAACAAGTTTCACGTCGTTGGAGTTACGGGCCGTCATGAAGTTTTTGTTTCTCCACGGAAAGTCAGCAAAGGACATTCACACTGAGATGTCACAAACACTGGGGGAGAAGTGTCCTTCCCACAGCTCTGTCAAAACCTGGATATCTCATTTCAAGACTAGGCATTTCACCATTGAAGATGAGCTCTGCAGTGGGCGCCCCCCAACCTCAACTGACCGGGCAACCTGCGATGCTGTCCATGAGCTGATTATTGAGGACTGGCGAATATCCACAAAAAAAGATAGCCCAGATACTTGACATCTCACGGGAGTGTGTTGGGTTTATCACCACTATCCTAGACATGTGCAAGCTTACAGCAAAGTGGGTGCCAAAATGTTTGAACAGTGATCAGAAGGAATGAGTTGAAGCATCCAAAGCCGTTTTGGCCTATTTTGAAGCTGCACAGGACTTTTTGGCTAGGTTAGTGACTGAGGATGAAACCTGGCTCCACATCTATGATCCTGAAAACCCAGGAACTGTCAAAGAAATGGCGCCACAGTGGGCCAAAGAAGTCCTGAACCCAGAAATCAGCCAAAAAAGTCATGGCGTACGTTTTCTGGGACTAAGACAGTATTCTGTTGGTTGGAAAGTTGACCAAAGGGATTCTTTTTTTGCAGGAAAATGCACCTGCGCACACGTCCAACGTTGTGGCTGCCAAATTGAACACCCTGGGTTTCCAATTGGTCCACCATCCCCTTCAGACTATTATCTCTTCCCAAATTTGAAGAGACACCTGAAGGGGCAAAGTTTTGAGGACATTTCTGACGTCAGAGATGCTGCTGAGAGCTGGTTTGGGGCCCAACCAAAGGACTTTTATTTGAGCTGTCTAAAAAAGCTGCAACTACGCTGTACCAAGTGCATCAGTGCCCTCAGGGGGGAATATGTTGAATAAATGTGGTATTTCATAACTCTGGCTCTCTTCTTTCTGGGCAAAGCCTGGAACTTCTCAGCACCCCCTTGTATATAGTAAAAACAATAGAAATAAAAAAATATCAGAAAAAAATAATTTAGGACAGGGAGAGGGGGAGTTTGTTGGGACTAATTAAGATTAACAAGTTGTTGTTTTTTTGGTCTCTTTACCTGTCTCTTTAAATGCAGCAACATTTTAAATGTATACAGTACAAGATTTCAGTGAATGATTACTGCACATAGTAGCAGGGATCAATTAAACAGGAGGCACTTGTTTCAGTGCTAGAGCATGCATCAGACCAATTTCATGCACTGCTCCCTTTCAAAACTTCAAAACCAACATTCATGTCACTTAAGTCTCAGATGATGTGAAAATAATATAGTAAAACATTAGAGGGTTAAAGTCCCCAAAAATGCTGTTTTGACACTTTAAATTTGGCTGCTGCCAATATATTGCAACAATCTGTAATACCATAAAGGACAGTTACCATGCTGACAATAATTGGGTATACCTTACAAAATATTACAGTACAATAAATCATTATGGTACAATATATAAAACACATTTACAACCTGTGGTTTATGCAGTTCAGATAAAATCTGAATGTCAGCAAATGGACAAAAAGCGTATCTGGTGTGCATCATGAGAAGCCTCACACTAAACTATACTGAGGTTTTGGAAAAAAAATATCTCATGCAATGACTATAGTTTCTCCTATCTGTCTCAGGGACCAACAAATGATCATGTTTACCAAATTTAAGGTTTGAAGAATAATTTCTTCAGCTAATAAAATAGAAAGCAATCACTAATATGAGGGTAATGGGTGTATCTGGCAAGTAGTTCCACCTTTTTACTTTACAGATCTCTGGGGCAATGCAACCTCTTATCCTACTGAAATGTGATGTCATTGTTATTAATGGGGAAACAATAGTATTTAATTTTGGAGAGGCATTCTATTTAATTTTAGATACTTTAAATTGTACTAGATAGGATCTCATTAATTATATTTTCTTAGAATCCATGCAGTCATTTGTGCAGCTGTACAGTCACAGGAGTGACCAGAAATTGATGGCATACACAGACAAGAGCTTGGACACCAGTCATCTCTTGATTTCATGCCAACATGTAGGATTATGTTTATCGACATCTACTAGAATAATTAGCTGATTTCATTTGTCTTGTAACACACTATGACACAGCGCCAGTTGCCTGATATTTGAAAAAGCTAACAGCATGGATAGCTAGCTCACGGCTTTCTTTATTTCAAGTGTTTTTATTGTGTAGTCTGTAGTGTCTGCAGAATCGAGCACAATCTAGAATGCCA
This sequence comes from Pyxicephalus adspersus, assembly GCF_032062135.1. Lineage (NCBI taxonomy): Eukaryota > Metazoa > Chordata > Amphibia > Anura > Pyxicephalidae > Pyxicephalus > Pyxicephalus adspersus. Next base: position 74,770,099 of record NC_092859.1, on the reverse strand, counting down.
TCTCATTTGATCTCAGAACTGTAATCTCTCATTTTAATATCTTGTACACATAGCATGAGAAATCTAATTTTAATAATGTAGCTGCATGATTGCAACAGCTATGCATAAGCAATGTCTCGATCTATCAAACATAGTCCTCAATACCCAACACAAACAAAAGCAAACTTGCCATTCAAATTCCTTTTCCACACTAGGAATGTACTGAATATGAAAGACCATCTTTTACATTGCAACAACTATCTTGATATAAACACCATTGTCGCTGGTACTAATCGCTTTTATATTTTGTGAGTGACTTGCATTTTATTACTATGTATTCAAAGTGGAGAATTTCTACTGTCCATATAGCTTCTTGCCTACTATTGTAATACTAGATTTCAAAGAAATGCAAAAATAAGGACGTTTGTAGCAAAGGACATGTAATCCCTTTAATGCCTTCTGATTAAACCAAACTGGATTCCTTGGATCTGCCAGGACAATTATTTGAAATCATTTAACATATGAAATGTATTTCTTAGTACAAAAAGGTAGCCATAGGATGCCCATTGACATCCAACAGTTATTGGTTTATTCATTACCCAATTCACATTTATGTTTAACTATCTTTTATTAAATTTTAACAAAGTTGTAAACATAGAACAAATAAGAAAAAAGGGAGGAGGGGGGAAAGGAACAAAACCACATAGGGAGATATAAAATTAATATAAGGAAGGGATACATAAAATATATAGCCATCTGGTTCATATACAATACCAATATAACAATAAACAATATAAAGGTAAGAACAGTTCCCATACAGTTATGTACAAAATCAAATATCATCTTGAGTAAGCTTGAATTTCTGGAGTGTTTTTAAAATAATTCCATGAGTCCCATGACATACTATCTTTGGATCCATGTTGTTCCCATAATACTTGAGATTTCATGGCCTCAATATTGGTAATTTCACAAATCCATTCTGCTATAGTGAGAGTTGAGGTGGTATCCCAGTGTCTTGCGATTATTCTCGACCCGTTACAATAATGTGTCTGAGGAGACCCCTCTTTATGTTTTTAAAGTTACCAGGTAACATAGTTAGCAGGGTAATGGATGGGTACGGATGGATATCTGTCCCCAATAAATAATTGAGAATTTGGGATATTGTGTCCCACAAAGTTTTAATTGGTGGACAGGAGCTACATATATGGATCATAGAACCCCTGGGGTGTCACATCTCCAGCACTTTGCCGGATATGGATCAAATTTATGAATATAAGTTGGGGATCTATATCCAATACACATTTAGTTACTGATTACTGTCCGAATAACATTATAAATATAGATGTATATGAACTGCTAGTCCTGGAGAATGTTGATTTTTGGAATTTGTTGAGGCAAGCTGGTTTTTGCTGTCAAATGAATAGCTAAATCTTTGAAAGTTCAGTGGTAGTACAAAGCAACTTTGCAGATTACCTTCTCTTGAAACATGCATGTCCAAGGAGGTGAATCCAGAGGAGGAGTAAGACTGCATTGGTTACTAGTAAAGGACCTTGTCATAAAAGTTCCAACTAGCTGCTCTATTCTTTTATTCACAATTTCTTTCTCCCAGGCCAGCAGTGAAAAATTCCTTAAACCCCTAATCCTTGCCTGATACACATTTGATTGGCAGGAAAAAAGTCTGTTGTAACAGTCATCAACCAAAGGCAGTCATGAGAATGGATTTAAAAGCCCAGGAAATATCCTAAATTTACAAAGCAACAGATACACTATTTCTCTTTTATGTCTGGATCCATTTTGTACACATCCACTTCTCTTTGCAAAGACTGCATTAAATTGTATTAAACATAGAGTTCACAACTGAGACACTCCCATAGTTTGAATGTATCTTGACACACATAGTATAGAATTTTACCTTTCCTAAAATTCTGGCTTGTTCAGGTTCCCAGCTAAGATATATCTGGAACATAACAAATGTCAAATGCCCCTAGATAGAACAAACATGAATATCCCAAATCTGTACAGAATGAATATTGTAAAATTAGTAACTTTGCTTGCTATTGCGTACTATTTTCACTTAATTATTTCCTTTCATAAGGAACGGTTCTTGAAGAGAGCCTGAAAAAACTCCTTTAAAACTAATTTCTGGACTAGACACGCTTCCCTTGCCTGTCGCTGCAGCTCACAATGGGAGGGTTTCAGCGGCAGAGGCAATCTGCCAATTCAGAAATTAATGATCAGGACTAGATTTAGCCAAGAGTTGGATGACAAACTACAGGGTTGTGAATCAACAGGAATATTTCTAGAAGCCAAAGTATCTGCAATGTATTCCCATCCTACTGTTGTGCAACAAAGTACACCAGGTGAAAACAACAGTGCAGCATTGTTGTCATCCTTTCACAGAAAACTGTTTTGGGTGGAGTTCACTGGCAGGATCATCAGGGTTATGGGAGCATTTTGCAGGTATACTAATGGAAAACCAATACTATTGAAGGTTCAGAAGGAGAGGAAGCCAATCCCGCAGTGATAAGGTTAGAAAATACCACTGGAGTGGTTGCCGACCCAATAGTACATAAGAGAAAAAGTGGAAAGATAGCGGCTCTTTATGGCACAAAATAAGTCTAGCATGACATAAATACTATATATACTGTATATACTATTGAAGACCATAGTTAATTTTACTTTAATATGAAGTCTATTTTTCGAACTTTACACCCTGGTAATACTCTTTTGTATATCAACCTTTTGAGTGCAAGAAAAAAGCAAAGAAGGAATTTTAAATTGTGTTATGTCTTTTCCTTGATTCTGTAAGAGCAAGCAAAAACATTTCTTTTCTTCCATTCACTTCATACAGCCTATTTAGTTCTTGCACAACTATACAGTCTTTTCTCAGACCGGTTATCCACCTGCTGAAGGCATTTGCAGTAGCGAGAAATACATTAAATTTATATGGTGGACATATGCTACTAGATTCTGGGATTCGGTAATTCAAATAATTAGAACAGTGTTATCTTATCAGTTTCCTAAATAAATGCATTTTTTCCTTTTAGTAGATAAGTGTACCAGAAACAACATTTCTGAACATTGCTTATTTGTTGAAATTGCTGCTAGAATTTGTAGCTGGAAAGAAAAAACTCTCTCTAATGACACTATAATTACAAAACCTACCCCAAATATATTAAATCAGAAGATAAATAAAATTCAACTGATTTAAAATATTGTGCAGAAACACAATGTTCCTTTCTGTTGCCCTCCAAACTGGACTGTTTGACATATTAGACTTATAGGCTGGTAGCTGGGGCTGCAGGCACTAAAGTATACGATGTATGATAGTTTGATTTATTTACTTTTTTGTCCATACTAGAACATGCTTGGATAAATTAAATATGATAACTATAGGAAAAGGGGGTACGGGCCCACAGCAGCCTTCTTGGCAAAGGAAAAGTAGTCCGAAATTCCAGTAGCGAGATGTAAAAAAAAGTAATTGATTGTTACAGAAAGCATTTAAAATCATTAATTCCAAAGGGTATCCAGGCCATTTTTTACATTTTGTGTGGAGTGTTTTTGACATTAAATGCAAGGGTGCCAATATTGTTAGCCATGACATATGTGCTTATATATGTATTCTTGGTCCTTTACTAACTTACCCCACATATTATTCACACCCCCCATATTTACTTCAAGGAATGGGACTTTCATTACCAAGGGTAGCTGTCTGCTAAATATAAGGGGAAAGGGGAGGAAGTTTTTTATGTATGTCTATTAAATAATATGTGCAATCTTTATTGCAGGGTTCAACTAAGAAAAGGCCAGCATTCTAAAGTTAGGTATATATGTTGCCATATAAAGGGCAATATCATACCAGACTGCTGGCTTGTTCTCATTTGTGTTCAAATGGCACCACAACTGACACCTTACCCATCCAGATTTGTAAGCTGTGGATGTATGAGTGCAGCATGGCACGGACTTGTATATACAGAGAAGCCTTTCTGTTTTTGGGGTAACTCCCTATAGACATGTGATATATGGCTGCACATATAGACATCATGCTTTTGTAGGAACATTTCAAAAATGATGCTTTTTTGCACAAGCGCCACGTCATGTAATTATTTTAGTAAAAACTAATGCTAGAATGTGCTATTGAAGAAAACATGCCATTTCTTCTACTCTACCTAAACTAGATGAGGTTTTAGTGACACCTCCCTGGTGCATCTAGTTCTTCTCCATGGAAGTAAGAACTTTTTGGAAGTATTGAAAGTCATGTTTCACTCCTAAATTGTAAAATATTACTACATGTATTTAAAAACACCCAGCACTTTTCTATACCTTGTAGTTTAGAAGTAACACCTATTTCTTCTCCAGCATTTACCAATCTACACTGTCTCTAGCTATACTGTCTGCACTCAATGTCATTATCTCCACTGTCCTCCTTTACTAAGTCATTATATTTTTAATTCAACACAATTAAACTCATGACATTTGAATTACAAATTAGATAATTACTGGCCAACATTATTGACACGTGGAAATAGCTCTTCACTCAGACCTGAACTGAAGAATACCCCATTACCACAGAGGCTTGCCACATATTCCGTTATTGTATATTCATGTCCTTAGTTTAATGTATGACTGATAGAGTTTAGAATATAACTTTCTCTTCACAGATTGAAAAACTCTGCAAAAAAGAGAGTCTGTCATAAACGAAAATAAATCTTTGTGAAAAGTCTTAGATGGAGCTGCACAATAGGTTCGATGTTGTGACAAAACTGTCAGCAAAGCTAAATAGGTTTAAATTCATTGGTTTAGTGCTGTGATTCAGTCATAGAGTAAGAAGGGAAGCTTCCATATTAAGCTTTTGAAATAGATAAATGTGGGACTCTGGGGAAAACACATACTAAGGCAGTGAATGTATAGAATTAGCACATATGTAAAGACTCACAAAACTGTAGGTGCCTGGTGTATGTTACATGGCAACACTTAAACAGCATAGCAATATGCTTATTATAGAACCTTAACACACCAGGAAATGTTACTTAATAAAGCAGAACTAAAAAAATTTTTGATCAGGCAGGTCATTATTGCAGAAAGAGACAGGCGATTTCCCTACTGCAATAATCCCTCTCATCACTGTGGAACTGCCAAACGAATACCTGGCAGTCCCATACATTTGCCAGGATTGAAGGAACTCCCATAAGCCTACATGGGTGTTAAAGCATTCCAACCTGGCCAAGTAACATGGCTGAAGATTGAGGAGAGAAAGAAGAAAGAAGATGGTAGAGCCCTGAAATGGAATGGGAAAAGCGGGGTTTAGTTCCGCTCTCAGAAAAAAAAGTGAATCAAGTCTTATATGACCAAAACTTTCTATATTTTAAATTCTTTCTTCAACTTTCCACCTCCCAAACCTCAAACATTCACACTACATTCTAGGCAATCTATGCCTTTTTATTGCAGAAGAGACAAAGGTGTGGGATAAGCAGTGTCCTGACTCACCTTTATCAATTTCAATTTACTCTTGTAATGAAGAAAGTTAGGAGAATGAAGTTGTGTTCACACTATCAGGTGTGTATGAGGTTGCTGGGCATGTGCCTCAGTCCTAGTACCAGTCACTGCCGCCTGCTGTCAAATATGAACACTGGTTCTTTAAGGACCAGGAGCTATGTGGGATTGCTTGATCCTGAAGCAGGTCTGCACCTGCCCAAAGTAAGACCTTTATTTGATCATAAACTAGTGAGTTGGATGCCAACCCTGAAATTTAAGCATAAATTCTCAATAAATAAATGCAGAGTTTTTTTGTCAAAAATAAAAATATATAATTTTTACTTTATACGTATATATTAGAACAAACACTAAATATTATATGCCTAATAATGCCTGTTTTATGTCAGATTTTCCACTAGAAGACGGCTGCAACCTACACTGAAGACACACATATACGTCATAATAACACATATACGTGTACAAAAATCACTTTTTTAAACTGATATTTACAGTTATTAGGATGTTAACAGGCATTATAAGTGACCTGTAACTAGTGACATTTAGGAATTTAATGTATAGAGCCAAAAAGTAGCCTATTTTATGTTTTTGATGTGTAATTTGTTTGAAATTCTTAATGAAAATGTTTATTATTTGTTCTAAAGTATATGTGTAAAGTAAATAGGATATGTTTTTTTTGCCCCCCCCCCCCGCCCCCCCAAAAAAAACCCTTTGTCTTCCTACATTTATTGTGAATTTATACTTTATTAGATCACATAAAAAAATGTTTTTTTTTCCATGATAGTATGCATTATGTCATTTAGACATAGAAAAAAACAGCAGTTGTAGTTGTACTACAATAGTGTTGCTGCCTCTTTAAAGTCTCTACTACCAACAAAACATAGATATGCCAAATAATAAAAAGGACAAAGATTTAACAAGAACAAAGATTTATTATTACTTTTATATTTTCTTATCTTATTCATGTGAGTACTGTTGTGTGTATTCAGGACTGTAAGTTATCAATGTTCCATGTTTACCTTTATATTTGTAATTTAAACTTCTATCGATAAAATAGTTCCATGCATTTCTATTTAGTTCCACTTAACTTTTTTCTAGCAATTCAATTTTAGTCTATTCATTAATTAATCCAAGCATGTACATTTACATATAATATGCTGTTTAGGTACCAGAGTAGCGGAATTTATGTTACACACACACCATGATGGTATGGTCTCTTACATTCAGTACAATCTCTGCCTCCATGGAGTTTCTATATTCTATGTATTTTGGTATATTCCTTTTTACAGTTCAAAAAAAAGAATTATTTTAACTAGCAAAAAGAACAGTTGGAAACTCTGTATTGAGTTCTTCATGATACCTAAGCAGCGGTGGTGGTTAAGAGATCATTCCTAAGGTGACATACAGTTTAATGTTATACAGCTGAACACCTAAATAACGTATAAGCCAACTGTACAAAGAAATTCCTTCTACTCCTTTTCTGCCTAACAAAAAACTCAAAAATGGTATTTGGTTTAATGTTTCAAGCATATAAAAAAATCAGTCTGATAGACCTTTAGTCTAAAGCACCCATTATAAACCAATTTTAATTAACAGTTTCTTAGTAATTCTGATCTCCTGACGCCTCATCGCACCATTTTCTTTTCTTGCTTTTCCACATGTGCCCTGGCAACTGAAATGTATTATTTCTCAGTGGAACCTACCTATGCAATATTCGTTGAAACAGCCACTTGTGGTTTCGATCAGAAGACCATGCAAATGGGTGGCAAAGCAGGAGCACTAATAAGAGGCAGAGCTGAGCAATGTCACTTTATAACACAAAGTTCTTGAAAAAGGATCTTCATAGCAGGAATGCCAAGAATTGTATAGAACAAGAAATGATAGAGTTGCCTGTAATAGACAGAGTCCGGTTATCAATGTGCCTGGTGGTATACAACACTGTGGTTAATACACACAGATACTGCCACCAAGCAGTTATAAATTCACTGCAATGGTAAAAAGTTTGGAAACCCCTGGGGATTTCTTGCACAACGTTAGTGTTCTATAGAACCTGGTTGAGTAAACCTGTTTTAGACTAAGCAGTTTATAGATGGATCCTACAGGGAATGATGGGTTGTAACAGCTTTGTCATGAATATAATCAATATTGTCATAAGTAAGTAAGACCCTGAACATCTTTTTAGCCATTCTAATCAATATCTAAATGTAACATATGCCTAGTAATGGGAAAATCCTGTTTACTGTAGTAAAAAGGGTGGAATAATAATGATGAGACGTCCATTCCCTAGAATTGATCACTAGTGCTTGAACCAGATACTCACAAGTGTATGATTTGTGAATATTTGCATAGGTAATGCCAACCTTCCAAGGGATTTGATACATTTTATTTACTTTAAACTTTAAAACTTACTCCTCAGAGTAGACTACTTAAGTGTTTCCCCTCAACAGTGACATATTTTCATGTTAGAGCAATAGAAAAACATCATAATCCAGTTTGCAGCTCGTGTTAAAAGCTTAGAATATAAAATTTAACAGGAAACAGCTGGTCTTCTCATAACTATGCCATATCTCATATCTTTTGGAAATAGAAAAACATGATACATTCCTGTCTCAAATTGTGGACTACAAAAAAATATGCAAAAAATTATTAGTTCAAGTAAAAGTTTAACATTTCATAACAACTCAGGGGGGCAGAGGGACTTGGACCTGAAATAAGGACAGTTGGGAGGTACAGTATAATAATAAAATGATGCCAGTATAATAAAAGCACAATTGTGGGTATTTCGCATTGTCAGTGCAAGCACACACATAGTCACATTTGACTTGTAAAATGGATCAAGGTGAATTTTGCTTATGTATTGAAAAGATGTGCATTTGAATCTAGATGTGCATTTCAAGAGAATGGACGTGATGTTCTGTCTACCAATATGTAAGTACATGCAGTGCAGGTAATGAATATTTAATGCATTATTCCACAACTTATGCTTCCAGTACAGGACTGCTGGTGACTTAATTATACAGCTTACAGTGGTCAAGATTTTGGTTAGGCTCTAAAGCACATTTCACACGTTTGTACCAGACCCATAATACCACAAAGTGGTGATTTCATCTCTTCGCCTCAGATGTTGCTTACATTCAGATAAAACATTGACAAGGAAAATATGCAGGAAGGCAATTCACTCCTTAGCATCAATGCCCTAAAGTACAAAGTCTGGATACACTTAGAATTGTATTATTTATTATTCCTAAAATATTGCCTTCCTGCAGCTACTCCTTTGTTGTACCGATAGGTAAACAGGATTGTAACTGTATTAGATTTCTGAGCCAAGAACTTGGGTATTGGTAATTATGGCCTGGGGCCTTTGTCAAAAAGTCAAAATTTTGTTTTGTTTTTTTTTTTTTTTATAATTTTAACCCTTAAACCTAACCTTCCTATTAAACTGAATAAGTATCTTTGAAACAGTCACTAAAAAAGTAGTTTTATAAGGCTGCTTGAATGAGTCCTGACATGTAACAACATACGATGATACTTTTTTTATTTTAATAACTAGTCCTTCCACTGCAGTCAAGTGACTTACCACAAACTTACTCCCGTCTGTGTATTTACGCACCTAGTGAATCCTACGCTGTCTAGTTTTCCGTCAGGGGTGTAGTGGGGCAGGCACTCCGTACCCTCACTTTTTTGGGGACCCCCCGTATAGGCTCTCCCTGTGAGTTCGCCACTGATATCCTTCATTATTACCATGCCTCCTCTCCTTTTTTTTACGACTACACACCTGATTTCCGTCTTCTTTCCAGGGCCCCCTATTATGTCCCATACTGCTATTCCTGATGTCACTGTGCACATGCGTGAGATTGAGTGATTTTTTTCCTCCAAATGTAAGTAAATGAACACTGATCCCATTCTGTGCACGTGTAAGATTGTGCACTTGTTTATTTACATTAGGGGATTGCGCTTCATGATGAAAAGCCTGATCTCTGGCATGCGCAGAGGGAGCAGCTTGCAGCTTCCTGGGATATATGATATAAGTGAATGTTTAAAAAGAGGCAGGGAATGAAAATGAAAGTAAAAGAGGCAATTAAATGAATACAAAACAACATTTTTTTCCTTCATTATGAAAAAGGGAAAGCCAATCTTTCACATATTTTACATTGAAAAAATGTGTAAATAACTGGAAAAAGTTGATTTACATTGTCCTGGTGTGAAAAAATGCACTTTTAGGATAAAAGAAGTGTGAATCTTGGGTGAAAACATTTATAAATAGACATCTTAATTCTTAACATCCTGAAAATGAGTTTTTTTAAGTAATCTTAAAAGAAAAGCAAATCTGACATTCCCTGAAACACTTCCTTTGTTAAGAATCAATTACTGCCATTAAAACACATGGACCTGAAAGACTCTCCACCAGGGACTGTTGTATTCCTAGTAGCTCAAGTATACTAACTCAAATATAAAGGGCAGGTATCTAAAGGTACCAGCACACACCTGCAACAGCTTCCAAATCCTGCTAATACACTCCCAAATGTGGCACTCCGACTAACAGAATGACTTCCCAATCCCAAAAATTGTTAGCCTACAACCAATCTTACCAAACATTTTTCAATCCACTGGTCAGTAGGAAAGAATCCGTATGCCTAACTTAATACAGACAGATGTCCGCTAAAAAAGAATAGGGGAACAAATCTCTCAATAGATAGATGGAAGCGACCTAACTCATGGACGTGCACAGCAGACTAAAGATGCACATGTGTTAAGAACTTCTTTTAACCAAAAAAAATTGCATGGTTGCAGGAAGATTTTACAAGTTAAAAAAAATCACCATGAGCAATAGCATGTCCTTTCTACATTTAGGCATAACAGAGCAATTCATTACTGGAATATTTAACCAAAGGTCCACTTTCCATATGGTATTTGTACAGTTTATAATAAAATAAAGCATTGCTGCTCTGTACATTTTGTGTCTATGTTAGCAAAATGCGTAGTCCTGTAATTATTTATAGAAGGCAGCGTAGAGTAATGTTTTTATGTGCATGTTGTGCTGACATTACGAATGCATTGAAATTATGTGTATGCAATGAAAGATCTGTAAACAGAACTGCATGTATATTTATTCAGAGTAATTATAGTAATACCTATATACAGAGTTTTCTGCATTCACTCCAAAAATACAGAAAACAAAACAAAAGGAGAAAGAAGGAAAATAAGCAGGCACAAAAATGGTGTTTGAAAGGAAGCTTTTTCTTTCCCTAGTCAGCAAAAGGTGAGACATTACTGGAAGCTATTTCCGCAGGTAAAAGCACATTTGCTCTTTGCATAAATGCTGATTATCTTCAAGTTAATAGCAAAAGGTGTTTAGAAGCAGCATTCACTATAATTCTGATGGAATTTGGGCTATGAATCTTCCCCAGTAATCTACAGCAGTAATACAAAAGAGCCCAGATGCCAAATACAAAAAAACATTCAACACAACCAATCTATCATGTGTATGTCTTCCAATAAAGATGGACTACAGCTGCTATAATGTGAGCCCAGGCCACCCCTCCTCCGGTATAAAACACTTGCTGCATGCCTATGTATCCTAAACATTATTAGCTACCTGAGTGTTTTGCCTGTTTACCTGTGTACTACTTTACAATTTATTTCAGAATTCTAACTTTCTGCATCTCACAGATTGTTTGAATTCTAATGAATCATCCCAGTGTTTAGGTATTGTAGAAGAATTCTGGCACTCGCAACTAAAATACTTGAGCACTAAAGCAGTCTTAAAGTGGAACTAATGTTCACAAGAAATTGTTAGGAGGTAGAGTTTTTGGCAGCAGAGATATGCAAGGACTCCTCTGCTGAAAAACATCTTCCATTTTATTCTAACAATTTTTTATTTTGTGTGTAACCCGCACAGGGAATGCTCCATACCATGTATACTCCCAGCTTGTTCCTAGATTCACAATGTAATATATTGCATTTCATTCATTCAGGGTTCCTCCAGAGGTTGCTAGGGGGTTTTTAGAGCAATCAATAATGTGTGACTCTCAGGTCAGTTTAGGTGACACCAATATTCTTTTTGGCTATCTGTAAGGGTGACATTCGTCCCACTGGCCAGCAATGTAAGAGGCATTCCTCCCACTGACCACCACACTAATGTACTATGAACTGTGGATATAGTAATTATAGCAGGGATTCCCTAAAGACCTTAAAGTTACTTAAAGGGTTCCCCCCTGTAAAACAAAAAGGGTCGAGAAAGGTTGCTCTACAGCAATGTCTGGATGAAAAGTTTAAAAACCAAGCAATTAATCTATGTTTTCTGTGTGTACCTTCAAACTGTATCTTCAGTTTTAACTGAACTGTCCTTTTACATTTATTTAACAAACCCCATTGGTATGTAATAATTTGTCTCTAAAATCAATACCATGCATGACAAACTCAGATATAATGGCTGCACACCAAAATGTCCTGGAAATCATTTTAGAATAATGGCAACCATGTATCACCATGTTAATGGATATCTTAATAGGAAGAAGAGATTGCAGGTTTGCAGTGCTATGGTAGACAGAAGGTAATAGCTTTTCATATACACTGACTTACTATTGTATAAGAAAACCACTTTAACATATGTGTATAATTCATGGCACTTGGTAATGGAAGACTGTCACCGCATTGTTTTTCTCTGCTGCTTCTCTTGAAATTTCTATTCATTTATAGTATTTTTCAGTACAGCTTGTTCTTTACCTTCGCTGGATTTATCCTGTTGACTGCGTTTATCTTTTTTGTTTCCGCTACTCTCCTGTCCTTTCTGCCTGGATGTCTGCCTGCTTTCTTTCCTCACTGATAATTAATGGTTATATCTCCTGGAAGAAATAAAAGACATGCCTAATTCAACTTTCAAGGCCCTAGGGACCTAAAAGCTGGTACTCCACTACCACCACCTATTTTCAGTGCACAATTTGTTCAACCCCCTCTAATACAATATGGGTAAGAGCAACACAGAAAATATGAACACGATAACTGCTATGAATAGGGAACATTCAGGAAAGCTTCATAATGTTCCATTCCATGAACCAGCCTTAAAAGCCAGAAATATTCCAACTAAAAATAGCACAGAACCTTTGTGAGGGCAGGCGTTCTGTTTCTGGACAATCGAATGTAAGAAGTAAGTTTATCAAAGTGAACCGAATGATTCATCCTGCAGGTTTAAGAAGCAGCAGGGAAACCCACTAAAGGTTTAAATGTAATACTTCTTTTACAATAACAGGTGGTGCAATGCAAGGTGTAAGTAAATGAAACTGTAATTTACATTATAAAGAAAGTAATTTAATGGTGTATCTGTTTCAATTATTTTTATTTTATGAAACATGAAGCTGAACTCCAGGAAGACAGCTAAATATACAAATGAAATTCAAGTACGTGCACTGATGTGCATGCCAACAGATTTTTAAATCTGGTCAACATTTTTTTTTCCACAGCAGTTAAGTGATACAAATTGTTTACCAGCCCACCAGGAGCCTATAAATTGGACCAGGGCCAGGTTAAGGGTAGGATTAACTGAGAAATTGGCCAAGGGCCATGGTAGGGGTGCAGTGAGCTGGGATACTAGGCATATTTGCCCCAACTTTTAATTTTTCTATAGCTCTATTTTAAATAATCTGTCCCTAGATTGGACAAAAAAAATGGAAATTAACCCTGCTATACTCACCTGTCCCAAGTTCTGCTGAAGGGTCCCCCCATGTTCTTGCTTTTTCCTTCCATCTAGATACAATCTAGATGACGTAACTCCCCTGCATGTGCATGGGGATTCATTCAGCCACAGTAAGCACAGGGGAAGCCTGAGTTTTTGTCTCATGGAGCAATCAGTCAGGTAAACGTGTTCATTACAGAATGGACATTACTTAACCCTTACTGCAAAAGTAGAACTTCAGTTCAGTTTTATTATGCATTACCGCATCAGTATGGTCAGTTCTCTCCCTCTGCAATGCTAAAGATTCTAAGCACTCCCCTTTCAATCAGTCAGGTAAGTGTTAATTACAGAAGGGACATTACTTATCCATTTCATAAAAATGAAAGTCCTGGCATCATCAGTAAACTTGAACATTTACAGACACTAATATATCTGACTTCTCCAGAAGTTGATATTTGTATGAACTTTAACATTAACAAAAAACAGAATAAACAATGGTATTGTAGTTTGCATTGTGGAGGTAGCTTGCACATCACTGGCACCTAACAACTCAATCGGCTAAGCATAGTTGAAGTCCATTAAATGTAGCGTTCTAATGTTTGGGTAGGAATCCAAACCTAGTGTAATTGGGTAGTTAGGAGACCTGACCCTTTGGTAACAAAGGTTCTGTTCTAAAATTGATAGAAATAGTCATCCAATCTCATTAAAAGGATCTGCTACTGAAGGGTAAAGGTCATTCTGTGCAACAGTCTGAGAGAAAACGCCATTCTTTTTTATAATAAACTTTTTACCAATATAATTTTTTAAGCACAAATATTAGATAAACACTCTCTGCGTCACAGAGCTATAAAGAAAAACGGTCAAAGCAAAATGTTGAGAGTTATGTATACAGTGCAGGTAAGGTAGATCACAATGCACTGGTTCTTGATGGAAAAGTGAACCCTTTGCATATAAAGACAATGCTTTGTAAAGATAATGGTACAAGTTCTGAAGATGCATTTTTGGCATTACATTTAAAAATATCAACAAGAAACAGAACAAAACTAGTTTGCAGCTCACATTACAGTCTGGCTATATCGGGCATATTTAACTGCATGCATTTATTGATTGGAACACAGTTTTTACTGGAATCCATTTATAGCAAAGTGTATGGCTCAATGTTGTTGGGGAGCTTTGTTGTAACTGCATGGTATAACTTGTGGTATATCTAAATGATGCAAATGTTATTTCCACTGAAAGTCTTGACAAAAATGCAGAACTGTCTTTAAAATAAATGTTTAGTCTGAGAATTTTTACTTATTTGCAGGTCAGCATCACATTATTCCAAATATAGTAAATGGGTCAAATATTTTATTAGACTGTTGATGGCAGTGGGATTAAACATTCTCACAAAATGCAACAGTAAACAAATATGGACAAACATGGACTCCGACATGGATTGCAAATTTTGTTTCAATAAAAGTTTGTGCTGGGTATAACTAAAAGGCATCATTAATGATTTTTGAGTCTGAACTGATGTTGGTGGTTTTTGCAGTATAAGCAACTAATTGGTCCCAATATTTAGATGTTAAGACACTGTCACAAACAATGAGATAGTTAAGGCTTTGTTATTGTGTATTTTGGTTGCAATTTTTTATGTTTTCTTTTTGGTTGTGTTTTCTATGCTTGAAGTCTTTATATGTCCTGCTAAGTCTGTTATATTTGAGTTATCCCATTTATTCTTTAGTCACAACATAATATAATTTATTGTCTAATAGCCCAGTAGCAGATTCCCAACAATCAACTGGGACATCTCCCAACCAGTTGGCTAAATAAGTTTAGAGAAGGACACAAACTAATGGTGTTAGGGCCTCTCACTTCTCAGATATCTCCAAAAGTAAGGATGTTCTCCTAATTTGATGGCACTACATTAGGCAATAAACCAGAAGTACTCCTTTCACTTCCTTTTCTTATTCAACAAAGGAATGCATCAAACGAGAGATGGTATTGATATCAAATCTATGTGTCTGATTTTCTGATCAAAATATTTTATGTACTTTCATGATTTGGGCAGGATGCACTAGCTGAGTGTGTAGCCATAGCAGCTTCTATTGTAAGGAGCGTGGTCTAGTCTCTGAAGGTGTATAAAGCCCTCTGGACACAAAAGATCCCCCACTCTCAACCAAGTATGTAGTAGGAATGGGGGGGGCTTTCTGATTGTTCCCCTGGAGAGCCACCTAAGAGTTATTCTTTTTAGCAAGTCAATTACAAAAACATAGAATACTGAATAAATGAATTGTGGATGTATAGGTGGATTTGTGTGGACTGTCTGGTCTGTGTCCTTATGAAAATCCTTTCTACTCCTTCCCACACTAGGTTGGGGTGGGAGTGACCTGATAAGAAGTAAGTTATGGCTGCTATGCCCCGATGGGTCATGAGATAAAAGCATCTGGTAATATACAAAATATATTCTCATACTGTAACAAGGAGGTTTAGTCAAAACAATCAATGCAAAGCAAAAGCAAATGCAATGCAAAGCAATGATTATGTAACAAGTTGATTGGTTGAGATCAGTGTATAATTGTTAACTCCAGATATCATAGAATTGAGTGCTGACGCTGACATTTTCTAAATACGCGTAAAGAAATGCCAGCTTTTCCCTGCTTGACTCTTCCCAGTTAGATGATATGGAAATGAGGACTCCCTTGGGGTAAACCGAGTCGCGTGATCTTAATGTTGGAGCCGTTGCTGTTTTGGACCATTGTACGCATCCAATAAAGATAAGTACTAACTTTTAATTAAGCAGTGCCTGAGTGTTTTGTGTCATTCTTTAACCCTTCCTGACACTTGTAGTCCCACAAATACTTCCACCTTTTTACAAAGTATTTCAGGATCACTTTAAGGATGACAAAATTTCACAGATACAACCATGCCTGAATTTTTTCATAGGCTCGCTGACCTACCTAGGGTGGTGATATATAACTAAGAAGCATGCATGTTCCAGTTTTTTTATAATATTATTACATTCTTGTGGTAAACCAGGTAAATCAGTCAGGAAAAACATTTCTTTATATTTTATTTGGGAATAATACCATTATAACAGTATAGTAAGTCATAATAACATCAGACAACAATCAAAAATAAATCACAAATAACAGTAAACCGGCGAGAAAAAAAGAAGGAATGAAAATTTCAAATGGGAAGGTAGGGAAGAAGTGAAAGGGGAGAGGTGTAGAGTCTCTCTCCTATAAGGTTGAAACTCTCAAGTTACAATGATCCAGCCAAGGATTCCAGGAAAGTTCAAAAACTTGTGGGGTGGCTTTAAGAATGCAGGTTAGTTTGATGTTAACCAAAAAAACATTTCTTACAAAAAAAAAAAAAAACACTTTTAATTTACCACATGGTGCAAGTACAGGTTTATCCAGGTTTAGTTCAGATTCACGTATCTGCATCCATGCATGTGCTTTTATTTAATTTAAATATTATGCACCACAATGCACAGTAGTATGTAACAATGTATTGTGATGTGATGCAATGCTAGTGTGTTGGAAAACTGCCTGGGGAATGAATGCCCCCAATGTGTGTTACATCTGTTACCACCTGTGAAAATCTATAGAAATGCACTACACATATGTAAACCCTGGATTTGAGTTTGAGAATTTAAATGACAGATTATCAGTATTATTCAGACCAGCTCAGGAATCTCTCAATACTGCAGTGTAATTCTCTGTATTTAGCATACATAATAAATTACCAAAGGCAGTACAAATTTTACGTCTGATAAATGTCACAAATCCCACGTCCAAACTCAGACCTGCTTGTAAGGTGTAAAAAGCTTTCAACATAAGCAGAAGAAGTGACAGGTTCAATATGTAAATCTATAACTCAAAACTTGAAAAAATAATCGGTATGCTGTCAGAGCCTTCAAAATTCCAGTGATTCTTATTTAATAATTCACCATACAACATATTTCATTCCAAATAAAAAAGAGATTATTAGTATACGCTTTCCTAATGCAAATGTCACTTATTGAACATAGAACAGATATATTTTGGCTAACTATGTATTACCCACATTACATTGAAGTAACAAATAGACATATTGTTATTATTATTATTATTATTATTATTATACAGTATTTATATAGCGCCATCATATTACGCAGCGCTGTACAAAGTGCATAGTCATGTCAAGTCATGTCATTGTTGTTTTTAAGACCTTTTTTTATAAATTTTAAAAAGTTTTTTGTGTTTACTAAAAAGATGGTGAATATGAGTGATTCAGTACCACTGTGGATTTGTTTTGAAAATGAAAAAATATAATTTTCTTTTCAATTAATCTACAGGACAATATTCAACAGGACTAGATTTTTATAGAACTAAGGCTACGTACACACGTCCAATGATTCTTGTCTAATAATCAGCTCAGGGACGATATCAGACGAGAATCTGGCGTGTGTACAGCGCCTGCCATCGATCGTTCGAACGACCATCATGGCGGATCCACAGACGATCGACGTAAAACGATTTTAATAGAAGTGAAGGGGGAGAGCGTACAGCAGGGTGCCCCTCCGTCGTTCTCCCCCTCCCCTCTCCATACAGCAGACCGGTGCAATATGTACAGCACTCGTTCATGCATCCTTAGTTGTTAGAAAGGATCGTGAAAGATCCTTTCCAATGACAATTATTGCACATGTGTATGCAGCCTTAGGAATGAACCTATATTTAAAGGGAAACTAAGGGGATTAATTTAATGGAGTTACCATTGATGTCATTCTTATCCTGGCTTCATTATTGGGGAAATCTCTGATCATGAAAGCATGTAAGGTCTAAAGTCCTGTCTAGCATACTTGTTTTGGACACTGACATAAATTACAATACGCACCATGAGTCTTCACTTTAAAGACAACAATAGCACTTCTTGTTGTTCCATCATCATTAGTCCTTTTCAAACTTCCCAAGCCAAGCACTTCCAATTTTTTATGCAGTTTGAGAAATCAATAGCCAAGGTACCCACAGACATAATAGTCCTTATACAGATATTAACAGTGTAATCAGAAGATAATTGAATACCTTTTGGCTAATTTCATTCTGTGTAGATGACCTTAAATTAACCAGTCTGTGTGATTCACTGTACAGATTTGACTTCCCAATTACCAAACGTCTATGGAGGTCAGGCTAGGTGTTTCTGTAAAGGGCCTTAATGCAGAAATTAGTTGATTATTTTCAATAAATATAACAACCTATTTCTGCTGCTTTTTAATATAAATAATTTATCCTGTTTCTTGTGGTTCTTTCATTTGCAGGATGCCAAGTGTTTTTTCCCCTCTTGCTCTCTTCCCACTGTCATCTTGATGTAGGGCCAGTGAAGCCGTTCTTCAGTGCAATCCCTCTCCTTGCCTACACTGTGAATCTTCTTTCACTATAAAAGATGTCATGGTAGCCCCTGTTGGCCTTTATGATGGCTCTGGGTCTTATCCTAATATCAATGGATATGTAAAACAAACAATCTTTGTTCTTGAAGGTATTGTTTATCCTCTGACTTAATATGAGTTTGAGCCAAGGGTGCTATTATCTTTTGCTGTCCATGGTAACCCATGTCTGTGTGCACATGTGTGATTGTCTCATGGCAACACTTCTCATGTCATCAGCTGTTAAGAAGTCTCGCAATACTTGCAATAAAGAAGAACCAGAAGGGGAGCAAGTTTTTCAGGTTAACTACATTGCTCAGAAGTCATCAACATTGAAACTAGGGGAACCAAAAAGAGATATTTTAAACTGATTACAATACTTCATCAAGTATGATCATACATGTTCATGCCATTATTGTTTAAAATATGGTCTTATGATAGGAAGTTTTATACTTAAAGCCTATTTATAAAGAAAGCCTCATATATAACAGATTTGGCTTGTAAGCATA
Organism: Pyxicephalus adspersus; assembly: GCF_032062135.1. Classification (NCBI taxonomy): domain Eukaryota; kingdom Metazoa; phylum Chordata; class Amphibia; order Anura; family Pyxicephalidae; genus Pyxicephalus; species Pyxicephalus adspersus. Next base: position 74,751,057 of record NC_092859.1, on the reverse strand, counting down.
TATACAGTTGTAAAGCAAGTGTGTCCACTGACAGATGTGTCCATTTTAAAACCAGATATTTATATACCATATATATTTTCTATATAGGCTGCTTGAACAAATACTTGGACCATTGTTGACTCAAATGGCCCAATTTACTTAGTGTAAAATACGGTTAGAATGATCTACTGCAGCTAAAATGTCTGCTTGATATGCATACTACTTTTTAATTCTGCAGACCTCCAAGCCAAGCATGAAGGAAAGGTTCTATAAAAATTCTTTACCAGTAAAGTCTTTAAACTCCTCTCAACGTTTCTTGCCTCCTCCTCTTCTGACAGTTCACCACTAATTTCTAAAGTTGGACAGAAAAGGGACACATAAGGACAGAGCTGTTTCTACACTTTAAAACGTGTCACTGCCCCCTAATAAATGCTGTGAAACTATAAAATAAATTGCAAGCAGGCAGGTTTTTTATTGCACTCGGGACAAGTGATGTTGCTTCTGCAATAAAATAATCCTACCTGCCTACCTGTTGTTTGCAATTATTTAACTAAACTTACCTGTCCTTACTACTTTTTTGGCACTGGCATCTTTACTCAATCTCTTCCAGGTTTGATCTTTGCCCATACCGATTGGCCAGGCTGCAATGATGTGCTACCTGTGCACATGGGAGTACAGTCATGACTAGGGCAAAGCAGAGGAAGCCATGAACTGCACCTTCCCCAATCTAACCCAACTTTCCCATTAATTAGACAACACCACCTGTTGGATTAAATTGGCCATAGCAGCTCATTTTATTAACCATTGTATGTATTAACCACCTGAGC
>NC_092859.1:74745045-74748917 GCF_032062135.1 Pyxicephalus adspersus | reverse complement strand
ACATACTTTCATATATACATCAACATATGTAAAAAACAACAATTTCCATGACAGCCTTCTTTTCCACCCCTCCATTGTTATCTTTCTAGGTCCATAAAACAATTCCTCCCTTCCTAATCCTTTTACCAAATACCTCCGCTCACTAACCAGGCCCCCAGCCGCTATCACATCGCCTCGGGGACAATTAGCGGATAACCCCTTTTAACAACTAGCCCCACAACAACCAAGTGTCATGCAGGACCACCACTACCGAAACCGAGCCCATCCCCTGATAGGCCCTACCCCCTTCTTCCCTTTCTTCCCTAACCTTAACCCCTTCATGGACCTAGTAAAAAACCGCCCTGCTCCTATGACAAATGCCCAAACATTATTGCTACAAAAAGGGAGGGAGGGTGGGAGTTGCTCGCTCCCAGAATTATTGCCTATCCCCTCCCTTTGTGGTCCCTTTTAAACTCTTGCCCAAAACTCCTCCCTGCACCAATAACCCCCCAATCCAAACCATCCAACTTTCCCGCATATATATATATATTTGTTTTTTTTATATTTCCCGCCCTTTCTCATTCCCGCTCTCTCTCACATATTTTTTTTTTTTTAAACACTTAACCCCTGCTTCCCCTGCCTTCCCTTCTTACCCAGTCATGCAGCCCTTCGCCTAAATAGATCCAGCCCTTCGCCTAAAGGATTATTCGCCTAAATAATCCTTTCTTGGCAGACATTTAGGATTGAATGCTGAGCTGTACATCGTGTATAGTATACAGAAGATTTCGAAAAGGCAAGCAAGTTTGCTTAATTGCAAAGGCAATTTTTTTTTTACGAAAATAGGTTTAGTTCCACTTTAGCTTTGGTTTATTCAATGACATTTTTACAAATACAGTTCTCTTCTTTACTTGACTGGATGGGTAAAGTGACTAAAGTTTCCTGTCAGCTCAATTTCCACTTTAGCAAGTCTGGCCTAGTTTCACTTCCCTTCACTACCCTTCACCTCACTTGACTGCCCTTCACACTTTGGAAATTCAGTCCCATTAGGTATAATCAGCCAGCGTATGGGTACCTTTACATTATGATTTTTACCAATTAGCTGGCCCTCTTCATTCTGTAAGTGTCCACATTCAATGTGCAGATTCTTTGCCAACTTGATTAGATGATTGGATTGACTGAATAATTATAAACGTACTATGATCTACAAATCTGTCTATAGCAAAGTGACAGAATGATTAACTGTGCTCCAGGCAAACAGTACATTCAATGCAAACACGTACTGCTTTTTGCAATTAAGGATTGCTTTATTTTGTACTTTCCTGATGCTCTTTCATATGTTAAGGGCTTTAAACACTCAGATGCTGAACTGAAATAAAACATGAAAAAGTACAGACACAAGATAAGGCTGACAATATATATATATACATTTATATCTATATATCAAAAGCTAACATAAAAATGTTTTGAAAATGATCAATTGTATACTGTAATGCAATACTGCAAGTTATGTTTCTCTGCTTTTGCTTTGCTTGCAGTAGAAAGTGATTTGGATAGTTATTAGACAGAGCAATACTATGAGATTGCAGGAGCAAAGTCACTTGACATCCATTTGATTATATGTATTTTGGTGTCTCTTGCAATCACACTTATAAACTAATCTCACTCTAAAAATCCCTGCCTGGAAAATGTGCATTGTACAATATGCTACAAGTCATTACATCTTGTAATTTTGAAAAGTGAATGCATGCTGCAGCAGGAGGATGGAGCCTATATAGCGCATATACACTAGGTGCAATGAAGGTCATACAGAGTACACGAGCATGGTTGTCTAGTTAAGGAAGACGCACACCTTGGCATCAATTGTGCAATAAGTATACCATATGTGTTCAGGTTCTTGGATTATGTATGTAGGCTGTGGAGAGAAGGAGTAATTTTATTAATCGGATAGATTAAGCATCTCTCTTTCTAATTACCAGTTTAATTAACCTTGGCACGCGGTGCTATCAGCTAGCGAGGGAGCAACTGTAAATTTCCAGCTTACAAGGAAAAAGAGTCTTGTGGATAGGGAGCGTGCGCTGGCTGAAGCTGGCGGCATGGCACAAAGGGTTAAGAGCCATATCCGACAATCAGCATAGATTGTCAACTCTCAAGAGCGGGGACCTCTCCACCCCTTTTATTTGTGTGTGTCAGAGTATTCATGAATAATTATGCGTGTTACTCTCTCTTCCTTCTGATCCTCATTTCATGCTACGGCACGGGAAATTATGCCTGTGTATAAATAAATCATAAACAATACTTGTTATCGTTTATTTGTAAGGTGCTACTTTATTAGTCACAGTACAATGTGGGAGACAAACAATAGGGATGTGCAGTATAACAATATATATTATAATTAACATGCTGTCACTTTCATTTACGGCAGCTTGGAAAATCTTGCCTGGCAGTTTTTAGAAAACAACTCTCATCTCAGTAATAGTAGCTGTAAATGCTGTGTAAGAAGTCATGCAAGCAACAGGGATCATCAATCACTCATGTGTCTATACATACTCCAAAACAATAGCTACTCATACACAGACAAACCTTGTTATCAGTTTGCTGAGCAGTTCAATTGGTGGAAATTTCAAGATACACAAATGCTCGTGTAATATAATGCAGTGCGTTTTTAGTACGGTGTGGTGTAAGGGTTTTAGCATAACAGACAACAATACCAAATAGCAATATAATCAATAACAAAAAAAAAAAAATCAATACTTCATACTCAGTAATCACTAGTCACTTTCTGGTCCATACCCTTATTTCAACCCTATATCCAAAGTTAGCTTTAACCAAAGCCTAACACAAATTTCTACTAAAAATGTTTGCAAAAATATGTAAAAAGACTAATTTACAAAAGAAATTTTGGTTGTACACTTAGCAAAGTGATTTTCTTACTTGCAAACAGTTGAATGATTGAAGTCAGCAGAGATTTCACACTTACTAAGCTGGGTGAAATATCATTTGAATGATATGCTATGTGAATGGACATAAATTATTTTGAAAAGCCAAAACAATAAACAGGCAGTTGTCAGTCTCTCCAATCATTTTTTGAATATTGCACATAATAGGGGTATGGCAGGGGTATCAATTGCCTACAAATTTGAGCAAAAACTATCCCTCTTCCCTGTCTGCAAAAGTTGCAAAGGCATGGCAGCCAGATTCCAGATTTTCCTTTGACAACAGTAAACTGGAACTTGATTGGTTTTGGCAAGGTACTGCACTTGGCATACTGCTAGCATGCTTTTTTGGCTGCTGTACATTACAAAGTTACAGTGATTGGTGGTCAGAAAGGATTGCTAATACATGGATGCAGTAAGGCTGATTATAAGGCAATATCATATTTGTGTTTTTGGCAGACTGAAATGACTTAGCCTTTCCAAGGGTGGGTGTTGTGCTATCATGGTTTCAAATAGTAATGGGAATAAGGGATTTTTGAATAAATAAGATAGTGGCCCCACCAAAGCTGATGTTTTGTAAGGAGAAGTTTTCAAGACAAGATTTTTTCATAACAAGAGATGATAAAGGAACCTTTTAAACGGACTTCAGTGAGAAATCAGAGGTAGGCTTCATGTGACAAGGTTCCAGTGTTATATTACTATAGAGCTATACAATTGAACACACAAGAATGGGACTGCCATTTGTTAGTGGATTCAACAATTCATGACCAAGGGTAGTTTGGATCTCCCGCCCTCACCCCCCAAAAGAAAGAACCCCCAGCAAGGTTTTTCCCAAAACCAAAACATTTCCCGCACCCCACTTACTATTTTAACTTTTCCCGCATTCTCCCCCGCTATTGCCTTCCAGCCTAAATTCTTCTCCCAAAAACACACTGACACCTTCCTTGGGTTTAAATTGGC
>NC_092859.1:74743524-74744842 GCF_032062135.1 Pyxicephalus adspersus | reverse complement strand
AAACTAACACAACCCCATTTTTCACTGTGCCCAATTGCACTATAACCAACAACCAACTCCAGTTTACTCCACCAAGCTGCAGGTCTAGGAAAAAAGGTAAAGTCCATTCCACCAAAAATTGTTTACCCACACACTGGCCCCTAGCCGCCCAGCTCCACCTCAGGGGCCCCACCATAATACCATTTAAATAGGCACCCTACCAATGGGTTGCCCTTCCCAATTACCAACAGGACTCTTACCCTCCTAAACCCCAACCGCCTCCAACACATAGCCTTGCTCCAAAGGGAGGGTTGGTGGGAATTTTCCTTTTCAGAAATAACTGTCGCTCACTTCCGACGGGCCCTCTTACTTAAACCTTTCTATCCTCCTCCCCTTAACTTCCGACCGAACCTCTAGTTAATCCCACCCCTTAACCTCCCTCCCTCACATTAACCCATACATAACCTGCTACCGGTAACAGAAAAAAGGGGGGGGCTGCCCAAACACCCAGTCATGTGGGCCTTACGCTTAGTCCGCTGCTGCAGGCCTCCCTTTACATATAATATTTGTATATAACTGTATGGAGAAAACAACAAAAAAAATCTATTTATGTGCACAACTCAGTGTTGGTTGCCAGAACCCAGCAAATCCTGACTTTCCTGCAGCTGCTGGGACTGAATGAATGGACAATAAAGACGGTCGAAGATCTCAACTAGGAAGAGAAGAAGCAAGAAGATGGTGATGCCCACTGATAGACTGGGGACAGGTGAGTATAGTGGGATTTAGTTCCACTTTAAAGTCCTAAGAATGTTGTAGATGTATGTGAATCTGGCCAGGAATTTAACCTATATACCGACCTATAACCTCTATAAGAAATTAATCCACAATTGGCGTAGATTGCATTCAAATACTAATTTGTCTAAGATTGACCTGGCCAGCAATTTCAGCTCTGAAAGCTACTAGCCCTGTATGATGCTAAGTGAATTTTTTTGCAAGAGTCCTAAAAATGTATTATGAGATATGCAGGAAACTCCTGCAAATGTTGGTGTCAAGGTGCATGCATCTAGAATTAAAATTGTGCCATTTTTTCTTGCATGGAAGATGCGCCAGCAAAAAAACCTTGCTGTCCAAAAGAAACATAAGAACAAAATCTCATGACTAGGGTAGCTTGGACCATTGCCCAATCCAACATCCCCCCTCCACACTTACCTCTACTCCACCTTACCCTTGCCAGCCCTCCCCCTCCCCTTTATTCCAAAAATACTCCACACCTTTTTGCGTTTAAAATGGCTGGCAAGCAGCCGTTTATTAACCATAAATAAAACTTTAACAATTTCCA
>NC_092859.1:74649073-74743364 GCF_032062135.1 Pyxicephalus adspersus | reverse complement strand
TTCCTACTATAACCCAAACATATTGCCAACAACTAGGTTGCAGGTCCGGAAGGTAAAGTCCGCCACCACCAATCTCAATAACAATCCAACCGCCACATCATTCTGGCCCCTAGCCGCTCTACACCCTCTCAGGGGCCTCCACCTTTCACCACTTAAAAGGGGGGATTTCACCACCACCTCGGGTGTCCCCCAACCATAATTAATCCCGACTCTTACCTTCCACCAAACCTCAACCGCCACCACACCGAACTATTAGGGCGGGTGGGTGGGCAATTTCCTTTCTCGAAAAACTGTCCTGGACTTCTGTTGCACTCTCCTTTTACCTCCTCCTATCTCCTCCCCTTAAACTTTTGACCTGACCTTCTCTCTCCCCCTTTGCTTCCCCGCATAACTCCACCTTAACCCTTTCTCCCCCCTCTTTCCTTGTGCAGCCCGAGCACGCCTGTCATGCAGGCCCTCGCACATTTCCCTGCTACGGGCCTCTCTGTTTGCTGCTAATAACCATATAATGAGCTGTTTACTAAAGTAACACAGTAACATTAGACATGTTTGGTCAAAACTGAAGATACCAACTGTGAAGCTTGGTGGTAACTATGTTATGGTTTTAAGGATGCTGCACTGCTTCAGGGCCTGCGCAGCTTTTAGTCATTGGGCCTGATTTATTATAGCTCTCCAAGGCTAGAGAGAATACACTTTCATCAGTAAAGCTGGGTGATCCAACAAACCTGGGCTGGATCTGGTCCAGGATTGAAAACATTTGTTTGCAAATAGCAAATTACTTTGAAGAAATCTATTCCAGGTTTGCTAGATGGCCCAGCTTCACTAATGAAAGTGTATCCTCTCCAGCCTTGGAGTGCTTCATTAAATCAGGCCCATTGAATCAACCATGATTTTTGCATCATATTAAGGTGAGCACGTGAGTCCAGTTGGAAAAACACAATTGTCTGATTCAAAAAAGAACCTTTTTAACTCAAAAATGACTTACATTCTACCTGAAAACCCACCAAGCAGTGTCATGTCTTCAGTATCTGACAAACTTTGTATGAATTCAGTTTATAATAGCGATTTGTAACATTACATCTACAGAATATAATGTGTAACCTAATGCACAGAAGCTGCACCTAAGACCCTCATGTAGGTTTACTACCACTGCTCTAACCCTTACCAATGCAATAAAATACACTGGAGTTTGATTCTGCTCAAGATCAGTGTCATACTGCGCCCCTTGGATCATCTACTACATCTACTTCATTTAATACATCTGAAACTGATGTCGTTCAGCTTCACTGACCTCAATATAAATCCTCAGGAATTGCTGTTTGGTCTAGGAATCGGAATGTGGCTGTTGCTGTGGGAAGACTGAAGCTACAGGACAAGATAATGTAACTCTAATGGAAGTAGTCACAGGAAAAGGAAAACCAAAGCCGCTTGATTACTGTCACACAGTCAGAGTCCATCTGCTTGACTAGCTTCACAGTTCCGGCTTCATCTAGCGCAATGGACACTGTCCATAAATCTAAATTTCATATGATCAAGGGGGTCACATAATTAACAGTTACATGACATAAGCAAACAATAAAACTCCAACAAAACTCAATCAGCAGCATTTCTGCATGAGCACGTTATCGATAGCAAAGCACTGTTTTATATACAGCTATATATTGTTGAAAAATGTTTTTCTGCGTAAAAGCAGCATTACTTAACCACATTGTTCTAATTTCCAGGCAAGGCAGTTATTTTCATTTTATTTCTTGTTACTGTACCAGACTTTTAATGCGGAAATGTCTTGATGTCCATAGGATGCTACCACTTCCTTTGTTCTGTTTGCTCAATGTCGGTGTGTGTGTGTCTATTCTTATTCTTTATGTCTGAGCAGTAGCGCAGAACCACACGTCTTGTTTTCAATGCAAATCTTATTAGCTATTCTTAATATATTAGGAAATTAAATTGCTGTGGACGGGCTCTGCTACATTGGCAGCTTCTTGATTGCTACTGAACAACCAAATATTTTCACTACGTACCCAAGCCAAGTTTGCTTCAATTATTGTCAACTGCTACATCATTGTAAGAGACCTGAGTACATTTTTGGATTGTTCAGCGTCTGCGTTGTTCTCACGTAGTCCACGTTACACTGGCATGTGAAGCATTGGAAATTAAAGAAATACTACAGTGAAACAGCTAGGTACACAGTAGTAATACACATATTTTATGGTTTGCGTGCAGATGGATTTATTTTGCAAAGCATATCTTGTATTCTACACGCCGTCTCTACAATGCACAGCCAATCACGTGACAAGTGTAGGGACTAGGTAAACCTGAACTCCAGGCATATAAGAGGCCTGTTTTATCTGTCAAGAACTCTTCCATACAATAAACCTGAGTTGGTCAGGGCAAGAGACTAGATTTTATTTTGTTGCAATTCAGATACATTTGCAGGTCTGTACACCCACAGATTGTGAACAAACAGTGATAAGAGAAATTAGTAGCCATTCCTATTACAATAAAAAGTAGAACATGCTATATAGCAGTGTTTCTCAACCAGGGTTTTGTAGAAACTAAAGTTATTTCAAACTTTCTCCCATGTTAAAAAGTTTCAGAATAACTGCTATATATTGAGCTCTGTTGACTGATTTTCGAGTACGCTCCATTTGTCGTACATAAATCCCTTTTCAATCCCAGTCTGTAGGATAACATTCTTAGGCATACACAGTGATCCATCTGGGAATAAGCACCATGCACCTGTATGTGCTTCTAGTTCTAGGATCTCACACTAATAAACAGGAATCAATCAGTGTAGTCTCTGATCATGTGTATGCCAAGATAGCCAATCATAATCACATGTTTTTTTCCAAGCAAATCAGCAAGCTGTGACTGTAAACTATTGTGAGCAAATGAAAAAATGTACAAAATGTTTTTTTTTAACTATAAATATATATTTCTGAATATTAAATCTGTATAGTAAAACTCTCTACACCGAAAAAAAACCCAAAAACATTTGGCTACACATGAAGCCTCCATTATGTGCATCACTGGGTTTATAGAATTAAAATAGTTTCAAAATTATATTCTGGTTTTCTTTTTTCCAGATTGCTTCCTGCCTTCTGCTTTAACCACCTGAGCGTTACACTGATTTCTAGATTTCTGTTCCAAAAGCGTCACAGGTTTTCATGAAATTTTTCAATCACCAGGATTGTGGTGTGGTTGTATGGAAGTATTCTACCTGTACCTGCTGACATATAATGCAATGCATACTGCAATGACAACACTGCACCGGCCTTGGTATCAGCTCATGCAAAGCTGCCACTCTAAAATGGGAAGTGAAAAAAAATGACAAGATCACAATGTAAAATGTTTTATTTTCCTAGCAAATTACTCATAGGTGTGTATTCACAAAATGAGTTCACCACACATTGGCAAGGAATCCTCCAGTGTTAGATCTTTCTCGAAAGAAAATACTATAGAACTTTAACGGTGAAAAACCCTCGATTCCTCCACAAACCGAGCCCAGTGAGTTCCGTTCTGTCTCGGCTTCCCTATCCTTTTCAATGCAGATGGAACAGCGGGTGATTCCGATTTCTATTTTCTGGGATCCGCTCACATCACCCAATCATGCTCTGCATATACGTGAGATCAGATGACGTGTCTTCCTGCAAATGTGAAAGAAAAGGGTGTCGATCCCACTGCGCATGTGTGAGATGAGCACTTTTTTTTTAAATTAAAGTAAAGCCCCATATGACGCATGCCTGATCATAGACATGTGCAGAAAGAGCAGCCCACAGCCCCCTGGGATATGTGATGTATATATCCAATAAAATATTTCACCTGGGAAAAGTGTTAAAAAAACAAACATTTTTCTATGACATATTAATGGGCAGCACGGTGGCTCAGTGGTTAGTGCTCCGGCCTTTGCAGTGCTAGCTCCCAGGTTTGAATCTCTATCACTATCTGCATGGAGTTTGCAGGTTTGCGTGGGTTTTCTCTGGCTACTCTGGTTTCTTCCCACATTCCAAAAACATGCAGTTAGGTTATTTGGCTTGACCTTAGACTACATTAATAACATATGTCTGAGGTAGGGACATTAGATTGTGAGCCCCTTTGAGGGACAGCTAGTGACATGACTATGGACTTTGTACAGCGCTGTGTAATATGATGGCGCTATGTAAGAAAGAGCTACCCTGTTACAAATGTGATGATAGTTCTGCTCTAATGGACGCATACCATATATGTGTTCTGTTCATCTGGGATATAATGATAACATAATAAAGCTTTGTGAAATGAGGTGCATCAGAACCACAAGTCCCAGCATGCCTGTGTTCCCCTTGGAATCCCATTTCCATGATATATATATATATATATATTCCCCATTTCTCATACAAAGAGGACCCTTCATTTTGTGTATATCTGAGTAATAAACCCTAACTGACTAGAATAGCTGGGACCTCACAGCCTGTCATACCCCTGTACACATTACCCCCTCCCCCCACCTGCCTACCAACCACCTGTCTATCCTGAGAGAGGGCTTCACACTTCCTGCTTCCCCTTGAGCCCCCCTTCTCCTAAACAGGACCAGGTAACTCTTTCCTTTCCCTCTTGCTGTTCCCCTGGCACCACTGACCACTGTCAATTCTTTCCCTAAAAGCCTCACTTTCCAGGAGTCAGGAGGGTGCCTGCTGATCCATAATGTCTATGAAGGAATTCTTGCATACATCTGCATCCCTCCCCCCTCCCTGACAGGCAGCAGCTGGGGTTAGGATGCCTGCGGCAGCAGCAGTGCTGTTTCCTCTACTCACACAAGCCGTCACTATAACCAGCTGTTGCGTCTCCTCCGCTCCGTCCAACCAGCTGTGATCCGGGCCGGGTTTTCCCTGCGCGTGCCTGCATGTCCCTTCCTGACTCGCTCGCTGACTGGCTGATTCCCCCCTCAGCACTCTGCATTGCTGTGGCAGAGCCCATAAGCCAGCACGGGAGAGTGAGGAGCAGCCGTGTGCATTGCCTGGAGACCGCTCCGGTGTGGCCAGGTGCTGAGCTACACTTACACGGGGTGCAGCGCCTATGGAGGGCTCAGTGACAGAAGACTGCCATGTACTGCGGAATGGAGGAATACCCTAAAACCTGTCCCCTTGTCACTTCTCTCTCGTCATAGCCAGTGACAGCTCAACTTGTGCTCTGCAATGGGCTCATGGCCGGGGGACTTGGACAGCAGAATGGGAGCAGCATGTTTCCTGCTGGTCAGTGGCTTTCTCAGTTTGCAGCTTCCTCCCTCTGGTGAGTTTGACATGTCCAACTTGTGTGGCAGCTACAATGGGAAGTTGTGTGCTTGGCTAGTCACTCGTGTGCTGCCAGCTCTGTGCCCATGTGTACCTCATGTGCCCATGTGTGGGGCTTTAGCTTGTCTCCCCTCACAAGAGATGGGTATAGGGCAGCGCCATACACTCCATGTACTGCGGTATGTCATACACACATTACATGCATCACAAGATATGCAGGAGGACATTGCTGGTATCTATGGCTTGTATATAAGTTACAGAAGGAAATTAGCTGGGGCCATGGCAGATACCAGGGCTTTGAAGAGTCTGCAAGCATTGGCACTGACATTGGTATTTTTTTTATATACCAGCTACACTTTGCATTAAGTTCTACAATGTATGCTGAATCCTTCGCAGGAGCCATTCTCATACAGGGCACCCAATGCTTTGCCTGATTGACCCGTGCCTTGGTTTGGGGGCCAATGCCACCTGGCAGAGCCAGGAGCATGACACCTTCTCCTGTAAGGGTGGCATTCTCATCATCAACATTAGCTGGCCATTCACTCCACTGGCAGCATTTATATATATTACCCCAAGATGTACAAATGATTTCTAGGGTTCCCCTGTGATTGTAATATAGACAGGTTGGACTGTGATACAAGGCTAGCAGCCAAATATTCTTTGTGCTACTATGCAGTGTGTGTATAGGAGTATGGATGCTGAATATTGACGACTGGGCTCACAGTTATTACGGATGAACAGCTTGCACGCATTCTATTGCAGTTCCGTCAGCAGAAGTACAATTTCCTACGGACATGCAAATAGCCGACAAAGTAAAAAATCACATTTCTGTAAATACTTTCTCAGCACTGTGAAGTTCAGCAATCGTCTACAAACATTTCCCCCTAGAGATCACATACATTGCATGCTTGATTGGCCTATATACCACACAGAGGTAATGCTAAGGTATCCCTGTGTGTTACCAGGGTCAGAATTACATGCGGGCAGACAGGGTATTATAGATGAGGTCAGGAAGCCAAGGATTCACTTTGCTTTATTATTTACTGGATCCTGCCTTTGCAGAAAACACTGATAATAACTCATCACAAACAGGGCCTAGAACTGCACTATTGGCTGATTTAGTGCAACTCACAGGGAATGTTTTACAATTTGGCATTCTGCAGAACATTATTTTCCTGGGGGATCTTAATCACTTGTTCAGGTGACAAAACTCAATCTGAACTAAAGACATTTCTCTTCATTAGCAAGAACTACAATTTACAACATGGGTAGGCAGCAAGATAGATAAATATAGATAGATCATTTGTTCTCTGTATTCATTGCTCCAGTTTTATTACTGATGGCGGTACAGAACTACTATACCTTTGGGGACATTAATGATCCTGTCTATAGCTCTGCAGTGCTCACATGTTTACTATGGAGCACATTGTACCATGAACTAAATGTATTGTTATATTGTGAGCAGGTGTACATCTAGATTTGTGTTGGCTTTACAAGGTTTATGGACTGGATATCTATTCCTTTGTCTGTTTAGAATCTCAGATTAAAAGAGTTTGTGTTTTAAAACAATTCCGCTTGCCGTCCATTAGTCAGGAGTTTGGGTGTCTGTGTAGGGGCACATAGATGTGTATGTCTGGGAGCACTAAGTGCCTGTGTCTGTATTTCAGTGGCAGTAATGAGCTTTTGTTGCAGATAGGTATCTACTTGTCCTGCAATATTTGTTGCCTGTGTGAAAATACATTAGTACCTGGAGTGTGAATGTCATTCTGTTCCACCTCGTTCGCTATATGATTGCATTAGGGAATGTGAAGACCCTGAATGAATGCGTTTAGGTCGTTCAAGCCTGTACGTTTATGCTGAAGTTCTTTGTAGTAGAAAACACAGGCAAAACGTGTGGCTGTGCAGAAAGGACGTGATGTGTCTAGCTCTCTGCTTGTGTGCTTGTGTTCAATAAAGCAACAATGTGTATTGTGCATCTAAAGATCCTGGTGTAAAGAGAAATGTATTATTACTGCAAGATTAGTAACAATGCAAGTGCCAATCATTTTATATATATTTTCACAATATATGCAGAACACAAGCCTGATTATTTATACTTAAATACCCATCTAATTACCTTTTCATAAAAGCACTTGTGTATACTAATTGATGCGATAGATGGATAGATAGATTAGGTAGTTTAAAAGATTGATTTTAAAGCACTTAATACTTTCATGCTGGTCAGGCTATCCTGATAGTAAAAGGTGACACCTGTTCTTTATGGAGAGAGAGATATCTAACATCTTGCACTGCTATTGCAAACCAGATGTGCCAGATGTTGTGTTGGCATATCATAGTGAACCTTCGCTGGTCAGATGTGCTGGGCACTACTCCAGCCCTTCACAGATTTCCTGTGAGAGTTACTAGAAAGGTGCTGGGATAAATTGATATTTCTACTTGAATATGTTAGGTGGGACATAACTGAATCATTACAGTGATTATGTTCTAATATTCAGTACTAAATATCTATCAAACTCTGGTTGAAGTTATATTACTGAATCTTACATTGACAACAAGGTGTAGGTCACCTTCTGCCAAGGCTGGCATTGAATCTTCAGCGTTATCTAAGCCGATCGAGACTGAGATGGCAGACATGTAGTGTAAGGACAACTTGATGACCTCAAAGAGGTATATGGGAGGATTTTTGAAATGGGAGAGGAGCATTCATGATTTGATGTCACGTGATTGATGCTTTGTGTTCTTTACTGTCTAATGCAGACTATAACATATGTGCATAGCCAAAATTAAGAATCTGTAGCCAGCATCATGCATGACTTCTCCGCCATTGGCATCATCAATCATTTTAAAGGCACTTACAAAAGATTTGATTTGTATTTTAACCAACAGCTCAAAAAAAACATTACCATTTAATGCTCAAACCAGCCAGAGTTATTTACAGAGGTTTGAATAATTTTTTTGTAGTGGATTGGCTATGAATGTCCACAGCTGGGCTTCACTGGTATAGCGGAAATAGTCCTTCAAATTACCTATAATAGCCCATTGTCTGTACAGACATGAGCTGGAACAAGATTACCAATCTGTTGGGCATTCATAATAAAATGCATGTTGGACCAAAAATAAATATTTCTTTTGAATTTATCAATGGTAAGAACATTAGCTAACATCTGGCTGACATCTAATGAAGCTGGTCAGCATACCAGCTGTGGAAACCATAACCAGTAAAAGCTTGTGTCAAGAAACCTAACCCAAGGGCTTACATCATTAAACATCTGCTACCCACACATCCATTTCTTGTATCCTTTAAAATCTTACATTGTTTTCACTTCAACCATTGTAATCTCCAAATAAAGCACTTGTTCACTCCTCTAGTCATTTACCACATTTCACTTGATATAATTAGTGCCTCTGTAATGTAAAAAGCAATTACCTGGTTCTATGAAACTTGCCAGTAGATAATACAAAAATTGTTCAGCATCCTTTAATGTTTATGAAAAGCAGGTTGTAATCCAATGATAGGCGAAATAATACGATTGTGGATTCAAACCTTGGAATATGGTAATAAGGAATCCACAAATAAAATATTCTACAATCCAAATTTTTGTTAGAGATTACAATTTATACAATGACAATACCTCTAATAAACAAGATAATAAGAACATGAATGCCACAATCCACATGGGGAAACAGTGGGTTCCTTCATTGTAAGCCTAGTAAAGGCTTTAACTTTTATTCCCAAAGTTGTACCTGTGTTAACGTGATTGTGTTTAGGTAAATAATAGTATTATTATAGTTTCTATGCGTATATATATATATATATATATATATATATATGTGTGTGTGTGTGTGTGTGTGAAGCATCCATATTTACGTATCCTTTTATTCCACGTTCAAGAGCCCTGTCTATAGAACTTTACTGAAAATAATATGTTCTGACTACAGGGAAGACTGGCATACAGATACACACTAAGAGAATTTATTGTACAACTTTATAAGTGAAATTCAATCATGAAAACATCATGAACAGCAGGCAAGTAAAAAGAAGAAATCAATAAAATGCACTTGTATAACTTAGTAATTTGGTAAAGTTTAAACTAATAACTCAAAAGAATAATTTAATGAAAATACACAACAGACTCCTTTAAGCAGCAACCCAACAGGGTAAAGTAATAACTGAACTCAACATGAAATAAATATGCAGATTAAAATGGGTAGCAATAACTGAAAAAGCAAAAAAATACTTTTCTCATATGAATGTTTTTAATTTGTTATTATATATATGCTTTGTAAATTGGTTTACATTGCATGGATAACCAGCATTAATAGTCACCTGGTAAGGGAATCCATTGGAACCCTTACCATTTTGGAGTGTGAGGTCATTCGTATCATAATATGAAATCACTTTTTGGGCCACTGTGCAAGAAAAATATGAACCAATAAGGGATCCACAGAATTGCTGAGGTGGTTTACTGAGTTGAGATTTGGATACTCATATACTCTCAGTAGGAGTAGGTGTAAAGAAGGATATACGGTATATGTTACATCCTTCCTGAGCTTTTAGACATTTAGACATAGATATTCTGTTTTCCAACATTTTATTTGCTTCAAACTCTGTAAACCCTAGCAGATTTTACTTAAATAAATCTGTGCAATACTGCAACTAATAAAAATGTGAGAACTTTAAATGAAAGAATCCTTATTATATTTTTCCTGCTACTTTGATTAAATATGTCATTGTAAAGCAATAGATCAAAGTGAAACTGCAGGCTAACAGCTAAATACACGTTTCAGATAAATATGTGCAAACTGTTTCCCATCCAAATAATTTGAAATCTGTTCAGCTACACTTTTGATTTACACACTACTTGTCTAAGAAGATGACACCACCACTTCCAGTTTCGTCTTTGCAGTACATGCACAAGTTACAGGTGAGGTAGGTGAGTTATCTGAGCTCTTGCCTATCCTACTAGAAGGTACAGAAGGACTATTTCAAACCTTGTGCACATGTAAGTAATTATATTACATTTCTATGATAGTTTACCCTTGAGCATTCTTATTGTAAAGAACATCTTACTATCCTAGCAAAATCATCTTTCCTATATACACAGTTAATATATATTTGCCCTTTGTCTAATCAATAGAATAAAAAGTTTGTAAGATCCTTACAGATATTTTATGCATTTATAGATATTGGTTTAAACACTAGTGGCCTTATTTCCTTTGTTAAGTTTGTTAAGTTAAAGATGTGTTTGATTGGCATTGAGTTCTCCTGTTTGTCTTACTCATAAAATCACCAATTCACCCCAAATTCTCTTTCCTCTGTGTTTTCTCCAGCTGTATTTCATATTATTAGGATGTATATTTGTTAAATAATAATAGGTATTAATAAGTAGTATTCCAACATGGTCATGTGACCGTAAAGTGACATTAAATTTTACTATCAAACTTACACAGGTTTGTATCGGTGTAAAATCGGTGGTTAACTCAACATAAGTTCATGAGTGCAGCCCGTGGCACTGCCAGCACCACTGATTGTATTTAGTGAATGGTAAACCACAGAAAGACTGCAGACATGCGTTGGGAAATGATACGTGTTTGTAGACTTTCTGCTAGAACAGGAACATACTGTAGGTGTTTTATCATGGGAACAAGCTCTTGAACAGTGTTTCTTAATCAGGTGCCTTTTCGGTCAGGTTAAGTGACACCAATGATTTTTTTTAGCTATCTGTAGGGATGACATTCTTACCACTGGCCGGCCATGTAAGAGGCATTTTTCCACTGACCACCACACTAATGTACTGTGAGCTGTGGATATTTTTTTTATAGTAGGGGTTACCTGAGATCTGAAAGTTACTTCAAGGGTTCCTCCATGATAAAAAAATCAAGAAAGACTGCTTTAGAAGTTAATCATAGGCTGGAAAGATATTACATGATATTTTACACATCCTCCCTCGTATCTTCCTTTGGACTTCAATACCATTTTTATGCTAATAGAAAAAAAAAAAACATCTTAACTGCCCTCAGTACTCCTCCACAGGCCTCCAATTTTCTCACCTATAACCTTTTAGCATTCATGGTTCCAAGACTTCTCTGCAACTGCTCCCTTTCTCTTAAACTCTCTTGTCCCATTAGGCTGTCTTTTACCTTTAACACTTTCTCTCAACTATCATTATTTAGCCACAATGTCATCTCTCCTACCTGTTGTATACTACTCTCCTCAGCGCTTTGACTGGATACTTTGCACCTTGTATGTATGCAGTTTATCTACTGTCCCTATTTTCTGTACAGCATTGTGTAACATTTTGGTGTGTTATAAAAAAAATAATATTAATAATAATGACTTCTAGATATCACTGATTTTACAAACCTTAGCAAATCAGTGCTTCCACGTTTTATATTTGTTTTACCATATCTATTATAAAAGATCAGTGATTAAAAAAAAATTAAAAAACGAAGGAATGGACAGCACAAAAAGGAAAACAGTGTGAAAATAATAAAGCAAAATATATATCTACTAAAGTATATGTTATTGCAGTGGCTTATGTGCACTAAAATGCTGAATACTGTCTGTAGGGGCTCCCAGGACACACAATGAGTGCCAAAGGTCCCCACAAGTCAGGTAGCAGGGTTCAAAAAATATTTTTATTCTTATTGCTCTATAAAAGCTGTATAGCACAGTCAAAGTGGATGGAACTCGATATATGTATGACTTTACAAATCTTTTACAGTTCTTATATTGTGTGGAAATACACACATCATGAAATAAATCCATCCACATTTTGTGACACTATATTTTCCAGGGAAATTAAAATAGGTAACAGAGTTTTTACCATAAAGAATGTTGTGTCAGAAATATCTGCTGAATTCACTGTCACATAACACTCACATTTCTGTTTAAAAATTGAAACCGAAACCAGTTGCAGAGCATGAAGCATGTTTGTTTTGTACTTGAATACCAGTTTTATATATTGGAATATTGGAAAAATGGCATTTATTATGGTGGGATAAATTGGCCTGTTTATAGGTCTAGCATTCAAAGGTCCAAACAGGACATTGGCTATGGAGAAGATAAAATCAAATAATCTGATCTTTTACATGAAAGAAAAACAAGAAAGATACAAAGGTGTACAGATTCCCAGTGTCCTAGAATACCATGAGATCTGATTTAGATTAATTGGATTGAACATGATAATCCTGCAAGATGAATTGTTATGGAATTCATAAGTAGGAACAATATAAGTATCCTTGTCAGATACTTATCCTTCTTTCCTTTTCCTGTTTTCATGGATGATTTCCATTTAACCATGCCTGTACCTCACCCTTTCTCTTCATAGACTTCTATGTGAGTATTCCTAATGAAATATCTTGCTTAATAACTTTATTCCATCTCTCCTTACAGTCTTTTTGTCGGGTAGGATACATGGTTTTTAGCTTATAGTCATGGCAGTTGGTTTGCAAGGAGTTTTGAGAAATTAGCCATTTTATATAAATTGAACCTGTCATTGGAAAACAATGAGGGCTAACATTACTTTCCTTTCTATAAAAATGCTAAATGTTTTGTTGGAGTATTGATGAGTTACTGACCCAGAAAATGCTGCAAATGAAGGCTAGAAACTCATAAGAACTGTTCACACTGTAACAATTGCCAAAAAATATACCCAACTAACATTGGGTTGTCGCCGTCTTTTGCAGCAGGGGCCAGTGTACTGATAGACCACCATAGTATACTGTAAGTGCCCTGGAAGTTACAAAAAATACAGATTTAATTTCATTCCTGGTAAGGCAGTACAGCTGAGAATGAATATCATGGTTTTTCAAGGTTTACAAAAGAAGACTATGAAGCATTTATGAGTAAATGTGCAAAGAAACATCTATAGGTTAATGTATTCTAATAAACTTCCCAATTAAAGAAAGCAAAAAGGTATCCTTGATTTTGTCCTTCACACCGTAGTCTTCTATGTAGAAATGAAATCCATCTGAAGTATATAGCTAGCCATACCGTTAGTTAACATTTGATGTTGTAGGACATGTACTCATGATTAGACTGATGTAGATCTAAATTTCAGCCAACTAGAATGTAGATATACATTTTTGTATCCTGTGAGAGTATGAGCCTGACTATGAGCAGCAATCACATCTTGTGCAATACTTATCTTAGAGGAACAGCTGTTGGTTATCAGGAAAAAGCAGCCAAGAGACTTTTTCCTCCAAGATCTCTTCCCTGAAGGTGTCTGCTGAGGTGTGAAGGCACCTATAAACGCCCCATATGTCTCCTGATTTAGCCAAAATCAGCAGGATCAATCAATCATGTAATGTCCATGGGTTCCTTAACACCATCAGTTTCTTTGTAACTGTAGGAAATTAATATTCTAAAGTAGGGCAGTAATTACTGAACTTACTACAGTCTTTTAAGGTGTCTATTGTCAAATGGGAAATGTTCATGTTTTATATAATTGGCTGGTTACAGATGCCAGGCTACAGATGCCAGGCTGCAGATGACATCCCTAGAAAAAAAATTGATATAGAAAAAACAGTTTTATTTATATTTTGTTACTACATTGCAGGAAACACATTTTTAATTGGTCACAAATGGATGCTTCAAGGCCTACATGTATATATTATTGATTGTACCACCCTTCCTTAAAGCATAGAGCAGAAAAAAATGTAAAATATGAGTTTTTGTTTTAAGGTTCCAGTGATCAAGATTTTTTGCATGTTTATCAATGCTATGTTACAAATTTGCAGGACAACAAAATGCTGCTGGAAACTACAGGGTTGGTAAACATTTCAATTTGTGTTTATTCTCATGCAATGCATTACTAAGCCATGATAATAACATCTTTTTTACATTCATAAAAAAAACTGAAACAAACTATAAAAAGAAAAAGGTAAATACAGTTGTCAACATGGTTTTGTAGAAAGGGAACACAAAGATTAGGTCAATTCACGTTGAATCAAGCTAATCGAGTTCAGCAATGAGTTCATTTCCACAGCAAAAGGTACAAACCTGACAGGTAGAAAAATCAGGGAAACATAGCCCTAAACAAACAGCTTAACTAGAAGCAAAGGGGTCCAGATTAAGTCAGTGTGTCCCTATAGAAAAGCAAATCCCCCCATGTAGAGTTAAATTTTTCTTAGGATCCATGGATAATTTCATAGGTTCCAAAGCATAATTTTGTTGACCCTGGAAAGCCATAGACCCACAGAAAGTGGGTTAGTATTTTAGGGATCCACAAATTAGCAGCTGTAATATTTTGCCTAGGAAATTACCCCACATATGGTATGATAGGTGCCTTGATATTATTTTATAGCAACTATTGAACACTTGGGAGATTTAAATGTAAAATGTGCAGTTTTGTTAAAATTCAATGGCTAAGACAAAGTAGCCAACAGAAGCTCATATCATGCCAAATATTACTGCTTAAAGCGTAAAGTATGGCCAACAAAGTAACCTGTGTTCATTTTAAAGCTGCAGTTTAATCTGAAAAAATTTAGTTACCTTGGTTGTTCCCCTCCTTGACATCCTCATAATAATTCTTATGAAATTACTAAATAAAACCTTTCCGCCTTCATTGTATAAATGATTTTAAAAATAGTGATACCATCAATGCAAACCATAAGTAGTTGCAATACAGGAGACAAGCCTGTATAACCATGCAAGACTGAAATCTGAGGCTGGAGTTCAGCTTTAAATACACAGGGAATGTAATAGAAATACATGATTCTTTTTATCACATTTGAGTATCACAAACAACCTTTTTCCTTCAATATACCAATCCCAATGTCATCAAATATTACCTTCTATAACAGTACATATTCACACAGTGCTATTCTTTTTCATTATATGCAGAGGATTTTTGTTGTGGTTGTACTTCTGGGTTCTGGCTTAAAGACTGGTTTATTAATTGTGCTTGCTAATGGCGCATAACAGGCAGTGAAATTTGTCACTGCAAACTACTTCTAAATGCATCTTTTAAGGGGCTACCCAGGGATCCCTCCTTCTTCTAATTGCTGTTGTGTCCTCGGGGCTCAGGAAACTGATCAAAGCTCTTTGTCTCTCCAGTGCCATGTCTTGTTTTCTCGCTGGCTCACCAGTGGCTCTGTAAACTAGCTGCTTCAAAACACTGGGCAAGCCTGGCCAGCTGTAATTCAGTTCATATCACAGGGCTCCCTTTTTAGCAATCACACAAAATGAAGACCTTTTAAATTTGTTGATTGTTTGTCAGGAAGGCAGGATGCTGCTCAGCCTTCCTCTAGAGTATTTTAACTGTTCAGAATAAAGTCCCCATGCTCTATTGACTTCTATGCTAACCCATTTCCTTCTCAATTTTAATTGCTTCTTGCAATAAAATTATGGGTCAGGTGTTTATACTGTATGAAAAAAATGACTTCACTTAATTTTTTGGTTATGAAAATTATAACGATTTGACAATTCTAGGTCAGCATCTAAAAAAGGATTCTGAACCCACTAAGCTATTATGTTCATTGCTGGCCATTATTACTTTTTATGTATTTCCATCTGAAAATGTGACAGTTACATGGATGAAAATACCAATAGGTATGGAAAACAGTTTTACTGGTGTGTTGAATAGTTGGGGGTAATTTTCACTTAATTACCAAACTTTGTATATGTACTATGTTTAATTGATTTGTAAGATACAGTGGATTCTGTGGATCAACAACAGTTGATCGTCCCAAAAAATGCCCAGTTTATCTATTAAAAAAATCATTGTAGTAGGGATACATTTAAACAAGTCTCTTCTTGATCAATGTGCAGGATGGAGAGAACTACACATTGATGCAGCAAAGATCTGCTAAGTTTACACAGACCTAAATCTGTACAGCACTTGGCTGTACAAGCAGGAGCCAGAAGTTATTTGCATTATTATTCAAGTTATACATCAAGTGGTTTTCAGTGGGAATTGCTATAGGTTTGCTTTAAAAGTAATTCCTGAAATGTCATTCTATTTCTCAGACCAATGCTATACTGTTGCTTAAAACACCAAAAATCAGTAGCCGCAAGCTCCTTTCCTAGAGACACTGGTGTACTGAAAGGCATCTTTTATTAGTAATATTATTATGTTTCTTTTTTATATAGCATTGCTACATTTTATAGGACCTTATGGAAGGACTTGCAGTAAATGTATAACCTTTGGCAACACAGCGGGAAATACAGGGTATAAGGGTGTTGCTACAATCTAATAAATACCTAAATGGTACAAAAAGCTTAAAATAAAAATATAATGAACAATTATAGGAATCTTATATACGCCACACTAGCAGGATAAATTTGACTTGCCAACCAACTAGTTTATATTTTCAAAATTAAAATTCATATGCGTACTACATTGTAGTCCTAAAAAAGTTTGGTACTTAGGAATTTGGAGGTAATTAGTCAGCAGAAGGAAAGACTATTAAGAGGTAGGACCAGTGAATTAGTCATAGTCCTGGATGGAAATCTGTGTGCAGTGGATGAGTAAATTAAATTACTGATATTATAGATGGATATAGAATATGATAAGTTTCCAAAAAGCTTTCATAGTGTTCTTTAAAGATTAGTTACAAGCAAAGTCTAAAAGAGCAAGGGACGAAAAAACAAAATATGGGGGAAACAAGGTTGAAGGTTTTGGTTTCAATGATTCTTAGGAAAACCAATGCTCATACTTACCACCCTAGCTCCTGTAATCTGTAAAGTATATTACATATACCACTTCACTTCCACTGCAATTCCAGTTTATGGTTCCTGGGGTAGCTCCTTAAATTTCACTAAGGTGAGTTTAGACAAATTAACATATGCTACATATTCATAGTGCAATTAATAAATAGACTCTTTTTAACTTCAGATCTTTGCCTGAGTCCTCATTACAAGTGCAATTAATACAAAAATAATCACTAGCTTCACATCCTTGACAGAGCCATCATTAGACGACCATATCTCTGAAGAAAGGCAAGGTCAGCACAGTAAGGACTTATGTAGATGACCTTGTGTGAGGCCAGGCAAGCCCCTCGTGCATTAGACTATGGTGTTTTGCCAAATTCAGTGACAAGCATAGAAAAAACATGTTTAAGACACTGACTTTTAAAGAAAATGCTATAAAAATCGAATCTATAAAACAAGAGACATGAAATAGGTGTGATTCAATAAATGTAAACATAATAACTCTATGCTGAATGAAGTTTAATTGTGTTTGTGAGGGGATCCTGATGGATCTTTGTACTACTCGTCTTTGTTCTATGTACCTTGTTTCATTTATATAAAGCTTCCTCGTCTATCATTTGTTGCCATAGCTGATTTGTTCTGTTTTGTTTAAATACTACAAGTTTTAGCCTTCTTCTATAGACCTTCTAGCCATTGGGCACTGCTTCTCTCTGTGTACTTATAGCACAAGTGCTTCTTTCACATTTTCACAGTATGATCTTCCTTAACTAACACAGTGGTTTTTAATCTCTCTGATAGTTCCAAAAGCAATTTTTTTCACACTCTCAAATAACTGAAGAGAGATTGTCAGTTTGACAGCCAGGTATTTGGCATTTTCAAAGAGTCAACGATTGAGGTCTTCCTATTTCTCTCTCAAGTTTTTAATAAAGTTACCCTGTCACTTGTTGACTAATCTGACCTAGAAAGACAATGGTTTCATGTGCTGTATGTATGACTAAGCATTATTTTGTTTTTATTTTATGGTAACAAACATATTGTATTGTAACAGATTGTATCACTACCATTGGGTTTTTCATTGCAATGCACAGACATACCTTAAAGAATAAGTATTGAATTTTCTGTATAGTACAGGATTTGTGCTGCTGGATGCTGGCAACTATTTTACAAACCCCCCTGCTACTATTGTGAATGTCTGTCCAAGCACAAGGTAATGGAATTATCCAAGACATAAGGTAACTTACATTTGTTAATCTTAAAGAAAAAAAAGCATACAAGTTCTACACTAAAAAAATGAAAAAAGATTTACTGAAGATCACAGCAAGCAGATGTGTACTTCATCATCAGATATACGGGTAAGTAAAAAAGGCATCCAATTCACCTGACTGTAGACTTGAACCATGTAGTTGTCTACACAGCAGCCATGCTCACTGTACAGTTAAATGAAGGTACCAGCCGTGACAAAGCATCTCTCTTCCCTCTGTGCCAAATGAAGCTGAAAGCAGAGTGTCTAGGTCACACTGTGCCGCCCATGCACACTTGGCCTTAGGACATCATTATAGCACCCAAGGGCCTATGCGCCAAAACTGCAGTGTTTTCTTTTCACTGCTGTACTGAAATATAAGATTTTGAGGTGCGATACATTAGTATGACCACATTGTTTATGATCATATTGTATTTCACATAAAAAACATTATTTGTTTAATGATTACAAACTGCTCTTAACACGTGGTCTCCCATTACCAGTAAATGATCACTTGGGCTGGTAAATGTGGAAAATAATATTTTTTATCTTTATTAATCATTTGGATTAATAATTGTTTTTTTTTTAGCCAGATTGGAATTTATTACAGTTTATGCTTCAGATAAAATGTAGCATTTTTGTTATTTTAGCAATAATCTGTGTTTATTCTGTCTAGTCAGGAGTGTTGTAGAGACTGTTTTAAATTGCTATGCGATGGCACTAGAAACCAATAAAACAAAGAAAGTTTTATTCTTTTTAAAAACTATAAAGTAAACTGCTGTGACTGAAAATATATGTCAGCAACCTTGTACTATTGCAGTTAATTTACTAATGGACTAGAGAATGTTTACTGTGAATTCCCATTCACGTGGGAAATGGGGGGAAAAAATGTATTTTTTTTTTTTGCCTTTTACGTGACTGGATGACAAAGTGGACACAGCTTTACTTTCTAAGCCTGGGGCTACAGGGTTGATTAAATATTTTTGCTGCTAATAGATTTAACTACTTGTTGACAATCCTTTCATTTGCATCACATTGAAATCAATGTTATGCTAAGAAGATAACTGTCAGCAAGCAGGTACATTTTTCAGCAGCAAAAAGATTTAATCTTCTAAGGCCTAGTACAGATAAGCATATCGACTGCCAACTTTGTGCATGACTGATTGGGCTACCAGTCCGATTTTCCAATTGTTTTTGAACTGATTATCGCTTGATTGGAGGTCCCCATAGGACACAGATAGGAGCTCCTAATTGGCGTTTCTTGATTATTCATATACACAAAACAATTTGGGCCTCTTTGGTCAGTATTTACTAACTTTTCTAATATGTTTATGTCTAACCAAGGACCCAAAAGTGGTCCTAAAATTGTAATTAAGATTAGCCAGCTGTTGACTTTAGATCTGATCATTTTATTGGATTGGTGATCAAATTGCAAGTGAAATTCAGCCTGTATGTACTAGGCTTAAACTAAATGAACATTCTCTACTAATAGCTCCATTGTATTATACCTAACAATACCTATTAATACTATGGAATATTTATTTGTACAGTCCATTAGTAAAGAACTCAGGACTAATACAGACCAGTTTATTTTCCCCATACAAATTTGTAATTCGTTGATGACATTTGTGAAGATCATGGTAACATTAGTTTTTATTATGCTAAGTTAGACTAGTAAATTTCTAAATATTTCCTAGCACATTTACGGCAAATGTTTATGATAACCAACAGTAGTCGTTTCTTTAGCAACGTGAGATTAACAAATGTTTTTTATTTTCATCTCTCGATTTGACCCCAATTCAAAGATAGGGTTTCGTCAGGAGTATTTACTTAAGGGAGAAACAAAGGCCATTTCAGGTAGAAAGTGAAGAGGAACACTGGCAGGCAAAGTTTTTAGTGTTAAGGGAACATTTGGGAGGTATTTACCTGGAGGTCTGCAACATCAAATTCTAACATTGAGCCTGATTTATTTAAGCTCTCCAAGACTGATGAGGATACACTTTCATTAGTGAAGCTGGGTCATCCAGCAAACCTGGAATGAATCTGGTTCAGGATTCAAAACATTTGTTAGCCATTAGAAAGGAATCAATTACAGGTTTGCAGCTGTCAGGCTAGCAAACAGCAGTAATCATGGGCAATGGGATTAATAGTAACTGATCATAAAAAAATCTCTTAAAAGTACATTGCAGCCAAAATTACATTACAGGGCACATAACTTATCTGTTCTGCATCTTTGCGTCTCACCCAGAACATCCCGATGCTATGTGTCTGTATTCTGGTCATCTGAGAACCCATACTTATATAAACCCAGGAGAGCTATTTACCAACACATCCACAACAGATGCTCTGACTTGTGTAGGCTGAAATTGTTTTTTAACTGAAGAGACATCAGTAATCTAAATATCTAATAGCAGCTATGGGATGCTGCTCCTTGCACCTTATTGTTGTTTGTATGGCTTCAACAAATAAGCCTGCATATACTGTATGTTAAGGTTGCAGTTACTGCTCTCCCACACCTCTGAACCATGCTCTCTTGGGCTCACCTTCAGCCATCAGTAGTGAGAGGTTCAGTTCCATCAGCTGCAGATCACTGTAAATTGCTCAAACACTTGTTCTTTAAGAACCAGAACAGTGGTGTGGGTGGTCAAGCACAGAAATCTCTGTTTCCTCCGCTAGTCTGAATATTGTCTTAAGTTACATGTACTTTTCAATTCCGAATAATTTCTATTAAAAGGTAATTTATTCAACTAGATACAAGCTAAATCTGGCAAATCCTCACAAATCAGGAAAATTGTTTATTATTGTAGTAATTGTTTTACCAGGTTGCCCCATTCAATATTGAAAGGATTTCGGCACTGGCCTATCCACCACTAGCTTTGTGATAGCCGTCCCACTTGATATTGAGCAAAGCTATGTGTTTGTTTATTGCCCACATTAGATTGATGAAAAGAACAGCCTTTTCCAATCAATGTTATACCAATTATTTGGACAAAAGTGATGAGAAAGACCTTAGTTATAGATTTTTATTTATTCAAATCTACTTTATTAAAATGTTGCGTAGTTTATGACTGGTTGTATACATCCTAACACTGCACGACCTCTTCATGGGAATGTATTCAAATCTTCCTTACCTGAACAAAAGCCAGAGACCATGCATTTGCAGTGCTGGCTGTGCAGATCCCTTGCTGGGGGGAGAATGTTAACTTAAAGGAAAACTCAACAAAACCATAGGTATCATCTAAAGCAGAACTGCGTTCTCATATTAAAAAGAATTTGTGCTGCAGTACTTAAAGTAGAACTTTCACTAAAATGGGAGATCTGCTTACACTCTCCACTACCCCTCCCCAAATCACATACTCTGTTGGCATTTTAGCTTTCCTAACTAACATTGATAGGGATTTGATTGGCCACCTTGCTTGTATTATCTGTACCTGCATGGTCCCATTAGTCACCAAGTGTTAAGCTACGTACACACGTCAGATTTTTATCGCCCGATAATCGGCATCGGCCAATTATCGGCGAAAATCTGCCGTGTGTACCTGCCGGATCCACGGACGATGGACGACAGCCGATCGTAATGAAAGGGAAGGGGGAGAGCGCGCAGCAGGGTGCCGCTCCGTCGCTCTCCCCCTCCCCTCTCCATAGAGCATGAACGGTGCTGTATGTACAGCACCGTTCATGCATCGTGCACTCCCTTGTCGTTGGAAAGGATCGTGAAAGATCCTTTCCAACGACAAAAATTGGAAGTGTGTACGCAGCTTTAATGTGTGCATTGTGAAGTGATAGGAAGGTGCATAGCTTTAACCAATTGTAGTTGCACCCCTCCTCCCGGATATCCATGGGAGGCTAGGCTTTTGCCTTGGTTGCTTTGTGGATGATCCAGCTCTGGAGATGGGCCAAATATCGTAAAAAGACCTATTTTAGTGGAAGGTAAGCTTTATTTATATAAGTGCACCACTTTTTCTCCTACTTCAAGTTCAAAAATGCCTGGTGGTCCTTCCAGTGAAGTACACCCAACGCAGCTTTTTATGATACAGTGGCAACTTCAGAATTTGCAGCAGAGTTGCCACCCTCATGTAGGCTGTCCTTGCTTGCACTACAATGTGATTGACAACAATGTTGCAGGGGGATGGTGTCTGTCAGCATTGTTCCTGCTGATTTACAAGCCTGTAGCATGTTAGTCATCATCTGGTGACAACTGCTTTCTGGTTTGGCAGCACTGCCTCTGTTGCTATAAGCTGTAAGGTGCATGTCTTAAAAGGAGCATGTGAGACAAAATGAATCAGCCAGCAAATGTGAAGACCTTTTTTTTGGTTTGCTTTATGAGGCTTGATCATTACTTGGTAACTGGATTTGGTACTTGTTTAGACCGTTATAAAGTATAACAACATAGTATACAGTTTACAGTTATTGTACCAAGTTTCCCAAGAATATTCAATAGGAATTTTGGCAAAAAAGTACTTATGAGAAAAATAATGGAATACCAAACTTGAAAATAAATGTAAAACATTTCCAGAACATCTCTTCATTTGATAAAGGGAAAACACATAAGTGCCCTTACTGACCCATAGACCTTTCCTCTAAAGCTTAAAACAGTAATAACACATCAGTGTCTATACAGGTGACATACTATATCTACTGCACTCCAGATTTTTATGTTTTTCCTCCCAACTGAAAGTTTTAGTTATTTTTAAAATATATTTGAATTTTCAGATGTACTACTCTATTGTTATGGGTAGTTTCCAAGTGCAACATAAAGAATCTTGATCAAAGATGGGACTTGCGAAAATAATGACATGACATTCATCTGCAAGTGCATGCTTACATGAGAGACTAAGCTCTTGATGGACTGTTGCACACACTGGCTCTGTGCATTGTACATGTGTCTTGTTCGCTAACAAAAGAAATGAGCTGATGTGGGGCTTCCTTTTTTCCTATGACAAGCATGTCTTTATTTACATACAGTATGTATACACAGAAACACATGCAAGGGTTTCATCTCCACATCTCATCTCTGGAAGGACAAAATTTAATGTGTTTTTGCAAGCTATGTGTGCTCAATTGAAGATGGGTTTTTAAAGCAGCCGTGTAACTCCCCTCCCCCTGCTTGGTACACTGACAATTATTCTTTCATGACAAAAGAACAATACAATGCAATATTAAGTCTGCATTACATTACTTTTTATTTCACTCCATAAAACAGCCTTTTCTATAACAGAAGTCGTATAGTTCATGAATACAGGACTGGACAGATAGGCATTTGCCTCGGATCACTCAAGTTCACTCTACCACAAATCTGAGGCAGGGGATTTTAAAAAGTGAGCTCCTAACTGAATAGATAATAATGAAAAGAGATGAGTGACCAAATGGAGATTAGGCAAGTCATACATCGCCCAGTAATGAGCGAAGAGGAGTTTTAAATCTTGTGCAGTCTTCAGATTGGATTGGAAAATGTTACCTAGAGTGTATGTGAACTCTATAAATGTGTATTATAAATTATGTTTGATTTTGTCCCACACTTAAAATGATATATGTGTATAGTCTTTTCAGTATTTTTACATATATAAATTGATCAGATTGATGATACTAATAGATAATTGGAGTTTTTAAAACATTGTTTCTGTGTATATTTTGTAATATATTTTGTACATTGAACATGAATATTTGGCCATTAACTACACAGGCTCCACTGTCTTTTATGCTGTGCCACACAATAATTGTGTTACTGCTGTTAATCAGTGTGTCAATGTTATTGCAATAGCTAATCCACTTCAAAATGAAAAACGTTGCCATTTACCTAACTCAGGGGATGCCACCTCAATATGGTAAATATCCAATGCGTCTGATAAAAAAAAAAATACAGTTGGATCCATGGTTTCTGCAGCTTATTCTCTGTCACCTTTGTAGCCTAAGGATAAGCAGGTGGTTGCACAGTTTAGAACAAGAGCCCACAGTCTAATTCAGAAATACTTTGCCTTATTAATTTGGAAAAGCAATGTGTTATATAAAACACAGATTAAACATGTATTGATTACCTTTCTAACTTAAGCAAGACCGCATTTTTTTTTGAATATCTTTAGCAATTCAGGAATTGATTTTACACGATGCCTGCAGCTTCTTTTTAAATTGACTGCTGTTATTACTTTCAGTATACACGTCACAGTATGGTTTTTATGCAACTTATCTCCTTTATCAATGTTCTGTTTCTGAAGAACAGTATTATGTATAAAACAGGCCAAAGACCCCAGCTCTACTCTCTAACTGACACATACTCATACATTTCAGTGTGTCACTGTAGGACCGTCATGGGTTGTTGGTTAAACCTACATTTTAACTTTGAGATACCAACAATATCAGGACCAGACTAAAGACAAGTATTTGCTTTACATGCAAATGTACAGGTTATTTACTCTTACCAGCTCTAGATGTTAGTCCTAACTATAAACCGGTCACATAACCCAAGAATTTCCTACTGGGAAAAATGCACCGGCCAATGGTACATTCAGTCAGAAAAATTAGTAGTCTCAAGTCTTAATATTTCTGCAACAGAGAACTCTGACCCTGTATCTTATACTTACCAAGTCTCCCTATTGGTCAGCGAGGCTACTTACAATAAACCCTTTTTAATTAAAAAAAAATAAATTGTCCTATGTGCAATAAAAGAAATTGAATACTTACCTATCCAGCTGTACTTGCCACACCTGAGTGTTCCTCTCCTTAACTACACTGAAAGACCAGCACTGCCAGGAATGGTAATCTCCTTGATAGTGCTCACTAGTTCTTCCCACCAACCTCCACATCATTTTTTTTACGTAGTAGTGACATGGAGGTTGGTGGGAAGAACCAGTAATGCATACAAGAGATCAAGAAGACTGACACTTCTAAATGTGTTAATCACCTCTTGGACTTCACTGGACTATCTCTCTTAGATGCCTTCTGGAGTGGACAGCGGGAAATGTATTAACTATTTACATTTATCATGTGCTCAGAATGAATTGCCAAAATGTGTCAGGTTTGTGTTTTTTTTTCACTGAAAGGATTATTCTGCAGGAATCTGTAGGCAGTAATTAGCAATTAATAATTAGTAAATAAGTGTAGTAACTGAACAGCATACACTGTTTAGATCTGAAGACATAGAGCATGTGGTAAGGGTACCGCCCTGTGTTCCATCTCACAGTACATAAGTATCAAAAACAGCAACAATACACAACTAGGTATATTTTATTCTTACTATGTTTTGGACTTAATATATGCTTTGTTTGAAAGAAATCCTTTGCAGTTTTAGTCATTAGCATGATATCTATCCCAGCAGCCTTTCCCTTAACAGAACCATACCAGAGAAGAGGGGATCGTCATAAATTTCAAGGGAACAGCTTAGGATGGAGACGAGCCACTGTGTGTGCTGAAGACATCCCCAATCTGGCAGTCAGTCTCAAAGAGTGGGCTATTAGCAGGGCTGTCATCATTAACAGTACATTGTTAATTTATATTTAAACATGAAATCATCTATTAGCAACAACAAGATTCCCACTAGCAGTTTGATAGGCAATGTCAGATGTTATTGTGCTCTTAACAAGGGAATTTGACTGATAGGCTGAGTGAGGGAGCTGTCATCTTGGCACAGTAAACACACAGACCGTGGGGTGACAGCCGTACCCACAGGGCATTATTTAAGGACACTTACCAATGGGTGACATGGGTAGACAGGAAATGAAACAGCCTGTAAAAGCTGTAAATAGGCACTAGCTGAAGGTGAAAAGACAGCTATCAAGGATAGTTAATACAATACCAAAATAAATGATACATAGGCCAGGAAACAAAACAAAAAAAACAGCAATGCAGTAGGAAATTGTCTACTAACACGTAATATAATAAACATCAAGAATATCCTAGAGAAGGATGGGCACAGAGACCATGGGAGAGAGACTGGTACAGAAGCAGATGGCAGTGCGGAGCGTAGTAATGAAACTGCTAATAAAAACTATGGAGTGAAAAACAACACTAAAATCAGCTACACCATGAAGACAGGGATATAATGTGCAAAAGCAATCACAGATAGAGACAATGCATAAGTGGGGGATGAGATGGCTAACAAGAGGAGACACAATGATATGGGAGACAG
The DNA here is from genome assembly GCF_032062135.1 of Pyxicephalus adspersus. Lineage (NCBI taxonomy): Eukaryota > Metazoa > Chordata > Amphibia > Anura > Pyxicephalidae > Pyxicephalus > Pyxicephalus adspersus. Next base: position 74,717,079 of record NC_092859.1, on the reverse strand, counting down.
GTGACAATCATAAGCAGAGATAAAGCGGCACACAGAATGCATAAGAAATAGAAAACAGTTACTGACGCAAGAAAGCTGATGAGCAATGAAACAGACATCTATTATTCCTTCTAATGACAGGAGGTAAAAAGACATGAACAAACGATTGTACAGTTTTTTTGTATTATACTTTGTAAAAGTAAGAAACATTAAATATAGAAGGGAAAGTTTAATTACTTTGTTTACAACCCATGCCTTTCACACCATCCTCAACTAAACTGACCATTGGATTGCAGATTTAAATATCTGGCATCACTATACAGGGCTAGGTAGCACGTTATTCAGCTTATATTACTTGGCAGGCCAAGGTTTACAGATTATTGGCCACCTATGTCCTTGGCTATCATATACACTTAGGGCCAAAACAGTAGGATTTGGCACCAGGAGCTGTATCTGCTGCTGTCATGTTAAATGCATAAAAGTTTGGTCTTTAGTGTAGATGGTGAAGTTCAGGGCATAAATTCGCTTGGAAAATCAATTGATCCTGTACATGTCATGACAGTAAAAACAGTGGAATGCCTGAATGTAAGGCTTATAATACCATGGACACTTGTATTAGGGAGGTTAAATTAAATTTGAATATAAAAGAGTTTTCATGATAGAAAATGTAATTTAAAGTGAGAAAAGTATGGAAGCTGCCATGTATAGTCTTTTGAAGAAAAAATTTGTTTTCTGGCAGTGAATGTACATGTCAGCCAAGGAACAATTAGAGTTTGGTAATGACAGTCTACCAAAATATCCCATGACAAATTTTCTTTAAAGGCTAGTGCACATGACAGTGTGGTCACGGTGTTAACTTCACATTAATTTTGTTAAACATTAAAAGGACTTATGCATCTTATGGTCACTGAACACTGTGCAAAGTGCAGTACCGATGGAGACCAATCAGGGTGGCCGAATAGTAGTGGAGGACTACAAAATAACTGTAATCCTACATCTCAATGAGTTTCAATATTTTTTGGTGCATTCAAAAAACTTCTAAATGTTGTAGAATATATATGTACTTTTTACATTAAAGTGGTGTGTGTTTGGTGGGAATCTTTACAATAAACTGTCCAAATGTTCACTTATCCAGTCATGTGAAAAGATAAATCAAGAAATGAACTTTTTCAATAAATGAATTATTAAAGTGATTATGCACAAAGTTTAGTGTTGTGATTCTTAATACCTTTAATCAACCCTATCATACTAAACCAAAGTTTTATTAAAATTTGGTGGCCATTAAAGATTGTCTCATTCAAATATTAATTCATTCCCCCTTTAATGTGACTGACTAGCATTACTAGGAGAATATGTGGAACATCTTGTTTGTTACAATTGTTTGTGACATTGGTTGGTATATGTTCAGCTGTTTTTAAAGGTAGACTTGAAAAATGCCTTGCAATCATAATAATAAAACTGTATATGGAGTCTTTCTAGAGATTCTTCTAGTTAAAAGATTTAACTCAAATGAGTTGAGCTGAGTGACTAAATTAATAGAAGTGGTGTCTACCCTGTAATGGAATCTAATAAGAAAAACTTTTCTTTTTTGTTTTCTTCAAAGTTTAGTAAATGGTTAATCCAACATTCTATTAAGCAGAAAGCAAGCCTGGTCAATAAAAGCTTGTGATCGCTCTTTTACCATTCTTTCCAAACCAGCATTATTCAGGTTATTTATCACCTCAAGACGAGCAGATCTGGGGCAAAGTGATTGCTCCATATTTATCTACAGAACACATTCCATCAATTTCGTTGAAACAATTACTTTGACAAATATGGATCATTCTGTATATTGACCCATATTTCTGTGATAAATAACCTATTTGCATAAGCTATGAAAAAACCTGAACTCAGTTGAATTCATAAATGAGTAATAAACATTGAGTTTTGACAGCCAAACATGGATACGTAGAAAGTATTTTGGTAAGTTTTGTAAAACTACTAGTTTTGTTAAAACTAACAAAAGTTTGTATTGTAAAAGGGACTATGCTGTCTATACGTTCAGGTACAAAATCAGATAATGCCATCTTGGTTTCATGTCAAATGCTACCCTCTAACAATTCAGAGTAAAGCCAGCAGATTTACCCATTTATTTTGAAGAATGATCTATTACAGATATTGTGAGACATATTAAACCTTCCTTGACGTTTCTTCTTAATGCACAAGTTCTGTTTTCAGCATTTGTGGACAAAAATATTTGGATGATCTATTTAGAAAATAAATTAATTTTAAATTAGTCAAATTTGCTGCAATGTCCTTCAGGTTCTAGTTCATCTACTTCATCTAGAAAATTACAAAAAAACTCAGATATTCTATATAGCTACCCACATGACAAAATCCTACATGTTGTCCTTGATTTTTTGCTACAGAGCTATGACGGCTGGCAAAAGTCCATATTCCCAGGTTTTTTGATCCGAGACAACTAAAGGTATTTAGTAGATATGACTTAAAAATTTAGAAGGCTTGGGTGATAGAAAAAGTCTTATACCATCAACCAGTTTATATAATATCTATGTACACAAAACCTATACACCTATACATGTCTACAGATATGTAAGAAGAAGTTCTTCAATCAATGACAAAAAAAAAAAAAAAAGGATCTCCCAGAACCTGCAGAAAAAGCGCTCTTTATGTTAAACACCAAAGCAATAGCTGAAAGAATGAAAGAAGAAAAACATGATCTGAATTCTTCTGTGGAGAATTTTTCTACTGCAGATATACATTTCACATCCCAAGACATCTTTGTTGAATAAATCAAGAGCATAGCACCTTTTCAAAGGTGTATCTAATTCTGGGTAGGGTGGGATAGGGTTAGATTGTTTGTATTGCTTCTTATGCCCTCTGAGAACACCTTCTGTGTTTTGTCTATTGTAACTGAGACAGAATGTTGTATTAATGAGAAAAGTGAGATTTTACATGGAGTGTGGAATGATATATCTCAAATAGGCTTACCCATTTCAGTTACAACTGTCCAACAGGGTATTTACCCTTATTATAGAGAGATCTTTCAATACTTCCTATGGGGTCTCTAGGACAAGAATAGAGGAAACGTTGGTCTAATGAGATAGAGATAGTAAAAAAAAAATTGGGTTGCATTTTTTGCACATAATGCTTAAGGGAATCAGTTGTTGCTCTGTAACCAGCTGTAATCATTTGAATGGATTGCCTAATACTGGCAATTTTCAGTACATGTCATACCAATACCAACCAATACGTTACTATACTGTTAATTCCTTCTTAAAAACCTGGAAAAATAATGATAAATAGTTAACTTCCTGAATACCAATAATGGCAATATTTCCATGATAACATGGGAACCATACTGGCCAATCTTGGTGTTTGCCAGGTTTTGCTCCTTAAGATAAATGTAATGCTACAGTTATTGTACGTCTGTGACGTATAGAAACTCATATACAGATTACTGTTAGTCTAAATGTTTATTTGCAGTAATCCTAATAAATATTTTAGAATTTGTCTAAACTGTAAATGGGAGCAGATCCTGATAAAGTAAATAAAATATAGTGAAGAATTAGAAAGGTTGCCTGATAAGGACAGGGAGAGTTGGATAACGCCAGCTGCCGCTAAGAGCACACAAGCAAGGGCCAACAAATACTTTTCCTTTTGTGGAGTTCACTCATATTCTCTGCTGGCTCTAACAAGATAACATGCTGTGCAGGAGAGGGATGACATAAAAGGCAAAGATAACAGCATTTTATAAACTGGTAAAATAATAGGCAGCTATTGTCTCTAGCTTAGCTCGAAATTTTATTGCTGAAAGTAATTTCCTGTGGCATTTTATGCAGAATAACCCAAAGTGGTCTGCTGCATGAAATACAAAGGTCACAGACAAAATTTGTGAACACTACAAGAGAATAAAAAAAAATTATGATTAACAGGCATGATGTTTTTAGTTATCCTGGTAATTTTTTTTCTGAAGCCTAAATCCGGGCCAGTGCACCGACCCCAGTTTTGTCTTATGTGCAAAGCCATCTTCGTAACGACAGCAATCTGAGAGAGAGGGTGTCTGCCTTTCTGCTTACTTGCCTTGCTTGCACTGTTTTCCTGCAAGCTGCTAACACTCACTGGATCAGGGTGACCTTCAAAGTCCTTGAGGCAAGTGCTCTATTGAATCAAGGCTGCAACTCGCTTCCGCCTTCAATAAGCTGAAGCCATTAACCATTGAGATGCATGAACAGCACATGCCATATTATATGTCAATACATATTCTTTTCTTCATTGAAGACCACTACGATTTGTGCCTTCGGAGTGAATACCTCAGGTTTACCGGAGTGATAGTTGCCAGTTGGAACTGAATTTTAGCTGAAGAGCAAGCTACTTTGCAGATTTTTAATTGGGAAGAAAAAGTATCTTTGAAAATAAAAGCATTCAATCATAATTTGTGCATAAGCTGTTCTTTACATGAATACACACATTTCTGCCAGTCTTAGAAGACTGTTGTTCCACTTCAAAATCTTGGCCTGGTTCACACAGATTGGAGCCAGGTGGTCTCATTTATGTCTTTAGAGGGCTGCTGGATTATTGACTTGATTTTTGCAAATAACCAGTTTGTACAGTGTATTTCAGAAAAGTAAAAAGAGATGCATTATTATCACTTAAGGGCTGTTACCGTTATCATTGCTGTTTATGTTATTGTGCATTGTGCTTGGGCAATCTATTTATTTTAATGGGATAACCAATGCGCCACACCGCATAAAAAATATGCAGTATGTTGCCATTTGCAGTGTCGTTAAAAGTAAATGGCAATCCAGTGTAAAAATGCATGTGTGTTTGTAGATGTTGCACTACCACACATATTTCTGCATAGAATTTCATGTGCTAATGCACTAGTGTGTGCATTTTTTTAAATGTGGACAGAGTAGAGAAAGATTTGGAATCCTGAGTGTTTTTTTAAGTCTTGTCCCTTCTAAGATTTATCCTCTCTATTTTTCTGGTGACAGTGTTCTGCCCAGAAATTTGTTTAACCTGGGTGGGAAAGAGCTGTAAGTGGGTGGCTGTTTCTAAATTATCATCAAGCTTTTTAGTAACCACCCAAAAATGGGTGTTTACTAAAAAGTGCTGGGAGGGAGAAAACTGCATTGTCATTGAGTTATTTTTTGGAAATCGACAATTTTACAGTTGATAGGAATGTTTCAGTGGGGACACCCGCTCCAGTGACAATGAGAGAATTCCGAGAATTCTTGTTGCTTTGAGGATTTCTTCCCACTTCCAGTTGCAGCTCCAGAACAGAAAATGAAGGAATATCTTCTATCTACACACACTATGACAGATAGCAACACAAATTGACCATTTTTTCCCACTGTTTTATTGAACAACAGTTTTGGATATACATGCACTTTAACCCTGGCTCTTACCAGCTGTATATAGTCACTTTCCATTTGGTCCCCTGCCATTACATTCGATTTCTGGGAGCAGAACTCCATAAAGCCACACAGGACTAAAGTCCCTCTTCATGCAAATGGTGGAACTACCACAGCAGCCCATATGACTACTGTGGGACCAAGCCATGAATGAAGAAGGATCTGGTTAAGTCACAAGGATGAGAGGCTTACTTAGCCATTCCACCTAACTATAACCAGCTATACATGGATGCTGGGAACCATTTATACCGTAAGTATGATATTTCTATCATCTTTCATGACAACTCACCCACTTGCCGTTGTCACTTGTAAACACCTACTTCTACAGAGAATGTCTTCCACTGCTCACATCATCTGACACTGAATGCAGCAGGAGACATGAAGAGTGGAAGACTTCCTCTTCTGGTTTGAGTGTTTACAGCTGACAGTAGCAAATGTTTGAACTGTTAAAATGGTTCTTGTGCTTATAGACCTCTGAATGAGGTCTACCCAAGAAGCAGCCGCAGTATACCATTTCTGAAGTAATTTGTAAAATTTCTTACTTCTGTTCTGCAACACCTTATCCTGCAAACTGTCCTATATTTATTATTTTAATAATCTGTAGCACCTCATTCCATTTACCAAGCTGTACAATCCCTGTTACACAATGACAGATTTGCACTAATTCAATCCATGTGTTATGATGTACACTCCCTATTCCACACATAATTTTTCCATAGAACTTGCTGTTCATTCCTTATTCTGCACTTATTCTCATTCCATATTCCAGTCTCTACATTTCTAGTTCAGAGAGGCCTGCAGCAAAGAAATATGCGCAGGGGCTGCATGACAGGCGTGCTCGGGCTTCCCAAGATAAGGGAAAGGGTTAAGGTTTGAATTACAGAAAGAGGAGGGGGTAAAGAGAGGGTCGGGTCAGAAGTAAAGGAGATGGAGAGAAGAAAGGTTAAAAGAAGGGAGAAACGGAAGTTAGGGACAGGTTTTAAAGGAAAAAATTTCACACCCACCCACCCTGTTATAAGGACTGGGGTAGCGTCTGGTGGAAGGTAGGAGTCCTTGGTTAATTATGGTGGGGGGGGAGGGGGGCACCCAAATTGGTGGGGTCCCCCTTTAAGTGGTGAACGGTGTAGGCCCCCAAGGTGGTGCTATGCTGTTAGGGGCCAGGGTGGCATGATGGTATTGGTCAAAATTGGAGATGTAATGGTGATGCAGACTTTACCTTCCGGACCTGCAACCTAGTTGTTTGGGTTAAATGGTTGGTTCTGTTAGGGATTGTGTCCTTATTTTAATAAAGGGGTTAATTTATAGGTTTTATGGCTGTTATTTTATTTGTTAATTTATTTGTAATTTATTTTAAGTGTATGTTTACAGATATATATATATATATATATATATGCAGAGTTACATTTAACGGAAATTGTTAAGTTGGTTTTATTGTTAAATAAATGGCTGCTTGCCAGCCATTTTAAATGCAACAGCTTTCAGTGTGTTTTTGGGAAGAGTGTAGGTAATGGGGGGGGGCTGTCAATTGGGGTGGGGGTGGTTTATGTGTGGGGGGAAGTTTTGGGCAAAGGTCGAGCAACCCAGTCACGTACAACATCATTATATCTGCCGTTTTGTACATTACCTAATACTCAACTTCAATTCTGCATCACTTTATTCAATTTTCAATGTTGCACATTCACTATTTCATACTTCTTTCATATAGTATTTTTGCCATACTGTATGGCATGCTGTCCTTTCCCTATTTCTCACCTCATTCCCTAGGTCATGCTGTACAGTCACCTATCCGCATCACCTCATTCCATGGCATGTTATAGGTTTTCTTATTTTTATTTATCTTATTCCATAAGCCCTGTTGTCCATGTTCATTTATATCCTTTATTTTTTTGTCAACTCGCATTCTGTATACTGTGCTGTTCATTTTAATTCACGCTGACCTTTTCGGTGTGCTAGGCTGTACTGTTTATATTACACACCACCCATTATTTGCATTGTGCTGTACATTTTATATACAATAGTGTCCTAGTATGTATCCCGTGCTGTATGTTCCCTATTCCACACTGACAGTTTCTGTGTGCTGTCTTATTGTAAATCACTCTATTTGATTCCGACTGCAGGCTCAATACATTTTTCCAACAAGGTCCTGTGATTTCTGGGTACACCCAGCTCCCTGGCCCCATGTATTTACACTGGGTACCTGTACAGTAAATCACCAACCATAAGTGCCATCTCATGAGAGGAAAGACATGCTCCCTGCACCTGGAAGTACCAAACATCCACCTTATTCCAAGAGACCAAGCAGCTGGGAAGTTAAGTGAATGTCATGTAAATGCACAGCACAGGTTTACTTTTTTGCTATATAATTCCCGTCGGCTACATGTACTGTAAACTGATAAATATTATAGACATTTTAATAAATCTGTATGGAAAAAAATGTTTGAGTTTTTCACACATTTTTTGGTGTCTCCTGTTAATTTTTCTTTCATGTGCAGATTTGATCATTTGGAAATGAATGGTAATATCTTGACATGGTCTACTTTCACCTGCCTTGCATATTCACTATTAGTAATTTTTAGATTATTTCCCATCATTGTCTGTGAGGGAGTACTGTTCAGTTTCAGGTCATCTCTACTCATTTAAACATTATTAGAGAAGATAAAAGGAAAAAAGGATGAACATTTCTATGTTGATGGACCTTAATCTGTCATGCAGATTCCTGTCTCTATGAGTGATTATTTATGCTCCTCGATTGCTGTCACTGTCACACAGTTGTTTTAGACACCCAGCAGAGACTTTCCTTGCCACCTTTACTAAATAAAAATGTATCATATCAGTTCATATATTTTTGTAAAAAGTACAAGCAGATCATTTAAAAAAAATTATACTGCATGGTGACATTTGTTTCTTCTGGACCATTTTGAGTTTTGTTCATAGACATTCTGATTCCCCTAATAATATTGTGTGTAAAAGTAACAAATGGTAGGATGGCACAGAGGCAACACCACACACCAGCTTCACTTTAGCTTTTGCCCATATTTATTAAGACAAAAACAGCAAAAAGTAAGTAGTCCCTGCAGGGGTTGATATCCACAATAGCAAAGAAGTCCATACACAAAATGTTCAGCCTCCTGGCAATCATAAACAAATGTTTCCTTTTTGCGCCAACAGACCGACCCACAGCCTGTTCAACCTACAACACCTGCTGCTCAGCACAAGGTGTGCTCTATAGGCTTCTGGGGCTTGGGAAGATGTGGAACCCCGAATTTGGAATCAGCTCCATAGTGTGTACACCTATAGCAATACTAACTCATACCCACAGTGTTAGTTATGTAACGTTAATATTTTTTCATTGGAAGAAAAGTGTAGAAACCTTATATATATAACTCTGCCCATTGCATTATACTATCTTGATGTTCATCAGCTAACACTTCCAGTCAAAGCACTTCCTCAGGAACTGAATAACCCTATGTTCCAACTTACAGCTTCAAGAAAAAGTGCAAATTCCTGCCCTCAATGTTATTTCTGTGCCCTTTTTGTTAAGTTATTTTCATTTTTCATCTTGGAAAGAAAAAACAAAAAAGATCAAGACAAAATCCGCTGAACATCACTATAGCAACAAATGATTAAGAAGTCGTCCAAAATTGTGGGCATTTCTTACATTTCTCTCGAACACTAAATTTAGGCAAGAAATCGATCTATTATCTATCTGCCTGCCAACCAATTCATTACTGCCCCGAGTACCGGTAACTTCATGATCTATGGTATCAGCCAGATCTGACACCCATGGAATTAGAAGATCTATGTACAACATAGATACATATCTAAAGTGTTAAAATGATCTGATTTTTGCTTTCTGTCTTTCTTTTCTGTATTCTATAGTTTGCTTGAACAGTTGTTCTGCTGGCACACATAACATCAACACAATTTCTATTTAAAATGTAAAATGCCCATTTAGGGAAAAAGAAAGTTTTGCTTTGGCACCCCACTCCCCATAAGAGCATATTCACTCGTCTTACACGTCACTGCACTGTCACATGAGAGAAAAGCAAGTGAGTCACAAGCTCTTTAATACCCAGAAGTACCTAATACTCCTTTCTTAGATGCCAGTGGCCAACAAGGAGGGGATCTAGGGGGTGTAATAAAGATAAGAACATGCTGCTTGGCAGAGTGGTAATGCAAACATGCTGCTTTACAGGGTTGCTTTAGGACAGTAGTCACTAGCTTAAAACCTAAAGAAATTCTTCTGGGATGGCAATACCTCTTGTGACCTAAGAAAATGCGTGGAAGTATGGCTTCAGTGTTCTATCACCTTTTATGCCAGGGGCTACGAAATATGGTGGTGTCACCTCCCTGCTCTCAGCCTGCTGATTGGGCAGTAAAGGAGCAGAAAGGCAAGGATTAATAATAGTTTCTGCTCACTCTGTCCTCTCATTTCAGAACATGGAGTAGAGTCTTGTTAGCTACCAGTGCTGGTATGCAGATTATGATACTTATAATGTATATATATTATGTTAAAATGCATTCAGTAATTTGAAAATAATACTTTTCCTTCAATATGCAATGTATTAATTGACATTTGTTATATATGCCTGAATATTTCTTTAATGTGTTTTCTTAGTATCAAATGCTTATACTGTGATTTAATCCATCCCATTATTTATTAGCAATATAGCTCTCTTTTGTCTTGGTATCCTTGAAATACCGGTGTCCTCAACCACTTACACTATCATCACAAGTACTTCAAATGTAGAAATGTCAAACTATAGTTGTTCTAGACTTTAGCACATATTCCTTTCACCTTTTGTATTGTTTTCCACACATACTTAAAGATAGTTAACCTTACCAGTGTTATAATGGGCAGTGTCCTGATTATTTCCACAGAATGAAACCACAAAGATTAAATTCTTATGTCCTCACTTAGTAGCCGTTTCCCACAAATCCTCATTTATGTGATTATTGGTGCAAGGCCTAGTTCCGCTTTTCTGCTCACGACCCCACACTTGAATGTGACAGCTCTGTCTCTGTGTAGATTTCAGTAATAGGCATAAAAGACCAATAATCATGATGTGGTGTGAAGGGAATGTAGTGTTCCATTGAATTTATTAACGTTATGTCCATAGCCAACTTACTTATTGCAGACTTCCTGCAAATGTGCCGGCTTGACAACTATGAAGCCTATGCTAAAGAAGGGAGTAAAGTCCACAGTAACAATGTCTGAATAAAGATTTATAAGAAATATGTGTATATATTACTATAATAATATTCTTACTTTGCAGTGTTTATAAAATTATTTACAGTATATGTATATTACCTAATCAACAATGTGCTTTGCAGCATGTTCAGAGCATGGTTTCAAAGTAAGGACTTATTGACCATGCTGGCCTCTGACGTTATTTCACATGTTAACAAGCATCTTTTTGAATGGACTTCTTAAGACACCATAACCATAACACACTAATAACCGCACCTAAAGCTTTTTTATTATCACACTGCAACACTGTATTATGTTACGCCTCATTGCTCTTTAATGCAAATATGTTTGGAAGATGTGTTGGGGCTGTATTTACAGTGAATAGCACTGCAGTGCAATGATATTAATGGTCCCTAAACATCATTGGAGGACCAACATTTAGGTTTGTTTGCTGCCTGATTGGGTTTTTGGGACAAAGTTTTTACCAAGTCATAGTTCATTATGATTCAGAATGATGCACATGATTTATTTACCCATAATTACTCAAGTCAAAAGAATGTTTAGTAGATGGTGTTATCTAAAATTAGAAAAGTTCAGATGGCCATTTAAGTCAGGTGGCTGCATGTTTGAAAGACATTGGCTGCGGCTTTTTTTCCGTCCAATGTGGGAACTCTCGTCTTAATTGTCAATAGAAGTAGCCTAAAAATCCTGTTGTTTAATTAGTCGTTCAATATAGGTTTACTGACATAAAGAAAACATGGCAATATTTGATTGCAACTTGGGGTTTGAAAAGTATAAAAAAAAATGAAAAGGCAACCAAATGCCCTAACAAATGTCTATGCTTAGCATAGATGCTAATAAAATAAACAGACACACTTTGGACATTTATTCCTATGCTTTCTGAACATGAGTGTTATCACAAAATAATTTTTTTGCAGCCCGCAGTTATATATTCTAAAAACAATATATAAATCATATTATCTTTGCCCATATGTCATAAATATATTTTTATCTTTTTTATCCTGTATTCATCTCCTTCCCTCAGGCTTTATAGCTTCCAATGTTCCTTACTCCACATTTACCAGAAGTGTGCAACCAAGAAAGGTCTCTATGAATGGCTAGCAGTCCTTCTCTTGTGAGATAATCTTCAGGAGTACACAAAAACTTTGCAGAAAAGGAGTACACAAAAGGACCTTTTCATGCAACACGTTTATTAAAAACTCACAATAAACCCTGCCTTTTTATCACAGCAATGGCTCACTTCTTGGTCCTCACCACCAGCTATACCTATGTGGTTCCAATGAATTGTTATAGAGTCAAATACTTAGATTCATAAGAATAGTAACCAATAATTAACCAATAGCAACCAAAAATAACAAGCATTGTACTTGACTGGATGCTTTAGGCAACAGCTCTTTTTCCTTTGAGTCTTTGTTCTTTAATAAGGAACACATCTAATCTGTTAGTTTGGTATATTTTTAGGCCTTCTGTCACTACTGTACTTTACCCCATTAAAAAGGTTATTTCTAGGCAAGTGTTTGGTTTGCCCCAGTTCTATTCATTATCGTTCTGTAATGGAAAAATTTCATGCAAACATCTTTTTATGTGTTTTTCTTTTTTACCAGGGATAAATGTCGTTAGTAATAATAACAGCAGACTTTTGCAGAGCTGTTAATTTGTTGACTGCCTGTGATTCGAATACATTAACATTTTCACTCCAAATGACTCCTGTTTTTAGTGATTAAGAAGTATTTGTTTAAAGCTATTGAATGATTTAGAGATCCTTGCTTGGGAGAGCAAGCAATAGATGCAGTAGGTGCATGTACTGTAAGAGAATGACATTACATTTCATTGTACCTTAGGCCAATACCAAGGGCAGACTGCCTACTTAGGTTTCTTTTTACCAAATAGGATAAATGGAAGTTAAGGTTCTGTAGGTAGTGCAAAATGTTAGAGGCAATATAATAGGATAAGGGGGTGTTAAAAACATACCTCTGCATCCTAAACATTTTCAGCATCAAGGACAGCATTTTGACAGTGGAGGTACAGGTACATGTTAGCAATACTATAAATCGTCATGCAGAATACTAGTATGTTTAGTAGGAACGAAGATGTGTAGCACCACTACTGTAAAGGCAAATAAATGGCACTTTTACCACAACAACCCAGGAACCACAAAATCAGGAGTGTTTAATTATATAAACAACCAACACCAGAATTGTATTTGCTGTTTCATGATCTCACATCTCCCTATTGGTCAGTAATGCCAATGAGCTAATTAAAGTGTGAACAGACTTTATAACATTTGAACTTCATGTACGTTTGTACCATGTCCTATGTCAAACTGCTAAATTGAAGGATCTGCCCTTATCATCTGAGCAGTCATTGTGTTGTAATAAAAAATACCTTTCCATCTCTTTATAAATATATTTTACAAAAGTTCTAACCAAAATGAAAAGCTCCTCTTTCATACAATTCCCGTAATATGACATTCAACTCGGTGCAGTCTTCTGGAAAGAGCAGTGAACTCTTCACACAAGCAGGAGATAAAATACCTGGTGGTGTTTTATACACAGGCAGTACAAAGATCAGATCCTAACAGCAATAAAGTGATATTTTCATTGTTAGGACCCCCACAAATCATGGTAGCTGTAATAAAATGCAAACTAGAACATTTGTTTTCTCTAACTGACCAGTAGTGAGGTATTGACAGTTGAAGTGGACTTAAACCAAAATTTTTACCTTACATAAAAGGAACCCTTTTATATAAGGTAAAGTTAACTTCTTTTTTTGGGGAGAGGGTGTACAACTCTTTTTTTTGTTTTTTAAAGCATAAAGCCGCGGCTGTCAAGACAGAATGGGAGTGCAGAGCCTCCCGTGATGCATCACACATCCCAGGCGGCTTCTGGCTGCTCTTTCTGCGGCTGCCCGACCTGGGGCATGCACAGAACAAGCTTTTTCTTCAATGGGGTAAAAAAAAAATGCAGATCTCACGCATGCGCAGTGAGATCAGCATTCTTTTTTCCCATCTACGTCACCCGATCTCGTGCCTGTGCTGTGAAAGGTCGGGTGATGTATGAAGAAGGCGGAAGAAGTCGGAAAGTAGGAAAGAAAACAGCGGAACCCAGTGCTAATCGAGGCGAAGGAGTATTCCTGGTTGATGCGGGACTCAATCCAGAAAATCTCTGGAGGGATCAATGGATCTGCGAAAGTAAAGGTGAGTGAGTTTTTCCAGTTTACTTTCGCTTCAAATGGGTGGGATAAAGTTCTGACTTTGGAGATGAAGTCACAATTTGTGACATGCTGAGTTTAAGGCTTTCTGTGCGCTCTGGAAGGTTAATCTATTATTCTTATGTTTTAGAATTATTAAATGATCACAGGTTAATGAGAAAAAGACAATAGTAATAATTGCAAGATTGGTTTTATATATTATCACATCCCTTCATCATGTTTTAAATTCTAATCTGCAGTTATATATACTTCCAGACTGTGCATTGGAATGCTTTAATAAATATATAATCTATAATTAAATGTTTAAAATACGTTGTCAAATATTTTATAAAAATTCATTTATTTAATTTTTGTAAACTTTTTTTGCCAGCCTAAAAATCGCCTCCTATAGTAAAACATTACACTGTCTTCTTTTATAAATCTTAGTGGGTAGTGCAACTGGTTCATTTTAATCTTTTTAACTAACACTGCAGCACGCCCATAGCAGATTTAAGGTACCAGTCAGCCAATATGAACATATTTAATTAGTCATAACTCATAAGTTTGAGGCTGTGGATCACATAGGAAGTTTTAATAGAAAATATATGACCTGGAAGATTGACATTCGACTGAAGTTAATGAGACTTGTGATAAGGTAAGCTGCATCGACTCAAGTCAAGTCAATGAGATTTGTGACGAAGTTAGGCTTTTGCCTAAATGAGTGAGACCTGACACTGCCGTAGAAGTGCGAAGCAATCAAATGGATTAAGCAGCAGGTCTTCAAAATAGTTCAAGCCTGCTCCTAAAATCTTTGAAATAATGACTTTCAGTTTGAATTTGTTTTTGACCTTTTATAGTGTAAGACAAAATAGTGGCAGCTGTACAATATAATGAAAGAGAACACTCGCAACCCCTCACCAATCTCTAATAATAAAAGGCATGAAAAGAGAAGAGAGGCACAAGCAATTTTTCCTATCCTTTTGCTCTGAACTAAGTGATGTTAGGATTTAATGGGATTTAATGGTCAATCATGGGTGTTTTGTATTAATGGAGATTGTAGAGATACAGCGTAATGCAATGGAAGTAGCATACGGTTAAAAGGCATTAGCTAGCTCTGCTGTAGAGCTACGATTTAATATTGAAAGTAAATTGTTCAGGGTCTGCAGGGTGGCTTGTAAGTAATAATTTATAAATGTGTTGACTGAATGGCAGACAATAATCTCACATCTTGGGGAACATTGTACAGTTACCCAATATTTATGCTAAGCCTATCGAGCATACTGTGCATTTTCCTTTTTACCTGAGGTACAAAATGTGATCCCTACCTAAAATATCCACGCAGAAGAGAATTATGTGACTGTGATGAATTATTTCAGACTTTATTGTCTGATTCTGTATTTTTAGTTTTTGGCATGAAATGTGTCAGCTGGACAATCTAGTTGTACATTGACCACATCTGATAATATTTAAAGACTGATAATTATTTTTGCAAAGTGAATGAAAAAGGAACCTAAAAAGCAAATGTTGAATGATTTCTTTAAGAAAACAAATCTCTATTGCCACTTATCTTTTAGTGATTTACACAATTCAACCATCATTAAACGAGTCATGCACAACCAGATAAAAATATTACTGCTTTGCAGTAGGAAAAGCAAGACATTCTGGTGCTACCACTAGAGAGCTACCTAAGAGCAAATTAAATAAAGAAAAATACAAAAATAGTGCATACATGTACATTTACATGTGGATGTACAAGTGGATTTATGTAAACTGGCCTGTGCCCTCGTGAACATATGGGCCCTGATTTATTAAAGCTCTCAAAGGCTTAGGAGGATACACTTTCATCAGTAAAGCTGGGTGATCCAGCAAACCTTGAATGGATTTCTTCAAAGTAATTTGCTATTTGCTAGCAAATGTTTTTATTCCTGGACCAGATCCATTCTGGGTTTGCTGGATCACCCAGCTTCACTGATGCAAGTGTATTCTCTCCAGCTTTGGAGAGCTTTAATAAGTCAGACCCAGGTTACAAGAAGAGAAGGAGCTGGTAATGTACAAAATATAATATATTATTTAGTGCATGTTTTTGATAGTGTAGTATAACAAGGATGTTTGGCCAAAATAAACAAGCAAATGTCATGTAATGTAAATAATTTGTTTGGGTGAGGTGGGTAAGAACAGTCTATGGTATCATAGAATTATTTGCTGACGCTGACATTTTCTGAGTACATAAAGAAATGCCAGCTTTCTCCCTGCTTGACTCTTCCCAGTTAGAGGATATGAAAATGAGGACTCCCTTTTGTAAACCGAGTGTGTGATCTTGTTGAAGCTGCTGCTGTTTTAGACCATTGAATGATTCTAATACCAATACTATTGTATGCATCCAATGTGCAATGTTATTTAAACAATAAACATATTTAAGTAAAACGAGTCATTCTTTTTCCAAGAAGTTTTCTAACATGTAAACACCAATTCTATAATTGGTCACATGACAGATAGCAGTCACACCATGTGTGAACAACCTAAATCTGAATTTGTATTATTCTATACTCATGCAAGGTACCCTATTCCATTGCTACATAATCATATTCAGAGAATATAAAAGAAAACTGAAGTAAAAAAGGTTGGAGGGCATTGATTACAATAAAACATGAAGTATGTGATTTAAATAGACTTTGCAAAATGTCTGTAATGGTGGTAAGGTTCTAATGTTAGATAAAACAGCATTGTTAAGTGTCTGACCTCTAATTCATTGTTCTGCTAACCATAACTCTGCAACTCATTACTTTACTTACCTAATCCCTACAGTCCACTGGTTTGCTTACTCAACCCTGCATGACTTCCCAAGTCTAATCCCATTTATAGGGAACTGCAGAGCTCTCAATCCTATTGCCTAGTATGTAATTTTGCAGGGCATTGTTTTGTAGCAGAACTCCCTATGGAGAAGCCTATATATGTTTTTACTAGGGTCATCCTTTGCAGAGATAACTGCATAACATTACTTTGCCAGCAGTGTGTAATTCCTTCAGGGACCTCTGCAGAATGTTGCTACTCAAATCTCTTTGTCATACCATGTTCTATTGTATTTCTCTCTTTCACTGCTTGAAAGTAGATTCTAACATTGGTAGTCTCATACATTGCTCACAGCACAGAAAGTTCCAGGGCTGTGATACCAAATTCCATTTGTTCCACTTGAACTGTCCTTCAATTTCCTCTTATTGGTCTTTCCATAATGTTACATCCCTGCATTTCCATTTGTCATGTTGGTTTGTAGTCTCTAACATTATCTTAACCCTTAATGAAATGATCCATATCCCTCAACACCATCATCGTCCATGCTCTATTAGTCATTACTGTGTTTATTTATTCATACATGTTTTACTATGGTTGTCCAACTCAGTCCTTAGAGATTATTTTACTGGCAGAGCTTTAGGTCTTCACTAATTAAATTCTGATATATTAATAGCTCTTAGGGGTATATGTTGAACAAATCTCCTCTTGATAAGAGTTTAGGTTCAGATGTTTTTGTGTTGCACATAAGGTAATTTAATAAATGTGTATGTGTTAGTATTTGTCATTAAATCACATGAAATATCATTAAGAAAAAAAGGAAACACATATTAGATGGATAATAACAACAATAACACTGACTGTTCAATCTCATCTTGAGGTTAGTTGATCATATCAACTTAGATTGTTAAGAGATGTACATGACTGGGAGTATTTTTATGGCATTGTTATGATGTATGTGGTGCACCAAAAATGTTTAAAAGCTGCACAGAGTGAGGAAGCTGTGCTCAAAAAGACAAACAGAGGGCAAATAACTAGTCACCAGCATTGTTCTTATTACGGACTGCATTGTTCTGTATTTGTCCCTTTGAGGAGGTGACAATGTTTGCAGGGGATCTTCTCTAAAGTCAGAGTTGATCTCTGATAACTGGTGGGTTGATCTATGTGTAAAAGTGGTACAGAAAGCATTTATAGAATGAATGAAGCAGCAGCAGATTTTCAGCTAAAACTTCCTCTCCACCAAGCCCTCATGAAAACAGTGAACAGCACAGACATTACCAAATCCCACTCCAAGTCTGATGTCAGTAGTTTTTTGAGGCATCAGTGCCTTATATCTCACACAGCAGATATACAGCTGTGCGGCTAAGGGCAGAGGAGGTGAGCTGCTTACTTCAAGAACAATTCAAGACAAGGGAATCAGATTTTTCAGGGACTACATAGGCATTAGTTTAGGTCCCTTTTACAAGTCCACTGTACAGTTAACTGCATGTTATATAGAAAACTTAAAAGAAATATAACAATTTCTTTGAATCCTGGACATGCCTTTAACAACTAAGATATAATCCAAAGACCATCCCATGTGGGAACAAAGGTTCATTGAAAGGTATTATTCCTTTTTATTTCAGAGTGCATAGGATTGCGTTTAAAAAATACACTAAGGACTCGGAGTCTGTAAGAATTGGTTAGCTTAGGAGTCTCTAAAATGTCATGAGGATGAACCTTTAATATCACAGAAATTAAGGTTTAATTTGTTCAGGGGAATATTTTTGATTCTAAATGTTTATTTCCCTAGTTGTTAAATTTGTAGGACGTATGTCTTTTTTAAACCTGACTAACTATGTAATTTATTGCTATATAGGAAGCATTCCAGCAGAGAAACAATGCTGTCTAAGTATTGACTTTAGTGGATATGTTGGGGAGGTTTGTGTTCTCTAGCTGTGATGAAAGCGATGATGGTACTAGGGAGAGCAAAATAATAAAGTGGTCTGGAAATATCTGCAGGTTTACCTAATGATGTTTTAAATAGACTGATGTCCCGATTAAATGCTAACTGACTGCAGAAGACTCGTCAATCTCTGAACGGGGATGGCAGAGCAGACCTATCACAGCCTACAAAACTGAAGGCATTCAAAAATAGAATTTGTAAAGAGAGAGAGGACAACAAATCATTTTTACTGATAATATTATTATTAAAACAACTTTATTTAATGCTGTTTTCCAGCCAACATCCCTTTTCAAATGAAGGGGCACATCCTGCAAACAGCATAAGAGGGCCACGAAAAAGCTAGACTTCGCGTCCTGCAGCAGTCTTTTATGGACAGAAAATTGTTCAGTCCCCGGGGATAACAACTATCTACTTGCATAGTTCAAATTAATAAATTACTTCACTCCTGCTTAATGACATTAAATGGCGCACACCCCCAAAACCAATCCACAGTTCTTCTTGTACTGACCATCACTACCCTTACTATGCAGTTCCAAGCTATTATTGCTTTCCCAAGGAATGACCACACTAATGTGATAAAGATTTGCAAAAGTGGTGAAAGGGTTTTGATAAAAACACCAGTTACCCCTACAATGGCCTTTAAAGTTCTCCACTTACATGGTGGTGAGCACTGGCAATCTATATAATAATGACCAGGCTGATTGATTCTTTATGAATATGGTGAAAGGGATATGGTTAGCACTTTTATAAGTGGCACAAGTACAAAAGAGACA
Source organism: Pyxicephalus adspersus (assembly GCF_032062135.1). NCBI lineage: Eukaryota > Metazoa > Chordata > Amphibia > Anura > Pyxicephalidae > Pyxicephalus > Pyxicephalus adspersus. The sequence continues at coordinate 74,697,777 of NC_092859.1, read as the reverse complement.
TATGATTGCCAATATGTGTATAAAAAAATCATTTTTTTCACATGTTCATTCCTTTATAAACATTCCCCTATGGATTTTATTAAAAATCATATTTATATCAATTTAAACAGATAGAGTTGGCTCACTAGGGAAGAGGATGCTATTAAATAGAATTTTTTAATGCAGATATGGTTTGTGCATTTACTTCATTTCAAAGATTGATAAGGAAGTATGTTTTGCAGTAGTAATAGTTTGTAATAAAGAAAGATATGAAAATCTTTATGTTCCCTTCAAAAATGTTCTGCAGTTCAAGCAGTGCCATATTTAATGGGCTCAGGAGGGAATTACTACAGAGAATAAAACATGCTTTAAATATTTTGTAGTAGTAACCTCAAACTAGTGGTAAGCATCTTTAGCATTAAAGGGAATTCAATTTTAATTTAAAGGTGCACCCTAACTGAGGAAAGAACAGAAAATGTTTGACACCTTAGTTTTAACCATGTCACTTGACACCTTTAATTATATAATCTGGCTCACTTATTCAGTTAGCAATCCATCAAGAGGATAGAAACAAAATGAATGGAAATCATTATTCAACAAAGTCAAAATCTAAATAATTAAGGTAATATTTATTGAGACTATAGTTTAAATTAACTTTGAACCCTAGGTTGCAAACTCTGTATCTGTAATGCACCTGCACATATATATTTGGAGTGTAGATCTCTATTTCAGATAATGAAGGAAAAGGATTTACAGGAAAATGAGTTGCCCTATAGTTCCTGGTCTGTAATTATTATTTTTCTTTAGTGTATATATTTATTATTGGTTTCATTTTATTTTATATGCAAATCATTTTTTACAGACACCCTATGCAATATCAAAGCATCACAGACTGAAGTATTTAAAACTTGTGACATTGGATGCTGCTGCTTTAATTTACTCCTAAATAGTTCAATTTTTTTTTAGGAGAATCTGTTTGATAAAGAATAATATAAATATGTAACTCAGAGAACATTTTGCTCTACAGTGAGTAGGTGCACTCATCCAGCCAGACTGTCAGCAATTGTGGCATGGAAAAAAATAGCCTAATTTTAGTGAAATTCTCCTGAAAATATGATTTTTGTATCTGTAACAATTTGATGAAAATCACCTAATCATCTCTATTCTTTATAAAGTTAACATGAGTCACAAAAGAGAGAAACCCAGTAACAGGAATGCCTTATGTATTACTAACATCTAAAGGCCAATTTACAAAATAAATCTATCTTTCCTGCACTGGACACGGTGCTACTGCCATGTGGTGGAGCTTACAGTATGCCACAAAGGTGTCTGCATAACATTGCAAAGAAAATTCTGTGATTGGAAGAAAGGCTGGTCATGTGATTTTGACCGGTCACCCCCTACATTTTCTGCTCATTCATTGGAATGGTATAATGAATATTTGTATTTTTTATTTCATGCAGTGGTATAGCCACAGTATATCCTGACGCTGTTTTATAAATGGAGCCCTAAGTGGTAGACTACTATTTCACTTGACAAAGCTGCTGATTTTTTTTTTTTTTATCGTAACTGTGACAGGAACACTTTAACGTTTGAAATACCTTTACCATTTCTAGATTTAGTTTTCACTTGGCAGTTTTTTTTCTAACACCTAGTATATTTTAATAGAGCATCAAGTACCTGGGTGGTGTATCGAATAAGCAATACACATTAAATTAACCACATACTGCTGAAGAGAGAAAAGAGGGGGGAAAAGTTCGTTTTTATTGTTTTGCAAAAGCTACATCAGTAAACACTTATTGTTTTAATTACCTGCTGTCATGGTACAAGGCAGAAAGGTTGTAAAGCAAGATAAAATCTTTCATTTTAATGGAGTGTCTGGCCTGTCGTGTGGAAGGCTGGATTTATTGGCTTACATCTGGCAACTTAATTTTGCTTGTAAAAAAAAAGACTTTTTTGATTCATAAATGACTCCAGGGAGCTGGCCTGCAGGGGAATGTATCGTATTCCTTTGATATCTGCAGCTTTTAAAATATTCTGTGAAATTACCTTTTAAATCTTCTCCTTTTTTTCAGATTTTAATTGCTCTTTCATGCCTTAATTTTCGACACCAGCATGCCAATTCCACTAGGCTAAGAACTGGCACAAAATGGCATCTGCTAAAGATAAATATCTCCTCATCAACCTTTTCAATCCTTTATATTTCTTGGTCTATCCACTTAATACATTCACCCTGTGACCCCCATTAAAGTGCCACTGAGGATTCTGGGTAAGTATTCAAAACAGCAGCAGCCAATCAAAAGGTGGAAACACATGAACACTTTCACAGTAATCTTCCTCCCATACCGTTGTTCTACTTTAAATACCAAGACAGTTTATTTATCTCTGCAAAGATTATTTAGTCCTGTTTACTCTGATTAAAGCTATGTAAATTACTGCTATTTGGCTTTTTTATTTGTGGTGAAATAAGGATGTTTTCTCATTAGAATATCTGAAAGTATTTTTCAATTAAGTTCTCGTCATCGCTGTTTAAAAATAATTGGGTATTCAAGAAGAACGGAAAGGTACAGTAGTTATTATTTCAGTATAGTTATGTATGAATTTTAATTTGTGTGTTCTACTTGCAAAACTATACTGGAAATTGGACAATCTTTGGCACCAAATGGTCACATGTGTGTGTTTTAAAATGTGCCTCTTGAAATACTGAAATTTCAGCCAGTGTACAACTGGATCATCCAGGTTCTCCCATGATAATCTATCTTCCTCAGTCCTGGAAAGCTATACAAATCAGACCCAATGATTTGACAGAACATGTATTTAATATATATAGAGTACAGTATTTTTATAACACAATTACATTAATGGAACATACAACCTATGTATAGGGATTAGTGGCCCATTGATATGTGAGTTCCACCATTGAAGCACTTTCATGGCGGAAAGCACATTTCTATGCTAATGCAGATGGCGGGAACGGTTTTAATTCTACCAAGTGGCATTTTTCTGGTGAAGCATAAGCACGACTCTGCTTATTCTATATCCTAAATAGCCTTATTTAGCCACATTGTAAAGGGACCAATTTCTCAAGGGAAGCTTGGTGTCACATTGTTCTTGCGTAAAATACTAAAAAAATCACACCTTTAATACCCCAGATCCCTCGATCATGCTGGACCTTGCCAGGATTGGGTCCCGTCCTGGAATTCTTCTTTGTCACGGTGCGGAGAAAGTGCCAGGTACTGCTATCTTCAGTCTTTTTTCTGACTATGTTACCTGATCTCACATTGCGCAGGTGCGAGATCGGGTGACATAGCCCGCTGTAAAGGGAAAAAAGGAAAGCCGTGCAGATGTGCAGAAGTAGCAGCCAAGAGCCTTCCGGGATGCATGACGTAGGTATCCCAGGAGGCTCTCCGCTCCCATTCAATCTTGATTGCTATGGTTATCAAGACAGAAATAGGAGGTGCTTCAGTCTTTTTTTTTTTAAAAAAAAGATTTTTTACATTATATAAAAGGTGTGTCTTCCGTTTTATGTGAAGTATAAAACATTTAGTTTAAGTTCGCTTTAATATTTCCTTTTGCATTGTTTGTGTTAAAATTAGTTCTGGCTTTATTTATTGGTTCTGTCTCAGTCTTCTGCGTTAAATACTGTGCTGGTGCTGATAAACTTCCATGGGCTTCTCTGTACATTAGCCCAGAGATTGATATACAGGCAAACCACATATATCTGTGTAGGGAATGCCACAGACTACAATGAAGATGTATTTGGTTTTTTGAAAAGTTTTGATGTTACCCAATTTAATGGAATGGAGCCACTTGTCAGGTACTACCCTTTTACCAACTTTGATAAATAAGGTATTATAAAAGTGTCAAACCTCAAATACCGCCTATTCTGTTTTTGTAATTAGGTTTTACTTTATAATCAAAAAGAACCAATCATTAAGTCCATAATCTGCTATTTCTCTTCAATCCTAAATTGAATGATAAAATGCTACTGCCATCATATCCATCTGTGTTATTTTCAATCAAGAGGTTATGACTGCTGAGTGATCCATTACCGGACACTTAAATCAAGATCCTTTCTGGCCTCCAGGTTAGATCCAATAACTTTGTAAAGTGTTAAATGCAAACATATAATGCAGACTGCATGCACTTAAAGTTAAAAGTCTTGCATTTCCAGACAATAAAAACATGTCTGTCATAATTCAATCCACACAGCATATCCCAGAGAGATAAGATTTATTGTTTGGTAATTTTGTTGTGCAATAAACTGACAGCTGTTTTATATAAGTGGATGCTATATCTTTGTATTGAACACTTTGCAGATCTGTGTTGCGGAAGGAGTGAGAACCTGATGCAGGTGTCCACTAAAGAATTACATGATGGTCCCAGTTTTCAAACCAAAGCAGGATAAAAATGGATTATATGGCAGCAGAATTTTTTTTTGATTGTGGATTTCCAAAATATCTGACCAGAGCGTATATAAAATAGAACTTCTTATATTCTATATTCCTATATACAACAACAGACTATTTCAAATGAACACAATGGGCTCTATTTGTAAAACAGGCAATCAGACATTTCCTTGTAGGAATCTTCCAGGTCCCTGTGCTTCAATGGCAGTAATGGATTTCTACCAGGGAATGTTTAAAGGAATGTCTTCCCTGTTTGATAAATAGAGCCCATTGTGTTCATTTGAACTGTGTTTGCGGTCATTTTTAATGAATAAAAAAAGAATCAGAAGTATTTGTAGAGTAAACCCAAAAAACAACATAGTGAATTAGAAGTTGGCACAGTGTTTTTTTTTAATTTGTTCATATTCAAAATAATACCATCTAAAAGAAAAACAAAACGAAACAGTCCCTAAAACAAATGAAAATAGATATTAGAAAAGATATAAAATGCCCCAAAAAGTAACAACAAACAAACAACAAAAGGCTAGCAAAGGGGTTTGTTGCTAAAAGAGCTAGAAGTTACAAAGAAAGTAGTTTCCTTACTAACCCCAATCTCCACCTGTGCAGTTTGTTAGCCTTCCCTGATCTTTCACCTTTTTATATAGTATGAGGGTTTACTTATCCAGAAGCATCTTTACTGGTCCTTCTTAGCCTGCTGGCCAAAGACCATGCATGCAGTGGATTGTGGTTTAAAAATATTTTCTGAGAAAATCTGCATGTAAGTCTGTAGGGAGAGCAATATTGTATTGTATTCTTGATAACTTAATTTTGTATTTACATGTAATCATAGAACTCAATATATAATTTTTCGTAAAAATGTCTTCATTTTTTTGCACAATTACCTGCAGATCGAGTTATCCATCAAATGTGACAGTTACATAGTTAATAAATAACATTTTTAAAAATGTGTTATAATTATGTGTATAAATCACCTACAATTGCCAGAATTCAATGCTTTTCAAAATTGTATGTGGTATTGGTTATTTAAAGCTTCATTCTTAGGAGAAATAGCCACTGAACGTACACCAAGTATTTCTGATGGAAATCACCGAGGTCAAAATATGATTTCAGTTTTGCACACCTTGCAGTTTTTAGTGATATCAGAAAAAGTCACATGGTTTGTACAAGGTTTGTATGCAATTGGATAGTAAAATTGCTCCCTTGGCGTGCACTTATTTATTCACTGTAGTGGAAACAAGTAATATATTGCCTAAATTGCTGAACCTAGCAATTTTCACTCTGTAGTTGACCTCAATAGCTGTGTGGTGTACTTAAAGTAATTTGTATTGCAGTGATATGATCACAGATTAATTTCAAACAAGATGTTTACATGCTTTTCAGGGGTCACATTGATGATTTTGCGGTACAATTATCTTGGAAATATATTTGCCTTTCTAAGAGGATCATTTTTTTCAATGATTGGAGAAAGGTGCTACGAAAATGCCAAAATGTTGGGGCATGGCAGTTACTTGATTGATGTTAATGAAAGTCATGTCATTGGTGCCAAAACTGCAAGTGCAAGGAAAAATGTAGCTTGATGTTTGGTAGTCCATTGCTGTGCACCATAGATGAAAGGGAAAATAATAAATAGTGTTAGAAATTAAATTCTTCAACTTTCTGCAAGTTCATATGATGGAGAGATGGCACCAAGACAATACGGCATGCTTGTATTTGAAATTTATAAAAATGAGTGCTAAAAAATGAGGTTCCCTTTGCAGTTTATGCCTTTAACTTAAACCAAGGCTAGTTATATGTGCTTCTGTTGCAGCTTTTTTATCTATAACATAAAAATCTCAACACCAAAATAAACTTGGCATGAGGGAATGCAAGACTTTAAATTGTTGATCTCCTTTTTATTAGTTGCCCAGTTTTCTAATTGCCTAGTTGGTAAGCTTACCCAAAAAAGCCATGTTTCTCTATCGACAAGTTTCCTTTAGGTGTTATTGCAGAAGAAAATCATGAGACACTCAGAAAGAGAAAAGTAGAAATAAATGTATTACAAAACAGATTTAGTTTATTTTATTTTTTTTAACATTACAGCAAGCAAAATGACTTGATAGTTGCTATGAACAACAGTTTCTGTCCCGTTGTACATGGGCTGCTTTCCCATTAGTTAAATAGGGCTATTGGAAATTGTTCTTTTTAACAAACCTAACCATTGCCTTTAAAAGACCCACTCTTTTTTTTAGAAAAAGATTTGCAAAAAAATGAATATATACTATATGGCATATATTAAAATGTGTCTGCACAAAAATATTTTTTAAACAGAAAACAGACCATATCAACAATGCCACCATGATAATTTTTTAATACATAACCAAGATAGAATATAACTTCAATATTTCAGTGACATTTTCGCTTGCTAACAGTCATCAGAGGGAAGATGACGAAAACAGCTATATGCTGGAAAGAATTTTTCCTGATAAAAACAGCAATTATGCCAGGAATTTAGGTTTGATGGTAGGTGTCCTTGGATATTGCTTTGATATTTCTCTTATGTTGTGTCAGGAAAATGAAAAATTTAAATATCATTGACAAGGTCACTGAATGTCAAAGCTTTGATGTCCTCTGCACATTCTGGCCCTGCTGCTACTCACTAAGGAAATGTGAGCAAGAAACCATGCTATACAAATGGCAAATCTACTTCAGCAAACACTTTAAATTACACAGTACTGTCAAAAATGAACCTGAGCTCAAAAAGTTATAATTTCCTATGTCATTAGAAATTTTGAAAAATGTTAACTGTCCCTACATTATACCTTGATAAACGTGTTCTTTCCCTGGCATTCCTAATATGTGAGTGTGCCTAGACATTTTCTGTTTCTTCATTCTCATAGGCTGTATGTTTGCAGTGTGAAATCTAAGGCACTGCTGTCTCTGACTGCTAGGCTCATGAGATTTAGAATTATATTAATTTTGTGCTGCTGTGCTCTTTACTTTATACAAATAAACCCATAGCCACTCTCTTCTCTTTCAGAGATCCACTAATGACTTCCTCATGCATAACCTTTTCACATGCACAGCTTCAAGACTTATCAAGAGCTGCTTCCACTCTCTGGAACTCCCCTGTTTTTTAGGCTCTCTCTTACTTTCCACACTATATTGTAAGCTCTCTTCTTCTCTTGGTTTGACAGATCAGAGTTGTCAAAAACAAGCTGTTTGTGTCACTTTTCATAAGAGCACTGCTCTACTTACTGGTGGGCAAGAATAATGCACAAAGATCATTCAAGAGTTCCATTAAAACCAGCTCAAAAGTACAAAATACTTGAACAATAAAAAGGGGGAAAAGACAAGCAGGCTAAGCCTATGTGATTTAAAATTTCCTCCCTTTAAATGTTTTAAAAGATTTTTTTTATTTTTTTGCATTTCTGTTAATTACTATCTTAAATGTTGGAAGTGACGAATGTATTTTGTGCCCTAGGTTTAGTTTTTCAGTTTCAGGTTTTTTTTTTCAGTTAAAGGTAGGTAACCCAGTTTATATTTGGATCGATTTATAATAAAGTATACACAGCAATTGTTTTTAAAAATACATTTATTTCTACATACCTGCTTTTAATGGTGTTTTCATATCTGCCTGAAGTTAGGCTGCAAACAAAGCTTAGCGCATCAGATGACAAAACAGTTGGCGAGAGATTGCATCTTTCAAATGCATCTATCCGTCATTTGATAGTATAACACTGCAAATAACCACGAACGCATAGTGTTACTAAAACAAAGAAAATTAGGTATATTTTACCATTCTTCAATAAACAATCCATTGAAAACATCATGCTAGTTTAAAATTTAAAAATGTGATGTATATTTACTGTACTTATCATCCTAGTTTGGCTATTTTTCTAAATTAACTAAATACTGAGTTTTTTGATTTGAGTAGGTATGTCATTACATTTGACACAGTTACAAATAATAATATAACAGCTGACGTTAATAATAGAAAATGTGGGTGGTAAATACACTCATGTAGAGAATATACTAACACCAAACACTAACAATGGGATTACCTCACCCACATAAAAACAGACTGGCTAATCTACATATTTCTATATATCTTCTCATTCTGTGCAATTACCGTAAGCTCATTTTGTCTGGGTCTCTGTCACTTAGCCGTCAGCAGCACCATAACTGCTGTCACTCAGTAAAAAAATAATCTGACACATGGGTATTTAAGTGACAGGACCCAACTCACTTGTTTACGTAGGTTCGCAGAAGGTGTGGATCTGTAATTACCTGACATGGATTTAAAGACTGCTTTTCTGTCCCCCCACCTCCACTTTCCTTTGTGAATCTCTAACTGTTCACATCCTTCAGCCTAATCAGTAGCAGAAAACCCTGCAGCATGGTGTGAATAAATAAGTTCCCCCTCCTTTTCATAACAAGAGAAGGGTTAACTCTTTCAGCCCAGAACAAAGTGGTTAAAAATGCCTTCCTACAATAGCTGACACAGCCAAGAGAAATCCCAATGGGGCGATTAATTAAAAATTGCAGGTTTAGCACAATTTTTCCATTTGGAAGGATGAGCTATGCCAGAAAACTGCAATGTCTGGATGAAAAGATATGTTATAAATCGTCAGTTTGTATTGTGATAACATTTCTACTGATATGGTCATAAAATAATCAGGTAGTAGCATTTTGCTCAATTCCATGCACACCCATTGGTAACACCCCTTAAATTAACCAATTACCAATCCATCTAAAAGAGCTGCACCTGTTTTTTAAAAAGGTTATAGCAGGACACACAATGCTATTTAATCTTAAAAGCAGAAAGTGGGATTGTTTCCTTGTTAACGAACAAGAGGTTAGCCGTGCGGCCATGAGACCGTTCTGATCTTGTACATAGTTCAATTTGCTGCCCGCTTAACAACTTTGCTTTAATAAGGCAAAGCCTTCAAGAGTGATTTGTCGAGCTGTGGATCATTACCACATGGTTAACCTGCCATTAATTCTGAAATATGGGATTATATAAACAATTTGTTCACATCAGTTAACAATTACCCATTGGTTACCAGGGACATGGAGAGGCACTGTGGTCCACTTGCATGGAATTTTGCTAATTAACAAAGTAAACATGAAGCAACCTCAGTAGGGGTATACACCTTTTCATTTCATTTTGTTAAGGGGATGTTTATCAGTTTTTCTCTTTCCTTAATTCCTTCTATTCATCCATTCTTTGCTCCTTTATTTACATTCTTCTTTCCACCTTCCTTCCTTCCCTGTGTCCTTTTCTTTCTTTCCTTCCAGTGCAACATGTTTACTATGCTAGGCATAATAAGATCTGTAGTTTACAAAGCTCAAAAATAAAAAACAGTTTACACACAATCAAATAAATTGTAAAAAAAATAATATTACGTAAAATCATGAAGTATTTCTCTGATTACCCACAACTATATATAGAGAGATCTCCCAGAATTTTTTTTTAGCTGGCTGGCAAGACACAAAAAATAGCATAATTTAGGTATAGTGTACATTTTGTATAAATTAAAGCGGACCTAAACTAAAATGTTTACTTTACATAAAAGGTGAAGCCCCTCTCCTTTATGCCTTTATAGCTGCGACAATCAAGACTGAATGGGAGTGCAGAGCCTCCTAGGATACCTACGTTACGCTCTTTGCTGCTCCTTCTGCAGATTGTCGGGCATGAGCAGAAGAGGCTTTTTCCTACACTGAGGGGAAAGAGATGCCGATGTTACACATGCGAAATGAGTTCTTTTTTCCCTTCTTTACAGCAGGCTATGTCACACGATCTTGTGCCTGCACTGTGTGAGAGTGGGTGATGTACCACAAAGCCCAGCCTCAAGGACTGTTTGATCACAGTCAGGTGGCTAATGAAAAATCCTGCGTGGTGTGCCTGGCTAAAAGAGGCTGGGAAGAACACTAATGTGTGTTTGTGTGTGTGTTACCGCACCACTAGCAGATCTTCTGTTCAGAAACCTGCAGCATCACCTGCCTCCCTTTAGCTGTACATTTTTCCACTGTTCTCAGCATACCCTGCACAGACACAGCTGATAGGGGTTCTGGAGTTATGTGCTGCAGCCAATGAACTGATTGTATCCTGACTTCCGTCCTGTCCTGTCATTGGCTTCTAGGCTTTTTTAAACCACCCCAATTCCAGGTTTATGAGTCCACATTGTGTTCTCTGCTATTCTGCCATCTTGTTCGCTATTCTGCTTTTCAGGATTTGACCTTTGTTCAACCTTGACACTGCCTGTGACTGCTGCCTGCTCTGCCTGTTACCAGACCTTGTTCACAACAAGATATGTAGCCTATTCATTATTTCAAGGCCACATCCCCAAAATATATCAATTCCAAAAAATGTATGGAATATGGTCTGTTACCAGACCTTGCCTTGTCAGCCACCTGCCCTGACCCCGGTCTGTTTAACTACCTGTCTTGACTCACTATGTTCATGTCTAATAGTCTTTCCTAAACTGAAGTCATTTGATCCCTGTCACTACCTAGTGGGGAGAGCCAGGGGCCTGCTACCTGATAATCTCTTTGCAGCAAAGTAGCCCAGTGGCCACTAGTGTCACCGGCCCATCACGCCCTGTGGAGTGCTCTAGTGAAGACCAGGTCCTTGGTCACTTAGATTCTGTGTTTCAGATAACCCTGTGTCACCTGCCATAACCGTGGGTGTGCGCATGAAACATCAATATAAAAATTTAGAAACTGAAAAAAATTTACTTAAAACCATGTTATTCTTTTTAAATGGAGAATACAAAAGAAAGTGACTGCATGTCTACAATAACTTTGACAATATGTGAATATGTAAAACCACCCATTTAGACGGAATGCTACACCACTGCATATAAATTTCCTGCGCAGTCCATTGTTTTGTTAGCAGCTATTTTAGGCTGGGGGATACATTCAGATGACAGTTGGCAGTATTCTTCTGTAGCGGGAATGTCAAACTGGTCTTTTGGGTCACCCTAGGCACTCTACACAGTATTTGGCTATTTAGAATTTTATTCCCAAGTCTGTTCTGTAGGTCACTAACAAAATTCTTTTATGCAGTCACCTGCTAAATATAGCTCCTAAATTGGAGAACCTGCATTTTGAGTTTTTTTCAACCAGGTAAATGAATGAATGAATGAGAATGCATACTATACTATTTCTGGTAGTTTGACACATCTGTGAGAATACCCTATGTGATGTCAGTTGTGTGAGCAAACATTTTATCCCTTTTATACATTTTTATACTGTTCTTCACACTTTCATTTATTCACGCATGCTACTGAAAAGTTGTGCATTTTATTGAAAGTTATTTTACAGTGAAGTAAAAATCCATTAAAAAAATATTTTGCAGCTTTTTAGAAGTGGTGGCTGCATTCATTGTCTGAGCATTTCTGTACTATTGGTGCCTCTTAGTGAGTACACAGACAAAAAATATACTCCTACATTAATGTCCATCCCTCACCAATCTTCTTTCTTTTTGGGAGGGAAGAGAAATATTTGGTACTTCCAGGAACTGGGAACATGTGACTCACTCTCCTTTCACCAGAGGACAAGCTGTAACCTGAAGCTTACACAGAAATCCATTTTCTTTAATGCCGTTTATAAGTTTAATAACATATAAGGATGCATAAGTGTCTGAGAATGACCACTTATCAATGTATCAGTTAAGATTGCTTCACCCTGTATGGATGGGTTCACTTTAAAAGATAAAAGATCTCTCAGTAAACACTCTGTGTAATGGAACTGAAGTCCAGTCTAGCTAGAGCTATATTACAACGTTTTTTGAAGTCTTAGCTGTATGTCTTGTGTATCTGTGTGATAGGGTTATGATAATTCCAGGTTATGTTCGGGGACAGTTTTGCAGTGAAGATATGACAGCTTATGCATTAATAATTTAGAGGCAGAGGAGAGTGCCCTCAAACAGGGCTGTACTCCTGCTCCATCTGCTGCTGCTACTGTGACAGGTCATTAACAGCTTCGATATGGTGGAGACAAATCAGCACAACTCTGGTTAGGAAAAAAAAGATCTGGCTTCATTTTTTAACATGTGCTGTGGACCGCGTGTAACATAAACCAACTGTAAACCAGAGCAGTAATCAACATGTCTCTGAATGACAGTAATCTTTACTGGCATCTAGGGGGGTCAAGTCTTATTTTTAAGAGCTTTTTTGGCATTAAAAAAATGATTTTGCTCTCAGTTGTATGTCACTTGACAGTTTTAGAGCCTACGGCTTTATGACATTTGACTTTAATATTAATCTCTCCTTTCCAATTTAAACTTTTTTTTCCAAGTTTGCTCATTTATAGACTATGCTAGAACCCTAAATGCCACAGAGATATTTATAATTTACAATTTTATATTTTAAGGTAAGAAAAAGCTAAAATTATTGTGGACTTAATAAAGGAGTGTGTACATGAATCAATAGTTTAGAGATGTCAAATACAGTTAAGATCAAGAAGAATTAATTTAGGTTTTTCAATTACTGTAACTGCTAATGGTGCCCTACCATATGTATATAGGCTTTAACATAATGTATTAATTTAAAATCACCCCACACAAAATAAAATGATATAGCACGAAAGCTAAATTCCAAATACATCTATTGTGCATAGAAAAGTGTTAATTTTACTTACATGATTCAGATAAACCAGGATATAAATAGGGCTAAAGTTATGATGATAATTTATGTAAATTTGTATGGTGTCATATAACCTATGCCAAACATTTAAAGAAATATTAACAGGGTTTATTAGAGCCTAATATAACATATATATCAATGACAATAAAGCTGTTTACATAGCATTGACAGAAGTACATTTGTGGCGAGTGACTTTCAGAACCATGGACAGCGGTATCCCTAAATATATTGTGGTATTTCATACCTATGAGTATCTGGAAATGTTTGTACTAATCAGAACACGTTTATATCTGGTTATGTCTACTTTTGGCTGGCAGTGAAATACTGAGAGTGCTTTCTGTGTAGCTAGACAGATGGCACCTACCCAGGAGAGGTGGTCAACACAAAAACAAGCACATGTCCTAGCTCAGGTTATTTCTCAGATGAGTGAAGTATGAGTCATCTTTACATTAATTCACGGTGTGGTGTTTACACTGTAATTATCATCATCTTTTTAATTTTTGCACAGTTGTATACCTAAATCTGGCATGATTATTCCTGCGTAATGTTTTGGCAAGGTTAGGACTGCATAAGCTCCGTTGTTGAGTTGTTTTAATCTTTTGACTGATTACTGATCATTTCAGAATACCATAAGGAATATAACTAAAAATAACTTTTATCTTGAGATATCTGAAGTACAGTATGGGGGATTTCTTTAACAATGTATGCATGAATTCATAATGGATGTTCCCCAGGCTAATTAAGATGGTGATATGTCAATAATAACTATTATTGATAGTTATTGTTTTAAAGCCACCAACTTTACAAGACTGGTGGCTTTCAGACCTGACTTTCATTGACAGGGTAGTCCCCAGTGATAATCAGAAGTGGTTTCTGATCATATAAACACAAAATCAAACACAATATTAGTCTGAAGGTCAAAAAAAACCCAGGCTGCAGATTGCAGCATTCATCTGTTTAAAGCTGCTATTACCAGATACAATCACAGTATTAAAAAATGAAAGGTCAGAGCAAGTTTTTTTTATTAAACATGTGTAAAATAAAAGCCTTGTTATGTCTCTTACTTTTAAAATTAGGTATACAAATTAGTTTTAGGGTATTGTCAAAAAAACTATAACATGCTGAATCTGGTCCAGACACATAGGTATTGATGGCATCTTGTCAAGAAAGGGTTAAAGAAGTCCATAAATTTGACCTCATACAAAAACTCATACATATATATTATCTGCTTATGAGATTGGCTCACTTTTTTTTTTTCTTCTGAAGCCTGTGGTTAGATACAAGTCTTTTTACAGGCATTCCTTGCAATAGGCATATTTTTTTTTTTTGGTAAGCTACTCTCTAAGGATTGCAAACGCTGCACTTTTCTCATTACAGCACTGACATTGTTCAGGTAATTACAATGAAGGCACATTCTTCCATTCAGAATTCAGTTTAGGAAAGGTCAGAGTAAAACAAAAAATTGTTTGTATAGAAAGGTAGAAGGTATGAATCTGCAAAAAAGTTCTATGTGCAATCCTTGCAGTGTATATTGTTAATCTAAAAGATTTTTAACTTGGCAAAGAATTAACCTTTACAGGTGATTACCTGAAGTCATTTACAGCAGGTTTGCAAATTTATATTTTACAGAAAAAGTATATCCATAGCATACCATCACAATTTTGTGTAAGTTGTCTAGTGATACTCCTATACTTATTATACTTATATATTATACTCTTATACTCTTAGGCTGTAAAGGTGAATTAAACCCAAGATTAAACAGGGCAAATTCATAGAGCAGCCAAGATGATGAGTGAATACCAATAGTTTATATAAGCAAAATGTTCAATCAAATTATGCTTGCACACTGATCTACTTGTCATTTACTCTCATCAATTCAGCCTTAAGGAGTTTCAATCAGATTGTGACCATAAGATATTTAAAGCAGGAAGAACAACAGATGGCAGACTACATTTCCTAGCATCCCAGTTTAAAAGCAGAAATCATGTGTTTGCATAAGGAAACCGGACCTATAATCAGAGATATTCAATGGGTTTTTGAATTTATAAAGTTTAGTTGCAAAGGTAATACGAATAGATTATGCAAATAAACATTAATAATTTAAGAATTTACCCTGTTCAATCTTTGGTATAGTTTGGCTTTAAGGTTTGCAAGACTTTTAAAGACAAAAGCAAGTACATTATTTTTGATTTCCTATATCCTATTCCTTATGTCCTTATGCTAACCTCCCTCCCTGCTTCAATATGTTCTTGGGCTATAGTTTGAGTAATGTATTTGATAACAGTCAGAACAAGCAGAAAGCACATAAAGTTATCAGTTTACCATATATATTTGAGTATAAACCAAGACATTTTCCCCTCAAAATACCATTAAAAAAATCTCAGTTTTCTTGGATGAAACCTAGTGGCATGTTTTAAACTGCATTTGTCTCTGATATGATAGGTCAAGCTGTTTCCAACATTTTACTGGGTATTTTGGCAACCAAAGCTGAGCTGGGTATGCACATATTCTGTCAGTGTAAGGATCTTCTTATACTTCTGATTTGTTAATTCTGTATTTCCTGCACATCACCTGCTACTTTTGGAATATCCTTTCACCAGTAATTAGATCATCAGTCACCAATGGGCTGCTCTGATATTAGGAAGCAAAGCCCTGCTGCTCTACCAAGAGGGCCACCTTCAGATAGCATGGAACACGTTATGATAATTCAGTAAAATGAAAGATCAGCTGCTGAGTGTGAAATCAAAATTATTGTCTTATATGATGTCATATTCATGTACGTGACTGACCAAGTGAAGGGCAGAACAGTCGTTTATCTATCATACTTGACAGAGTTGATGCTATTTTTGAGTTTGAGACTGCCATGAAGGCTGGAGCAACTATTCCTGAGTTGTGTTTGCATATGGTTTTCATTACCTATTTTTGTATGTATGACCATACTTGAAAGTTTAGACTTGTATATATCGTATTCTAGATAGCACCAGAAATAAAAGCAAGTATTAGTGGAGTTAACTGTATATACAACATACGATTTCCCCTAGATGGGATAATTGGCGACCCTAGTTAAATGTACAAATTAAAAAAAAAGAGGGAAGAACAAAGAGGGTTTTTCATGGCAAAATTTGGGTGTATTGCACAAATAGTGACAGATAAATACAATACTATGCTGCTCAATAAGCAGGATAGGTAAAGCAGGACCTTAGTTTCCTTGGTCCAATCACTAATAGGTAGTATTATTACTAGACATATATCACCTACTTAAATAATATTTAGTTGTCATCCAGAGAGAGACAGCTATTCGTTGACGCAAAAGAGCGAAGAAAAAATTGATTAATAATTGGCCGCAGCCTTATTACCCGACGTGTTTCGCCCTTGTTTGGCTTCCTCAGGGGTAGCTGTGTGCTTTAATATATGCATCCTAGATACTTTTGTAAAATATGAAAAATTGTTAGTTTAATGTTACATTATGTTTTCAGATATACAAATAGTAGAAACTATACAACATGGCAAGAACTAACATAAAAATTCTTAGTCATACAAGAACATTAATTCTGTTTACAGTTGCTTCAATATGTATGAAATATATTGTATAAAGTTATAAAGGGCTAATATAATGAAGTATTAAAAATGTCCTAATTAGAAAAAAAATAAATTAAATTAGGTATCTGAATAGCATGACTTACATTATCCCGGATGGAGGATAATATAGAGTAGGTGGTCTGTGCTGAATGGAGATACGGTGTCATAAATGCTGTATATAATGATAAGGTGATGACGATTATTTGTATATATGTGGTAAATTGGATACTATACTAGTATAAAAATTTATCAAAATAAAATAACAAAAAAAAAAATAATCAGAAGTTACCTGGTCCCAGGAGTGTATCAAAAGAAGTGTAGGTGTAGCCTCCGGAGCCCACCCATCAGGTGTAGTGATTTGTAGAGGACTATTCCCAATACAAAGAAGTCTATATTGAATGGTGCCAAATCAAATACTTGCAAGTTGTTGAATATCTATTGTAGAGTATGTAGGTAGTCAAAAAGCGATTGTGTCAAGTTCTATCTAGGATCAAGGAGTGTTTACTTAATAATGATACTAAACAATTAATACATGTCTATTGAGGGTATATAGGTGATCAAGCACACTAATAAAGGGATTGGATTAAGTTTTAGTCAAGACAAAGTACTCTAACTTTTAATAGTGACAGGGGAATTACTTGTAAATAACTGCTTATCTACTACAAAGTGTAAAGATAACAAAGCTATGAGAGTCAATATGATAGGATGAGATTGGAATAAAAGAAGGAGTACAATACCTGGTTCCAGCATGTGTCAACAGCAAAAGCAAATGGAGCTGCAGCCGCAGCTTCCTCCTGAGTGGTGCGCTACAGGGAATCCCAGGATCCGCCTTAATAACACGAAGAAAGTGGCGTCCCTGGGTTTCCTGCACATCACAACGTTCAGTGCTGGGGGAAGCCCCCCATCGTCCTGGAGACCTGCTACAACGCAGGTTTATGCCACTTTGAGAAGTGTGAAATGATTCACCTATAGAGAGGCAGAAGAACCAGAATAGTTCTGGTTCAGCATAGGCACATGCTGTCCCCCATAAGCCAGTCGGTGGGAGGGGATAGGACAGTGGGAAAGACAAATTCTATCAGATCTAAAATTCTCAAAATTTCGATCCCACATTCTTCTGTGGGGTCGGTATATAGATGAAATCTTTATTATTTGGACAGATACCACTGAATCTCTGGAACACATGTTCAACTTCATTCAGGGAAATTTGTTCAACCTGAAATTCACTATATACTTACATCCCAATAAAGTCCCTTTTCTTGATATTTATATCATTATCACAGAAAACCAAAAAATTACCACAGAAAATTACAATCCTTTTTCCTAATATGCTCAAATAATATTACCTTTTACACTAAGAGGCCATAGGTAGTACTGGTAACTATTTTTTTGCTTTCTACTCTCTTATTTAAGCAAAACCTTGACAATTCAAGTCCTCTCTAACTCATATATAGTCTCCATTTAAAAAGAACAAGACTGTGGAGGGCAAAGGCTTATGGGAAAAGTGACTAGTCCAAGTTTCCAATTTCATATCTTCCCAACTGTTTACTGGTCATTAGAGACAAATGTAATATAATTTAGCACCATTTCTCATCAGTAGACAAGATAGAGTATAACTGCCAAATTCATGCACATCATATTGTGAATGTTAACTGGCTTTTGTGAACAACAGAAACATTAGCTAATTATGATATGCAAATGTTTTATATAATATATTCGCTACGAATTTGTAGGTGGCATTATGATACTCTGGTCCACATCAATATGCTAATGGATATAGAAAAAAAACTTTGCAAAATAATTGAAGTCATTTGCTTTGGAGCGTCTCATACCAGAAATAACTGCAACTTTCAAGTAGGCTTTATAGTCTCTTAAAATGGTCTTATCTCACAAATACATGTATAAGAAGAAACACAAAAAATAATCCTCGGCCCCTTTCTAGTGCTAAAAGCTTCAGGGTGCCTATGATGTTCTTTTGTGAGATTTGTCCTAGTCACAACAATGACCCAGCCTAAAGGTCCTGAATCGCGTGACTGGACTTAATCAGAGAGATTACATTTTTGGATCAAGTAGTATGCATTCTTGAGTACCAGATGGTTTTTTTCATCTTCAGAAAAATGTATGTTTTAAAAGTATGACCCGTCAGTAGTTCTTTGGTACTGGATTTGGGAAACCCTAAGTCATTGTATAAATTTAAGGGTTCACTAAAGAGCTCTGTGACTTTAAAAATGCACAAGTCTAGAGCCTAATTATATTTATAAAGGTCAGTTAAGTTTTGCAATAATTCTACCCCACGCCCTCTTCATTAAGCATATCATTTAGATTTACATACTTACAGACATGGAAACAGAGACAGAAATTGACAGCTGGCCAGTAAAAGCCAATAAAAAAGTCAATGTCCCTCAAAACGTTCTACATTTTCAAAAAGCTGTTTTCAAGATTGAACCTTAACTTTGAACATACCTGAATCCACCTGGCTACCCTTAGTAACACACCAGCAGGTTCCCCTATTAATATTCACACAAATTACACAAACAAAGGCTGTTGATCTAATGAGCTCTAGGGTGGGGCTGCTAAACATTTTTATAGGCTGTACTCATTGCAATGTGAACAGAGACCAAAACAGCCTTCCTGTCTCTGCTTTTAGGATCTTCTTATGTTGCTCCTGCCATGGCCAAACATGTTTAAACTACTATAAGTCCAGCTAGAGGTAAAAGCTGCTCAGACAATGTTTGTAAAAATTAGTTACCTCTACCATTACAGTTTCAAATATATTTATGTTTACTGTCACAAGTGGTAGTTATTCAACTCCAGTGGTCCAAATTAAAGCTAAACTGATAGCAAATATAGAGAAACATACAAGTTAATGTGGGCTCAGTATTAATAAATACAGGTAGTCCCCTGACGAGATAGGGACTGGAGGTTTGTTCTTAATTTGAATTTGTATGTAAGTCGGAACAGGTACATTATTTTAAAAAAGGCAATTAGGAAAGATGTTTGTCTCAACATAATATTTATTTTTACCTTTCTGTGCATGTACAGTGTGGTGTCAGTTACTGTATAAAATCCTCACTGTAAGTTAATCACAAACAAAGCAAAAAAAAAAAAACCTTATGGAGCGTAGACATTCATTATTCATTAAAGCAAGCTGTTGCTTTGATATGCAAAAAGAAACAAATGCAAAGTTTGTCTTGGTCATTAAAGAGTTACAAGTGGTTGCAGAACAGCTCAGCCTATAAAATCACCCACAACCTCAGCTGTGTTTACCAAAAGACTTCTGCTAGACATGTGAACCGCTCCCCTCCACTCTATCAAGCCTCCGTCCTGCACATGAGGGAGCAAGGAAGCCCCGTTTGTATCTAGGAGTCGTCTGTCGGATGTCCTTAACTCGTGGACTACTTGTACATCAGCTGCATTTGCCTTTTGCTCTTGCTGTTCCCTTTTTAGTAGACCCTTGACTGGTTGGGGGAAATCGGCACAAGGGGAAGTTTGTGTCACTGTAGTTATAAATAATAATAATATATATATATATATATATATATATATATATATATATATTGTGTGTGTGTTCTTTCCACTTTAACACAGACAAAGATTATTATTATTATTACTATTATTAATAAACAGGATTTATATAGGGCCAACATATTAGCGAGATATAAATATTTATACATATTACAATGCTGCATACAGCATATTCCAGACACAACAAAATAATATATATACTAATAAATATAATACTATAGATTTAAAAGATAGCACTATACTACTAGAGCTCAGAAACACTAAGGTGTTCTTTGATGGTCCTTGCTCAGCACCAATCAAATGCATGTATTCCAGGTCATAAATGAGCTGCACACCCCCAGTAGGTCTGTACTTTCTGTAAAACTTCAGCTAGTGGACATGTGCATTATCCATTATTCAGAAAGTTCCAGAAAGACAAAAAATGAATAATTTTTAATTTTCCCTAAAAATGTCAAATGCATCAATGAGATCATAGAGCATTTTCTACCTAAAAATTGTGTGGCGCAGTACTTAACAGTTTAATGAGAATGGAGATGCCAGGGGCAGGGTTTTTAAAATACGGGTCACTTTTAAATGTCATTCAATGTACTTTACACGGAATGTTCCAAATTATAGAGATATTTAGAGAAAAGCTCCCATCCTTAATATTGGACATAATAGATCTGACACCTGCAGACAGAATACTCAGTATACGTTTGTATTGTAGAAGTGAAAGGGACAGAATCCACAGTCATTACAAGTCTGTTGTGCATTTTTGATAAAGCAAAGAGCAATCATTCATGAAGTCAATAAGCAATTACCTTTCACTTGTTCTTACTTCTCAAATTAAGGTGAAATGATATGGGTTGCTAAGGTCTACTTTACTTTGTACATTTATAGTAGCCACATTTTAATAGACAAAGGAATAATATGTACATATAAAAAACACTTAAAATGCTTTGCTAAGTTGGACTGTCCGTAAGAAAATGCAAAGGATCTCGGCAGTGGCTGGATTACTTCTGATAATCACAGAGCAATTCCTTGTTCAGTAGTAAGACTATTCCCCTACCTCATCATTCACTGTAAAATCTGGCACCAATCAGATCTCAGAAACTGAACTTCAGGTCCAGCTTACAGCTGAGTTAATTGTGAATGACGGGTTAGAGGAGCACCAATATTACTGAGCAACAACTAAGGAATATGGAGTAGTTTTACAGCTGCACCAAGACAGGCAGGTGAGAGAGAGAGATAGGACGGTAATGAGAATGAAGCCTAAAGGTAAAGGGGAGATCCTGGTGTTTCATGATGTTTGATGTTTGTGAGAGGTTTAAAGCAACCTTTCAAAAATGCAAAATCAAATCCTGACGCTTTACATACCATCTGTACAGTTTCTGAACTTCAATTAGGTGACTTTGCCTCGGTAATGTCATCTAATCGACAATTACTTTTTATGATGGGCTTGCTCTCAGAAACCAAAAAATACGGTATTTCCTATCTTCCCCTTATCTTTTTGTAAATTTGGGGCAAAGATCATTTGCTTTGCCAAAAACCTACTAGTGACTTTTCATTAAAGTGATTATCATTTCTGACTACTTGAAGCAATAGAACATAAATGCAGTCTGAAGAATTAGGACCATTTCACTTTAAATTTTCTGATGAAATAAATATGAGATGAAGATGTATATTTAGATATATATTTATATAATTTTTTTTCTAGTAAAGTCTTTCTTTCAAAGGCCCTGCAAATTACAGCATACTTTAGATTGCTCTGTTCTCACTTCTTTGCGCGGGTTAGAACAGAACATCAGTGCATAAAAGAATTTTGCACCTAACAAATGCAAATGTTTCACAAAGTCCATTTAGCAGCAAGACTACATTCAGTTACAGCCTGATATTTAATCCCCACGCTGGAGCATTAAAAAGAATGTGACACATCCAAAGGAACAAATTACGACCATATGGAAATGATATAAAATCATCTATTAGTGGAATAAAAATCTTACAAATGGTTGCACATTTGCAAAGTGTTTGCTAAAGGTCATCTTATGACACTTTGGATGTCTTTGCAAATTCAGAGTGGGGTAGGAGTGAGAATACAAATGAAGTAAAGGGAAGAAGCAGGCGACAGCTAAAAGAATGTCTAAGAATGTGAGCGAAGCAATAAAATAGTGGAAATATTATTTTTTTTTATTTATAGAAGAGGTGGTTTTGGCTTTGCTGCACTCTACTGATCTACACATGATGTGGAAGTGATGTTGCATCTATCTGCAGCCATTTCAGGTCCCTGCAGCATATGTAACAGGGTACATTTACTGTCAATTGCTACAAGGTCAATAATCAGTCACAGGTTTGCCCTGGTCGTTCTGCATGAATTAGATATCAACTACATAACTATTAAAGCCAAAATGTGAACAGATCTGTTTTTGCTTATACTGAACAAGCAGTAAAAGCACCCTAAATCAAGTCTTTCTTCATCATTCTATCCAAAAGCAGTGAAGTGAGAAGTAAAAAAGAAAAACATTAAAAAAAAAAAAAAACAGTTCACAGCACAAGTTTTACAATCTGAGCCATTCTTTGATCATTTTATTTGCACTAGAATTATAGTAGCCTGTTATCTCTCTATTGTAAACAATAAACTGATGTTTCTAAGCTGTTGGAAACCAACTAAAACCAGTCTGTAGGGTCTTTTGATTTTATCTTTGAGTGTAGTTGAGAAAGAATACCTACACATTAAAAGCACCTTAAGAGTTCAGGGATGGCTTGTTTCACTCTTCACTAATGGCTGTGTTCTGTATGGATGTAGTGGCACAGTGACCAGCAAGGAACACATCCAGAACTGTCTGCCATTTAGTTAGTCACCTGACCAATTGTGTCATTTTTATCTTTAGTGAATCATTAAACAACATTTCATTGTAAAAAAAATAAAAAGGTTCATAAACGATCAGACCTACTTTTTAAATAATCCAAGTAGAAGACAAAGGACTAGTCATCTGCACTGCACTAGGCCTCTTGTATGGGGGCAACCATCTTTGCAGATATTTGCTTTCTCATGTTTGGGAATAGTAAATAACATGACTAGGGTAGCTCGTACCTTTGCCCCATCGGATTCCCCCCCATACCTCTACTTGTGCTCCTTCTTTCTTGCCAGCCCCCCTTTTCAACCTTCCCCTTCTGTTCTTAACCTACAAAAATAACACACTACACCATTCTGCATTTAAATGGATGGCAAGCAGCCGTTTATTAACAAAATAACAATTAACAATTCTTATAACTTATTATTATGCATAAATATAATAAATAAATATAATACTATTATAAACAAACAAACAACAAATAAACAACAAACAACAGTAGACACAATAATAAACCCCAATAAACAACCTTTAAATAACCAGCTTTACTTTTCTTAAATTAACCCTTTAATAACAACCTTTACAACTTCTAGCTCAAGCCATTTTCCCAACAAACAACTAGGTTGCAGGTCCAGAAGGTAAAGTCCCCCACCACCACATCACCATATTCTCCAAAACCACCATACGAATCTGGCCCCTAAGCAGCACAGTACCAACTCCAACTTCCAACTTTAAAGGGGGTTCACCACCACCTTGGGTGCCCCCTAACCAAACTTTACCCGGCGCTCTTACCTTCCACCAAACCTCAACCGCCTCCGCTCCCTCTATAACAAGGGCGGGAGGGTGGGCAACTTCTTTTCAAAAAATGTGCCTCACTTCCGTTCCTCTCTCCTTTTACCCTCTCCTCACTCCTCCCCCTCTACTTCCGACCCATCCTTCTCCCCCTCCTTCCTTTCCTTCCTAACTGGCCTTAACCCTTTCCAACCACCCCCCTTACCTCGTGTCTGTCCGAGCACCCTGTCATGCTGCCTTCCGCATATTTCCCTGCTGCAGGCCTCTCTCAACAGGGAGACCACCAAATCTTGCTTCAAAGAGTATCAGTCATAGGCAGCAGTACCTATAATATCACAAAGCACCTACACACGCTACACACTCCCATACCATTGGATGTTTTTCAAAGCAGAAATACCATATATAAATATTCCCTATAACATAACAGATTTTGCTTTTTGAGTATGGATCCAGTCCAGATTAGAGTTTCTGCGTGTACTTGTAACATCAGCAAACACTACTGAAAAATATTTGCCATTGATGGATAATTTCCTCTAGTCTATTGCAGGTAATATCTTCAAAGCCGACATGCATACAAACGTATGTGGCACTAGTGCTCTTGACTGCTGGAACCCCTTACCACTAACTTATGTCTAAAAACTTTCCTCTAAGCAGCCTAGATAAATTGTACCCACTATGTTAACACTGGTTGCCACTGTACACATACATCTATCTCCCAGTGGGAGGCAGTTCTTAGAGTCCCAGTAATAATGCTCCGTCAGTCCTCCCATTGAGATGAGCCTGTCAGTGCTGACAAGGGGAATTACTGGGACCCTGAGATGTGGTGTCACAGGAGGAGGGAGGAATGTTCTTCTTTATCAGATCTGTTTTCAGTTTAATTGCTTGAAAACAGACTTCCCAGTACACAGAATGACAAAGAAGGGATGATTGAGAGGGAAAAAACACAGAATGATGGCTGGTGATGTTCTGTTCTATGGTGTCCTTATGACCAGTTGCTACAGAGGATGAATATGAACCTTCGTGAGATTTGCTATAAAGAAAACATACTGATCAGAGCTTATACGTTCACTTTTTGTTTCATGGTAATGTTTATCATAACTTCATTGTAAATAGTTACTTACTGGGACAGGGATCAAGAATGGTGCCAAATAATGTTTGCAGTCAATTAGATTAGGCCAGTGTCCAGGAATGTGTCACCTCTAATGATGGTCTGTAGTATACAATGGTAGAGGAAATTCACACTGCAGCTCTAAAGTGATGTCCCCCGATAATAGCCTATTAGCCTAAGAAAAGATAAAAATGCAAATATTGGAATTTTTCTCTAATCTATGGAGGTTAGTTAGCCTCTTGATCAAGTGTGATAACAAGGTAAGGATACCAGAGAAGTAGAAAGAGGATTGGGGAGGGGGCTCCCATACCAGTGTCCCTAAAAGATGAACAGTCAGTGTCAGTGGACAAATAATTAATTTTTGTATTGCAGAAAATAGTAAGCCACCTGCAATAGCAGGAAGAGGGAGATTCGGAGACCACTGACGGAACTCAGGGGGAACAACTCCCTTACTATGTTTAGTGTAAGAAGAACAAAATCATTCACCAGCATTTTTGTATTATGATGTAGTGAGGCCCCTCTTTAACCAGTAGAATTCTTTGAGCATTGCTTGCAATTGTTGTTGTTGAACACCTTGGATGGCACACTAAGAACCTTTCAAAGTTGGAGTCACTACTTAATGTACAGATTTTCATATCTATGTGAGCAGGCCCAATCCTTTCCTCTGCTCTGCTGTGAAAGACTTCCAGCAGATGGACTGCACATGTTCTCCAGTCCCCAGATATTTAGAGTTCTATTTGGCCATATTTAGTAGTCCATTCCATGCCATTGTATGCCCTGGTGAGGGAGGATTGATAAGCCCCAGAAACACATTGGCTGCTGTTTTTGTGATGTTTTATGTGGCAAAAAAATAATTACAGGACTTTATTAAACAACTATGGAACTCTTTTCATTCAAACAATCTATTTTAGAAGATAAGGAGAGGATGAAGTGGCTCTTTAGGGCAGTATTATTTTAAAATTAAATAAAATCTTTATATTCAATAAAATAAAATAAATGTCATACAACATACATACATACATAGTAATAATTAGGTAAAGAATCATTTTATATCTGTATTAAAACATAATGTTATGTACAATATTGAATTCTATAGAATTTACTGGGTTTCTAATCCACATGGGGCACACGCTGGGCCAGAACATTAGTAATAGCTTCTTGTATTATGGAATGAAGAGGTCGTAAGTCACTCATCAATGACTACAATGAATCATTAAATATATCAAGTGTAACAAATGTCTCCTCCATTTGACACTCAAGGAGAGAGCTATAAATCATTTTTATCATATATATAACACACAGTGCACTTTTGCATTCAATTGATATGTCATGCTATATATACTATATGCTTTTTTTAATTTTGCACCAGGGAAACAAAATCCCTAAAATTAGGAAAGGATAGTCAGATATTTTGTCATCTAATAGCCAACTATATCCCAGCCTATGTGTTATTATTTACAACATAATAAAAACTTGTTTACCACATTTTAAAGTTACATATCTATGGACTTAAAGCACCCCCTGAAGATACAAAGAGTGAGATATTCAAAATATTTTATGTCCCTTTTAATTGCAATGCATAAATTTTCTCCCTAATATACTTCAGTCTTCTACAGAATAGAAGGCGATGTGGATAATGGGTAATAAAGTCTGACTTAATGCTCTGGGTTTGCAGTGGGTAATTTATATCTGCTGATAGCAGCTCCCAACTCCCAATTACCCATTAGCAACTGAGATAACAGCATGTTCACTGAGCCCCATTCAGCTTTATGAGTGGCTGCTCCCATGCAATAAATACCCTGCAGAGGACAATATAGAACGGAAAGCCCCAGGTTACCACATTAGTTTTCTGGTCTTGGTTTTAATTGCGCATGCAATTATTGGCTATTCATTAAGGAACCCTGTCTGGGACATACTCTATTTTTTCCATAGTCTAGGACATTCTTTTTTAATCTTTGTTGATCTTCTACTAACGCATTTAATAACATCCTAGTTTTGTTCATTTGATTCAGGGACGTATTTGTACGTTAAAACGGCTCAGATGATGCTAAGCAGTTTTAAACTGAAGTTTCAGTTCTGTTTAAAACTTAATACAGATCTAGGAGTATGCTGCATGACATTCTATTGCACAATACTGTTTTCGCTTGATGGCATTTTTCAACATGAGAACCAAATGGGAGGTCAAAGAAGGAGCAGATCAGCTATTCCATAGCTCTGCATGTGAGAATAAAACTTAGTATCATACAATCTTTTATGACTTAGGATGTAAGGCTCGTGTCTAATGCAAACTAAATAATATTGAATTTATTATTCTTGTTGTATATAACGACTATGGCCAGTATATAGTATAGTGAAAGAGAATTCACTTACCCAATACTCTGTTTTTTTTTTGAGCTTTTGGTACAGATATTTTTCTTTAGGGTGGACCAACCAGATATTTGTTTCTTTCTGAGATGAGTTATCAGTCTGGCGCAGGCAGTTACAGGTGTCTAATATAATAACATAAAGATAAGCAGTTTTGTCCTAAGTAGGAAAATACACTTTGTTTTTTTGCCTTTTAGGTATTGGTAAACCCAAGCATTAATCATAGTATATACAAAGGGATCCGCTGGCAATTCTATGCTCAGCTGACTAATATGGTTGATATTCCAAATGGTATTAGATTGATCTAGCTTGCCCCTAAACAGCACACACATCTACAAGATTTTGCCGCTCCTATTCTTAAAACTCTGATTAATATTTGTACACACAATACAACATGTTGTATATTTTTATAGATATTTACCATGGCTTCTGATTTATTCACAACCAATCTAAACCTCCAAAAAGCGATCTGTCAGCTACTCAGTAGTTCAGATTTACTTCATATGATGTTTTATTGAATTAATTGAATTTATTTAATTGAATGGCATCTGACTTAAAAAAAAAAAAACTGCATGTATGTATTACCCTTTACATCTCTCCATGAAATAATGTGTATATCTGCACACCTCAAAATGTGCACCCCTGTTGTTTTTTGTGGCACAAAGGGATAAATCCTTCTATGTTAAAGCTGCACTCCAAGCAAAAAGCTAAATATGTAATGTCTAACCCGCCAAAGTTGGGCACCTGATTTTACTCTACTGCAGATTACCTGTACAAGATAGTTATATAACCTTTCTACCTCCAGCCTGTAAATTGACAGTGAAAGACCAACAGCAGATTGTAAAGCAGACATGTAAACTGTTTGTGACCTGGTTCTGGTCTGACATGATACAGGTATGGCTGTTTTAGAATTTACCTCAACTTAAGGTGGTCTGACGTAAGCTATGTACACATGCTGGATAATTGTCACTCAAGATTGCCATGTATGGCTGTTTTAGAATTTACCTCAACTTAAGGTGGTCTGACGTAAGCTATGTACACATGCTGGATAATTGTCACTCAAGATTGCGATTGTCTCGGGCAAAAATCTTGTGTTTATAGCAGTCCCCCAAAGTTGTTTGGTGATCCTTTATGGTGATCACTAAATGACAAACCAAAGATGACTCTGTTAATTTGCCAAGATGGAGGGCATAGCCTGGTGGCAATAATATATGTATATAGCCTACCACTATTCAGCCTGCTTGCTTTCATATTATCTGGGGTTTGTGTTTAGGTTGCGATTAGATAGTATGCCTCATGTGTCACCTCAGTTGTATTATTGTGAAGCATCTGGCGATCATTCCAGTTACCCTTTCTTCCTGTAAAAAATTTACCTCCCAAAGCACAGAAGCAGATCTATGCTGGTGTGATCGGTTTGTGAGTTACAGGATCCCATGTTGACACACAAATCGCCAGTACTCCTGAAGTATTTTCTCCACCTTGCCCCTGGCCCAGCCCAACTCTTCTTAAAAGATAACTGCTCCTAGTAAGGAACCTTGCTGTCAAAACTCCAGCTGTGAATTGCCCAAGGTAAACAGCAGAGAAAAAGAAGGCAGATTGGTCTGAATGGGTAAGTTTACTAAAAGATTCTAGGATTATAGCCATTCTTGCATCGAAAAGATTGTTACTTGTGAACCTATGACCATGAGGAACCCAAAGCACATCCTCAGTATTACGTTTGAAGAAGACTGAAAGACATATACTGTCCCCTTTGAGGAAACCACAGTGGCACGTGACTAGTATGATCTGTTATACTTCATAAACATGTATTGTTCCTCTGCAGATGCTTCCATGCAAGGCTTCATGTATTAACTAAGTTCTCCAGTGGTGGCATATAATAAATCCAGGACATGCGATTCCATCATGTTATACAGGAAACTGTCCTGTGCTGTCACCTTGACTGACAGATGTTGAATTAACTGCTCTGCACGATGCAGTAAAATCTTTCTTTTTTGACATTAACACACAAAAAAATGAAGCATGTGGACCCAGCTAAAACATTGTAAGTGAACATTTAGTAGCTTACATGCATGCCAAAAACACTTTATACTGATTGCTTCTTACTAATTATAAATTCTTTTTTTTCAGTAGTTGTTTTTTTCCTTCCTAAACCGATAGATGTGTTAAGTACTGACTTTTGCTACAAACCGATGTAATAATTTACATTCTGTCGCTCATATTTGTGCTGCCATGTTTAAGTCATTATGCCTGGCAGAGCTGCTGAGATTTCGGCCATTACAGGAGCGTTTGAAAAGCAGCATTTCTAAGTGCTTCCACTTTGTACCTGCATGGTATATTTAAGTGTTTCAGTTGCCAGACACTGCATTTCAAGGAAAATCTTCCCATATAATTATATCTGTATTCAATTTATTTTAGCTTTATTATTTGTCCGTAAAGGCGTCGCCATCTTGAATCTGTAGTTGTTAGCAGCCCCAGCTCAGATCTGTGATTCAATTTACATTGTGTAGTATTTTATGTGGGGGTACAGAGATGCCAGGCCAGCACAGGCAGTAATTAGACACTTGCAGAATAAAAGAGGTCTAATTGTCTGTATCTGTTAGTGTCTAATCATGGAGTCTATGATTTAGACAGAGGGGAGGAGGAATTGTCTCTTGCTTAATTGGTCAAATTTTCTAGCTAGTTTGAAGGCACAATATATATATATTTATTTGATGGTAGAAAAAAACAGTTAAAGTAAGCATTAGAAAATGTGTTTTCCATGCTTTACCAGAAATATGGCTCCTGTCTGATTGTCACTGGAAGGGGAAATGTATTTTTTTTTACTAAAGTATGGAAGGTTTAGAACCCTTTTTAGATTTCATTATTTTGTGTAGCCCTTTGGTGTACTATAGACCCCTTATGTATTTCAGAGGAACTCTGTGTGATGGGGTGTCAGATGTATAGGATGTGAGGGGAAATCTGGCCAACAGTGTCACAGAAAACAACCTGAGCGAGGTTCTACACCTTATCCAAAACTGAAAAATCTAAGCAGTCATCAATACTTGTTTCCAGAAAGTATGCAGCTATATTGTAAAATAAGCTGGTAAGCAGCCTCATAATTGGTTTTGCACATCCCCAGGTTTAGAGGATCCATATTTAGGGAGGTGCATCCACCAGAGGTATTATGGTTATGAAATTGTATATATTCAAACACATAAAGGTACGAATAGGCCCATAAAGTTTCCTTTTAAACATTGAAACCTGCAGTGCATAGATGTGACGCAGTCATTTAGTAAATAATCACATTTCCCTACAAACGCAGTCCATTTTGTATGTTTTGCTGCAGGACAACTATCTGCTTTCTGGGGTTCTGTTACCCTCATTTCCTGTCCTGCTGATAATTGGTTTTACCAGATAATAAGTAAGGGAAAACAGACAAATGTAAATTTGTCAGGCATAAATTTTAGCCTTCCATTATTCTGTTTTCTGTCTGTGTTGCTGTTGGAGAGTCCTATATGTCATGGTCTGTTATTTATTGCATATATGTGTAGGGGTCCATTAGAAATGAATGGTTTGTGTTACAATTCATATGTTAATGGGTTTCAAATGCACAATAAAACGTGCATGTATTAGTGAAGACTCTTGTTCTAGGAGCTAGAATAGAGTAGTTGATTTTGATTTATAGGCCTCACTACTCTGGTGTGCATATATATTATTTTACATTTTCCACCACTATAAGGTCTCTTGGTTGGGATATCTAATATTTATGATGGGTAAATTGCACTTTATTTCCTGATTTGTTACTGCATAGGTCTCTAGCTCTGTTCCCCCCTGCTATGCCTTTTCTACTTTTTTGTAGCTGGTATTTTCCTTTCTTTCTGTCCATCAGACTTCATATTTCCTTTTTCGCAACCTTGCTCTCTCCCCCCTTTACAGAAGTGAAAAATGTTTGAGATATACCAAGGCGACATAATAGGCATCGTGTCCGTTACCATGACAACCCCTGAGCAGGTGAGAAAAGGCAGAGGCCTAAACTGAGCAATGCAGCAGCTCTTGATACTCAGTTAAAGGGACACTACTATCTAAAAACCTACAAATATGATCAAAAGAATTATTAACAAATGCTGGCTTCAGCATTATTTATGTCTATGTGCTTTTTTTGTCAAATATTGCGTTCTAAGGGGAAATATTTATTGTTCAGATAAGAGAGTTTATCTACATTTTATTTTATTGTTCTCAACAATCTCAATGTGTATTTGCTCTAAAATAAAATAGGATTTATCTTTAAAAAACGTCTTACCCTGTACTTGCAATTAATAGCATGGTAATAACTTCTGGGATAAGTTTATTTCCCTAGTGGTTGAACTTGACGGACTTGTGTCTTTTTTCAACCTGACCTGCTATGTAACTTGGATGCCACTAATGAAAAGACATCTGTTTTTAAATTCAATGGACAAATGACCCTCTTCTTATTTAAGCCCATGCATGAGGGGTGTCAAACTCAAATCACCATAAGGGGCTGAAGTCGAAAACACAGGCTGCAGGCCAAGTTGCAGGCCAAACTTTTTATTACGATATGTAGTGTTAGTAGGAGTATAGATCCTTCCACACCCTGAGACACCATATTACACACTATCCCCGTGCATGAACTTGCATGAACTATCAACTTTCTGCATGAACTTTTCTCTTGTTGGACATTTTGGGAGTGATTGCTTTTTTGTTCTTACCAGCTTTTTCTGAGGTAGGTGTACCTGACCTATACTGTAGGCTTACAAACATGGTGTGACAATGCTATAGGTTTTATTGCAATAGATCCCTAGTACATGTTTGAAGTCTATCCTAGGTGATAACTATTGAATGGTATTTGCAGGTTTATCAAGTGAAAAGGAAGGTAAAAATTCTTAAAAAAAAATACTAATGCAGCCATCACATTTAGGGATTGTATTCTGCAATATCATGTATATATATTTATATTTATATGATGACTCTATCAGTGTGATGATGCTCTCTTACTTTCCAACCAGCAGACTGGGGTTGGGTCTTCATTTCATGTAGTGGCTATAGTGAAGTCACTGACTTGTCTGTACAGTGTGACTGATGTATCATTAGTGCAATACTTGCTAAAACAAATTCCAAAACTTTTTTAAAGTTGGATTACTGCATGTGTATTTGGTTTGTGTATTTGCTTTATGTAAACTGTTTACTTGTAGTTCACTTTTACTTCAGGAACCTCCAAGACATTTGTATCCCATGTCAAAGGACCTCCACTAACATACTACAGATGAAAAAGGAATGTCACATAATATAAAAAAAGTAATCTAATCGCCTATTTGTGAAATTTCGAAGCATCTTTCACAACATCATCAAAGCTGTAACCTTCAGAATAAAATCTAATCTGACCACAGACAATGTAATAAAGCCTTTTACAGCACAGTGTGCCTGGGGCGCTGTATTTCCACATGCTAAGTGATCTTAGCCGTATATGAAACATAGCAAGAACTATTGCTTTCTCCATCCACTAAACAGACCAATCTTTAGTATATCAATATTATATACATCCCAAATCCTCACATGTTCTCCAAAAAAAGATAAAAACAGACAATTTGATTTCCCCCTATCTTTGTTATGCTGTTTGCTTATGTACATGCAAATTTATGTTTTCTTCTGTCTAAAAATAATGTATTGCTGATGCACAGCTGTGCAGATATTTAAAGCCTATGCATGGTCAACTTTTTTTTATAGTACTGTATTAGAGTAGAGCAAGGTTATCATTAATGCTGAGAAATTAGCTGAAATCTCCCAAAGAGAGGGGAATTCTCCTCTTATTGAAGCTATACATCAAATCAAGTGTTTTTCTGTCGATTATATTTGATTGATATTTGGTAGAATGTTGACTAAAAATTGATTGAGCAAGATTTTTTGTCCAATCGATATTTTCACTTTTTCACCTTTGGTCTTTACACTTTTAATTTATCAATAGTACACAAAGAGGGGTACATTTCTCCAATGAGGCTACTAATTTATAAAAGTTGTGGCTGTTCGTGATTTTTCTGCTCACATTCCATACCCTGCTGCACTGACTGATACAGGTGAAATCTTGGTATTTAAACTGCTTGTATTATGTGTGAACCCTACTTCCCCCCAACTCCAGAAAACAGCATTCTCACTATCTGTAATGGGCAATCAGTAGTGCCCAAGACAGGGGCACCTGTCTAAAAACTTCCCATTGCAGCACTGGACTGTTCCTTTATTTGTTGTAGTTTGGGGAAGAGGTTATACACTATAGTTACTTCACATAGAACTCCCAAGGTAATTGATAAGATTTCTTAGGTGCATTACATGCTTTATAAACCCACTCTATTAAACATGTGTAAACATGTCTATTAAACATTTTCTGTGTATTTTTTTTTTGTTGTTCTAGTAGTCACCAGTTGATTCTGACAGTGCCACTGTTTAAAATGTATTTTCAGTGGAAGACTGATAATAGGAAATGGATTGAAGCAATGTTGTCAGACCTCTGATCTGCATTTCCTAATTCCATTTATCAGTGACGTCATCCCTCCAGCAATATTAACTTTCCAAGCATTGTTGGAAGACAGACAGATGGCATCCTGCACCTCACCTTAAGTTTATTTACAGACAAATCTTTTTCATAGAGCCCCTAAACTCTCATCAATTTAGGTAATCTGGTCATTTTAACTGGATAGATACCCCAAATTATTCAGCCTGTATTAATCTGTAAATACAGTAATACCCTGTATTACTGTATTTATATAAAAAATATAAACTTTAAGATATACAAATAATTCTAAAGGCAATACTTGTAGTTATTCATGATGAAGACTTCTCTCTTCCACCTCTGATGATAGATAAAAGTAACGCTGTAGAAAGTCTAAATGCTAACAATTCTTTTAAGAATGCACTATATTAAATTATGAGGATAGTGCAAGCTGCACTTTATACTTGCATGAATATATATAAAAATATTTATTTACTTATGACAGAGAGAGTTTAAATCTTCCTCAAACTAACCTTCTAGCACAACCATAATAATAAAACCACATAATTTGATTTACTGTAAGTAACAATAGACAGCAAACTTTTCAGTACACAGTATTTTTACATATTTTTAATATTAATGCAACACCAAATGTATATTTCATCTTAAAGTAAAAGAATCTAGGTATGCTTCATTTGTGATTTATGCACCATTACTTATAATGCTGCATTAATAAATTGGTACAGTATGCAGAAAAAAATCCAATTAGGTCTTAGTGGAACACAACTGGCACTGAATAAACTGCATTTAAAGGAAAGAGGTGTGTGCATTAATCTTTTTCCCATGCAAGTGGAATTATAAAGTGAAGAAATGATAGTAAATAAAGCAGCAGTATGCTAGTTCAATAACGCACAGTATTAATACTTCTTTTGTACACAAACAGTTTTCAAGCACCTGCGATAAACATAATTCACTCTATGCTCATTTATCCTGCGCCCGCCTCCTGCCCGCCACGCATCTTGTACCTTGTTCAGCTCGTACTCGCACGTTGGTTTCCCTTCTCCTCCACCTCATTAAAGAGAAATAATGCCCCTGAAAATCGGGCTGGAGAGATAATGAATAAAAACAGAGACAAGAAATCATTACTTGCAAAAGATCCGCTTTGTTAAATGAAATAAACAAGAAGTTAATTATTTGGACATAGGGTAATTAAAGTGGGTGAGGGCTAATTGGCCCCAGCGCCTGGGCTGCAGCACTGACAAGATCCTCTGTGATTTTCTTCTTTACTCATCATCCTGCAGGGAGGGGACCCGCTGCCGCTGAATCTGTCATTGGTGGTGTGCCGGATAGTTATTGGTCTTGCTGAAAGACTACACATTTCCCTTACACTGTAATCGATAAGTCTACTACATCATGGAGTGTTGGGGAAGCAGAGGGCAATAACGATGCACTGAATAAATAGATAACATACTACACAAGGCAGCGGGCCAGCAAGAGCTGTCTCAGTACTGAATTCAGTATGGTCTACTGAAACCTACAAAACAGCCTTCTTATACAAGGTTTTCTACAAAGTATTCTTACACTAGAAAATGTATTTTAGTATTAGTGTATCAACAAGTTATGTTATTAAAATTTGTCATATATATGTACACAATTCCCAAACAAGAATAATGCACACTGAGCATTAAGGCAATATTATATACCTTGTTCACTATAGAATTCTGTCCTGTACCTATGATCAAATATTTGTTTATGGTCATCACTCTTTCATATTACCTCCAGCTACAAATAACCAAATAAAAATGAAAAGACCAATGCAAATATAATACCTAATCCAATATCTGCTATAATATTTACCTTGATTATACATTGACTTACCCTACAGTATTTTTACTTAGTCTGATGGCCATTATAATTCAACCCATTTCTTTAAACGCCAGACTTTCTGGACCCTAGCCATTTGACTGGACAGATTCACTTCACTTTTCCATGTAGTAGACTGCACACTATCCAGCCCTGTTTCACAGACTAAACAAGGTCAAAAATTCTTGCAATAAAAATATATATTTAATGATCTAATAATATTTATAGAGCTGATTTATATTGTGTATATTGACCTAGAATTAAGTATTTATCATCTTTTGACTTTTTACTAGGCTCCAATATTTACCCCAGGGATTTGGCTTCTTACATACAGGGATCATTCCCTCTTGCACCCTTTAATGATCTAGGCTTCTAGATTTGCTAAAAGGAAATGAACAAGAACAGGGAAATTTTTGTTTGAATTTAAATCACATCTGCGTGGTGTTTTTTTTTCTGACAGATATTTGTATCCCTAGTAAAATGTTCTACCTTTTCACTGACCAGAAAAAAAACATAGTCTTGTTAAATGTATGCATTACAGACTGAAATTGCAGTGTTCATTAAGTATCCAAACAATGGCCTTGGGATTGTAATAATGGGCAATAGAGAAAGTGTTTGAAATGCTTAAAGGATAGCTATAGCCAAAAACTATTTATTTTATTTTCGTATATAATGATTAAAGGTTACAATTGTCAGGTTTCACTACTAACCAGGACTTAATATTAGAGATTTCCTCTAACTTCTACTCTTGAGACAACCTACAACTACTAGATGGAAAAGAGAAGTGAATCTGCAACAATGAAACAGACAATAAAAAAAAGCCGACATATGTTTTAGCATCCCCCTAACTATAGTATATCAAAATCCCAAAATTGAGATTATTTACATTTTATTTACAGGAGCATTTGACTTGGTTGACCTTCCTCATATCTGCAATTGCCCTGCCCAAAGCTGCTTTTGCATTTCCATAGACTCCTGTAGATGCATGGGCAATTCTTAGGTAAACAAAGGATGGCTCTAATGTTCTAATAAATATATTAATTAATATAATAAATTGTTATTGTTATTTTTTTTTCTAATTATTTAAATAGTATATGATGTAAAGTATCTGACCATCCCTCATTTCAGGTGTACTTACCTGAATCTGACAGCTAAAAAAGTATACATCAGGGGGAAAGCAGAATTAAGTAATTTGGTGGAACTTTGACAGGCAACAGAGTTGCTTTACCTACAATTCCACTAATCCTTGAGGTAATACCTGTACTATACCATAATACAGAAAGGACCATAATTGATTACTTAGTATAAAAGATTCATGAACAGCCCCTGCAAAGTACAAACTTTGGCTTTCATTCAGAGAATTTCTTTGTAGTCACCTAATTGATATCAGCAATTCATTTTGCATTGTTCCCACATAAATATCCCATGTATACGGGCTCATTCATTGCTCTACATTGCAGGGCATTGCAAGGCATAGTAATGCACAAGTTTATTTTTGATATTTTATTATAGTATAGTTCATTTTCAATTTTCAATTGTTTATACAGTACAGTATTGTTGATTTTCATTCATTTTCAATGGCATCCCAATGCATTTCCAACAGAGCACCACAATGCACAGTAATTTACTACTGCGCTCTGTGCTGAAAAAAATGGATGCTAAAGCATGTAAAGCTTAGCCAACCCCATTTGTTAGTGAATTAGCCATATGTGTGCTGGAAAAAATATAGCTGCTCAAGTGTCCAAATAAGATTTAGCTATATGTGTGTAAATGCATGACCCAAATGTGTGTGTGAATATGTGGACCTTACAACAGAATCCAATAATACAAGTTGTAAAACTACTGTTTGAGAGCACAGGATACAGTCATGACTTTATTATGAATTAGACTTCCTTCTATTAGAAAAAGGGTATTGGTAACTGTATAAAGGGCATTTCGTAAGAAGTATGAATATGTGTAAAACAAAGAAGGACCTTAAAGCGGACCTAACACAAAAATGTTTACTTTACATAACAGTAACAATTATTTCCTTTTTTATTAGGATTGCAGGGTCTCCTGGGATAGGTGCCATGGGTATCCCAGAGGGCTCTGCAATCCTGTTCGTTTTTTTTTTTTTCTAGTTTTTCAAAAGGGTCCTAACCACAAAAAAAATGAAAAAAAGGAAATAATTGTTACTGTTATGTAAAGTAAATATTTTTGTGTTAGGTCCGCTTTAAGTTCCTTCTTTGTTTACACAAGCTTTTGGCTGCCCCCACTGCGCATTTCTTATCTCGGGCGAGATGAGATCCACACTATTTTTATCCCACTATTTACAGCAGGCTACGTCACACAGTCCCGCTCGTGTAAGTTCAGGGGATGTAGCCAGAAGAAGGAAGGTGATAAAAAGAAGGCTCCCAGCGCTTCCATTGTGCTAGGACCAAGGACGATTACAGGATGGCGTGGGACCCAATGGAGGACATCTCCAGAGGGATTGAGGGATCTGTGGAAGTAAAGGTAAGTGAGATTTGTTTTTTAAGTATAGTTGCGCTTAAGGCTTAAAACTAAGAGGGAAAGGCCTGTAAAAAAGTGAAACGAGTCTCTGAACGTAGCTGTCTCTTTCAGGAGAAAAAAATTGTATTTTAAAGTGATTTATGAACTGTGGGGTTGTACTGCATCACAGTTGTTAAACATATCCTCTTGTGTTAAAGGAGAATACTTTTGGTTGACTTAGAACCCCTTTACCACCCTAATGTGTATAAAGGTAGCAGATGAAGGCGTACAAGGTTTGTACATGCTTCCCAAGATAAAAGTCATCAAAAATCATGGTTGTAGTCATAGGAATTTCTCTTAAAATAAATGTGACTGCATGTGGAACTGTTACACTGCCCTAGTTAGCTATATGAATGCACCAAAATCCTCACCCAGCAGTTCGGTGAAATGACTGACATGTCTGACTTACAAAGAGTTTTCATGCTGTTTGTTTTGTTTGGAAAATAGGTACAGCGTTTTAAAGATATGTTTCTGAAATCTCAAGATGTCCCAGGAAATTAGGAAAGATGATTATAAATTATGTGAGATTATACAGGTTGTTATTCACTGCTCAGAGATAATAGAGTATTCATTTCAAATACAATTCACATTGCACTCCGTCTCTTCACAATCAAAATCTTCATAAAAGCAGAAAAATCACATACATAATACCCAGCATATTTATCAAATACCAATCCCTTGAAATCTTTGTGGCTTACCGTAATGAATCACTTTGCCGCCGCAAGTTTTGCAGGGCTGGGATTGTAGCAATTTAAACCAGAATCCCATTCTGCAGAGGAACATGTTCGGGAACATGTTCCCAGGGCTGCTTGTTTCTCCATTGCTGCAGAGGCCAAAGGCCAGTAATTGGCAATCAGCAAAATGACCCCGGCAAGATTTTTGACATTTCTGCTCAAAACAATGTTTCAGATATTTGAAAGTATATAGCAATCCATCACACTTTGAAGTAGGAAACAGTACTTTTAGCTAAAGAATTGGTAAGCCAAGGTGATAAAGTGGGAAGAAGTTTATGGTTTAGAAAGAAGTTTAGGACAGAACTGCACAAAAGTATAGTTTAACCCTTCCCAACACTACTAAAATAATACTAAAAAAATACAATTTCATAAAGTTTAAAAGTGAGATAGTGATTTATCCATGCGGGACAAAGCAGCAGGTTCACTTTAATGTAAACTACCCTAGCAGAAAAACCTATTGTTTTGCTTTTGGTTTGTTTCAGTAATGCACTAAGTCTGAGCAAAAGGAACCAATTTTTAAATTGGATTCACAGCTCTGTAGTGTTGCTGTCTGGAATTGGGATAATGTCAAAATTTCTTCAGAATATCAGTTCCTTTAACACCAAATTACTTTGATATTCTATTAAAATTCTGTGAGATAGAAATATGATGTTTTGGTGGGACAAGAACTGCTGATTTCTACTGCTGTGGGTAGTGGGGAAGTTAGTATTGAACTTGCAAGATGTCCAGTAATAACAGCAGGTAGTCTGTCAAGCAGGGACTGGAGTGTTAGTCCTCCTCATCATCACCTTCATCATTGTTTTCTGCTATCACTGGAGCTAATTGTATATTATTTCAAGTTCATAAACACTGCTGCTTGTGGTCTGCACATTATGTAGTTCACTACTTTAAGGGCATTGGTTTCTGCCATCAAGTGGGGCTGTTATTTCTTTATTGCATCACTTATCATAAGCACTTTGTGGGATATAAAAAGAGACAAAACTTGGTGTATATTTGTAGATTGCAGTTTGTACAGTTCTAAAAGTGGGCTATCATTTTTTTAATTTTTTTGTCACTTGTTACAACCACTTTTTTTTGCCATTGTAAAACAAAAAACATGCAAAACACACAAAACTATATGTAACCTTTTAGTTATAGAGTTTCCACAGTTCTAAAAGGGAACATCTATTTTTTTTTTTGTCACAATCTCCATTGAAAAAAATAAAAAAGGGCCCTATAAAGCTAAAAGATTTACATTTTCCTATGCCCACCTATTTACCCTTTTTAAAAAAAAATGGTACAATGTTCCTTGGACATTTAGTAGTCTTCCAATGCATTTTGGCTTCTGTAATTATTCCCCAAAAACCAGAACAATCCACCAGATTTTTTTCCTGGTTTTCAGATTTGGGTTGTTCAGTATATCTGGACCTGTTCAGCTGAACAGTCCTAGTTCCAAACAGGTTTTAGCAACAGTATACTTACAAATGTATGCTAATATACAAGGTAGTAGTAGTAGTTGGGGAAAGAAAAGCAGAATTTTCTCAGCATTCTGTGTTCTCATTTTGTGCTGTGTACGCTGTACTGTATTTTTACACTTTTTCTGCTAGCCCTATTTTATAACCCAAACACTCTGCACCTTCTAAGGCATTTGGTAAGGAACCTATGAGCAGGAGGAAGAATATGACAATCCATGCGAAGGTTAAGTTGCTAGACATGCTTCAAGAAGGAAAAAAGTTATGCTGCTGTTGGCCACCATTACGGCCTAAACGTGTCTACCATACGCTACATCAAGAAGTATGAAGCCAACATCAGGAGTACTATAGCAGTCAGTTACATTCAAAATGCAAAAAGGACGGTGACTGCATGCAACAAGTGTATTGTGAGGATGCCCAAATAGACAACGAGGACAACCCGCATCTAGGATCATCAACACCAGAAGAGCCCAATGCATTTAAAGCCAGCAAGGGCTGTTTTTATAAATTCCAAAAGAGATGTACCGCCAAGATGTACCGTGAGGTATTCAAGGCAATCATAGAAGAGAAAGTATCAGCCAGAACAAGTCTTCAACATGGATGAGACTGGAATTTTCTGGAAGAAGATGCCATCCAGGTTTTTTTTAATAAAGGCCTCAGAAGGATCGAGTAACCTTGATAATGTGTGACAATGCTCCTGGGTTCCTGATGAAGCCAGCATTAATTTATAAATCTGCTAACCCCAGAGCCCTGAAAAGAAAAAAGAAAAACTTGCTGCCAGTCCTGGATGCACAACTCTAAGGCTTGGATCTTAAAAGCCCTTGTATCCGACTGGTTCCACCAATGTTTCATCCCTCCGCAAAAAAAGGGCTCCCTTTCAAAGTGTTCCTTATGATGGACAACGCTAGCGGCCACCCACTAGATTTATCCTATGAGGGAGTACAATAATGAGTTCCTGCCAGCAAACACAACATCCCTCATTTAACCTTTGGATCAAGGAATCATCCGTGCCTTTAAGGCACTTAACACTATGTAGAACCTCGTTGAGGCCATGGATTCCCACATTCATTTTTCTGTTAAGGAGTTTTGGCGTACCATCGAAACATGTCTTTAAATGATACAAAAGGTTCTACAGGACATGAAACCTGAAAATGTAAATGCATGTTGGTAGAAGCTGTGGCCAGAATGCGTCCTTAAATACAAGGGCTTCTCTCTGGGAGAAATTCAACAATCAGCAATTGATAAGACGGTCAAGCTGGCAAAAATTTTAGGAGGAGAAAGATTCAATGACATGACAAAAGATGACGTGAATGAGCTCATCGATGCCCACTCTGACCCACTGACAGATGAGGATTTGGCTGAGGTTACAAAATCTGCAAGCGAGGAAGAAAAGGAACAAGGTGATCCATTGCAGGAGGACGACGACGAAGGCCTCTCGCTAGAAAGTCTTGCAACAATGGCAAAAGCTGCAAAAGAACTGCAGGGGAAAGCTGAAGCATGGTATCCCACTATGGTTCGCTCGTTGCAATTCAAGAATGCGATTTGATGTTGCAATGCAATCATACAAAACCATCCTCACCACCATGATGACGCAATACCAGCAATTTCCCATCACAATGTTTTTTAAACCTGCAAAGAAGACTTCAGACGCAACCCCACAAGACAACACACACCTGATTAGGAAGTGCCTTCTGAAAAACTGTAAATGCTCATCATCATTGTCTTCACTCCAGTCACGTATCCTAACCGGTAAGTACTAACTTATTACAGTACTGTATTTGCAAGTAATATAACACATATAATATTAAACAAAAACCATTTGGGGGTGTGCCCGAATATCGCAGATTTTGTTTATTGCGGGTGGTTTTGGAACGTAACCCTCGCGATCAATGGGGGTCTACTGTATGTGAAATCATTAGTACCTTTCAACAGCAGCAAGCTGACATTCAGAGACCCCCAATAAAGGTTGGATAGGGTTACCAAAATGTCATTCTCTACAAAAAAGTTTTAATCAACATAGTTTATTGATCTGAGCAGGTACACATTTGTATGCCTAGTTAAAGAATAATAGGCAAAGAAAAGTAATCCATAGCAGCCAAGAAATTAATTCCTTAGTTGTTGAAATAGTCGTAAAAGTGTAGTTACTATTAGTTATATCACTTGCTTGTAAATGCTTTTTCCCCGTTTTAGTAAATAGGCTAATTAGTAAATGCTTACCAATGCACAAGATAGTTTATTTTAAGAATTCCCAACTAAGCCTGGTTGCTTACCAACATCTATATTATGAATGCAGAAATGTGCACATTTCCTAAATGCTCAGCCTGTGTAATGAGGCATCTCTAGCTTTTCCTAGAACAGATTTGTCCTTGAGAGTATTTGTACTAAAGAGTTTATACCTTTATAAAATATTGTTTTATATCCATTTTTCACTCTTAATATACAATTTATTTATGTTTTATAAATGAAAATGTAATATACAACAGAAAGTTTACAACACAATGTAGGCTAGATAAAGTGACAACAGAGCAGCTTGCATTGTAACTTTGTCTTTGGCTGAGAGTCTCAGCTCTGATGACTGGTTCAAGTACTTTAAAAAAGTGGGTTCATTCAGCAAATGATGTGAAATGGAAACCAGGTTGCCACTTGCTGAATGGACAAAAGACTGCTTAATAACATGAATATAGGCAGATAACCCTACATCCACATTGGTAAAAAATTGAACTTTATTGGAAACTATAAAAAATAAAAATCAAATGGAAATGTTTTGAAAAATGTCCTGTTTTCGAACAACAATAAATTGTAAAAGCAGGGGCTTTATTTACCACATAGCAAACTAATTCCTAAGCAGATGCTTAGGTAATGTTTTTCAAATTTGTGAAGCTCCTAAGATTTTGTTCATGCGGTTCACAAACTACTAGAAAACTGATCTGGTGACTGTGGCCTTACTACCTTACTAGTGTGTAAACAATTCTTATGCTTACCAGATAGAGAATTACATTTTGTTTGGTATTCCTAATGAAGCTAGTTATTGTTCCACAGCAGATGCATCATAAATAGCATATGTATGTTATCACAGAATAAATGACAAAACAACAGTGTTAATTATGGCATTGTAAATCATGTCCATTAGGCCACCCTGTCCCCATAATACAGATTACTGATCCCGTATTTTCCTATTCAGGAAATAACGGCGTGAAATTTTCATCATCTTCATTTACAACATACTTCTTGTCATTTACTTTTGTGCTTGCTTTTATTAATTTAGAAAGTTAATGGGAGCAATGAAGAAACACAAGAAGCACAAGGTGAAGACAGATTATGAACACATTAATCTCTATGATGTTTTAT
The DNA here is from genome assembly GCF_032062135.1 of Pyxicephalus adspersus. Lineage (NCBI taxonomy): Eukaryota > Metazoa > Chordata > Amphibia > Anura > Pyxicephalidae > Pyxicephalus > Pyxicephalus adspersus. Next base: position 74,654,163 of record NC_092859.1, on the reverse strand, counting down.
TATATCATTTTAATAGCAGTTTAGCACTTCGTGTAATCACCAAATTTTGGTTAAACAAAGAGGCGCTTCACTACACCGCATTTCCAACAATACCAACAATACTAACGCCACATACACACATCAAATCATTGTTGTCCATTTATCTGTCACTCTAAACAATCACAAAATAAATCTGTGTGTTACATATACAAACACAGCTATGTAAATTTTTTTTAAACATTCTTTATTTTACTTTATTGTCAACAGTACTAAACAACAAACAAAATACAATAACAACACTGGAATATTAGGGGAAGGTACAACAAACAATAACCAGTATGATACGCCTCGTATAAGCAACAAAGGACAGTTGCGGTGAAAATAAATATAGCATGACAAATTAACAGTTCAATGTACATATAAGGAAACATCTCCGCATAGTGATTAGTCACCTGAGGAAAATACAAAATATAACAGCAGTACCGATCAATAGAAAAAAAGAAAAAATAAAGTAAATAAATAACTAATAAGAATAGAGATAACCCGCCCTACTTTAAAAGAGTCAGGTAGTTATGTCAATTTTTATATAGGAGGTATTGGTGGGTGCGCATACATCTTTGACGTAAAATATATACGATATACATTTTCATCAAACTTCACCATGGTTTATATTTATCTCATGCCACATCCCTGATTAAAACATTTTCAAAAAACACATAGATAAATACAATGTTTTAGCTTTAATTCCAGTTTTAATGCCCCAAGCCTAAGCATGCCTAATGCTTGAAGGCATAAAAATGAGGATTTGAGGTCCACCAAAGAAATAAGTATTAAGAGTGTTTTTATTTTTTGGCTTGGATAAGGTAGGTAGTCAGCCCTTCCAGGAAGTAAAAATTTTCCTTTCATACTGATATAAAACAAGATCAAAGTTCTGAGGACTATGTGCATGCAAGGTACACTTTAGTGGTCTTATAAAACAAGATTACTGTAGATAAAGTCTAATATATTTAGTACAGGTAACTTTTGGGCATATGGAGCCTTATACATTAATGTTGCAGTGACTATTACAGTGTGATCCACTTGATAAGGGCATTCCATTTATATCGAACATGCCATAAACTTAGCATTTGAAACCCTTTACTTTCACATAAGGATCCTGACTTTTTAGGGGTGGCCTGAAACATTTCTGCTGTTAAGAGAATAGTGAACTGAGATACAAGTAGACTGATATATAACACTGGTCAACAAACATTTTCTTGCCAAACAGATTAAATTCATTTTAGGTTATGTTAGATACACAGATTCCAAATATGGTATTGGTTTGCAGGATTGACTCTAGTTTTTGAAATAATGACCTCAATAACAACCTCATAGAAAAAGAATGAAACAGAAAAATTAGGCAAAATTAAACTAGATATGCCTACGTATACAAAAATTACTTTTTAAAATATTTATTGTCAATTTATATTCATTAAATTTACAGAACCAATCACAAAGAAGTCATTGAAAAAGTCTGTATGATTTCCTTGTATGCTGATGATCAGGACCATCACGTTGAAGGCTCCAGCAGTAGTCTGTCATCATGTGTCTGTCCCATCTGCCCTGATACCTTTCTTCTATCACCTTTATATCTTGATGGAACCTCTCCCCTTGTTCCTCACTGAAATCCCCAAGGTTTTCTGGAAATGTTTGCAAATGGCTATGGAGATAGTGTACCTTATGCTTATAGTAGCACCCAAATATTCAAGTTTAAGAGCAAGTTTTGTACCAGTTCTTCATAATTTTGTGCTTTATGGTTACCCAACAAGTTCTTAACAACCATGACAGGCAGAGGCTCCAGTATCAGTCATGTAACTTGTGAAATTTAAATAATTTATCAGTTTCCAAATCTGGGGTCCATCAAAGATTAATTTTTTCTTAATCCAGGGAAGAATCTACAAATATATTTAAAACAATCACCGTCCTTGTTCAGAGGTCTAACAAATTGCTTAATGATCCCAACTTTATGTGTAGTGGAGGGAGAATGATTTTTTCTTTGTCAACCATTGGCTCGTTAATGATAATCGCTGCACCTTCATGTTTTCCCATGGAGGCCATGTCACTTTTTCCAGTGATCCTGCTTTGCTCTACTATCCCACAAGCTGATGAGACAGGGGCACTTTGTGTATCCACTTTTCTGTCCAAGTACGAAGTTCGTGTTTTTTAAATTAACACATATGGGCCATTGGTGTTTATGATAGCAAAGCTTTTGTAAGACCATTAGGATATTTTCATATTCTTCTTTAAGTTTTGTTGAGTGACCAACTGGAATTGATGCATAGCAGTTGCCACTATGCAGTAAAACAGATTTCAAACTTCAAGTGGAACCGTCCATGAAAAGCTGCCATTCTTCTGCTCGGTATTCTGGTACTCCCATATGGGCTATAGTAGACCAGGGATGTTACAACAGTACACAAAGTCTCCATCTTCACTGAAATTTGGTAGGAGTGTCACCTCTCTTGTCCTATAAACCGTTATTTTAACTTCCGGTCTCAGACAGTTCTTTTCTTTTGCTTGTTTTGACAGACTTGGGTCACATATTAAATCATTGAGCTCTTCTTGGGAGAACTGCTGGTTTGATGAAACACTTCCTTCATATTCACTTCCACTGCTATCTCCTGGATTACACTCCAAACCCTGTATATCCTGCATGTCAGATACAGGAATATCAGGGAGTGTACTGAACACTGGTATGGGAACATCAGCACCATGCGGCATAGGTTGTCTGATTCCAAATCAGGGTACTCCCACTTGTTTTTCTTGTAACGATTGAAAACTTTTACATTCACAGCACAAAAATAACAATCATTTTGATGATTTTACCATAGGTACACCAAATTTCAATCTTTTCAGTTTTCCATTTATCCACTGGCGTAGACACTCTACACAAGTTTTATTACCATATGGGGAGCACAATACTTATCTTGGTCCCCCAGATTAATACCAAAATATGCAAGATATGCTTGTTTCACAAATTCTGTAATGTTTCTTTTTTGTTTTTGCTGAGAATATTCACCACAAATGTAGCAAAATACATTAGGGTCATTTAAACAACTTCTTGAAGAACTTCAACTTCTTGAAGAATAAAGATTGGTAATAATATGCTGTTTTAACATTTGTTGGTAAAATCGTCTATTCCGATTCCTGTATCACAAGAGTCACAAAAAGAAAAATCATTGACAAGTTAAAAAATGTTTTTGTTTTGTTGAGCTGTGTAATGAATGTAATATATTAATAGCAGCACTATTGAAGACATTTATCAAGCAAATTATAAACATTTCTATGGATGCAATTGTGGCTGCCTTTCAAAGGTTGTTGTGACTGTGTATTCTGTTTTTGTGGCCCTTGTGCATGGATAACTAGAAAGGCAATTACGATATATTTTCACAAGGCTGATATTTCGACAAGAATGGGACACATTTTTACTTTCAACAAATCCATAATTAAGAAGTCAGGCTTAGTTTTCATCCTGTTGCAGTGCTACTTAGATCAGCTGAGGGGGGAATTTAAGACTCAGTGTATAGAACCATGTAGTAAATCTGCTCTACAATCTGTCTTATTGCTCCTATTTAGCATTTCCTTGCTGAGCAACAAAATCGATAAATGTCCCCCTATGTATTGAGGTTGAATGCCTAACAAACAAGGACACACGACAGCTACCAATTTTCTGAAAATGCTGGAAATACTTTTATATAATTTGTATTAAGTGCTTATACCTCCGTTTTTTACCCTTCTATATGTAATATTATGTTTAGCAGATCAATGGATATTTTATGTATCTCTAATTCTGAACTTTCTTTCTGTGTTGGTTCTTACATTTTTTGCTGCCATCCTAACCTAGTGATTTAAGGACATTCTAAGTCATTAAATGGAGTAAGTCTGCAGATTAAAAGTTCAGCCTTCCCTTTGATTTTCCCGATCTGTACTTGGTTCATTCAGTGAAAACCAGGAAAGTTCATTTTCAGAAAGTGTTTAGCAGCCACATCCTTTATGTTTTTCTCATCAAAGGTTTCTTTTAACTTGTATATGAGATGTTTTAACAGGTTTATTTTATTTCAAGAAATATGTTATACCTATTAAAGGATAATATTACAATTTAAAGATATATGTGATTGAATACACATGATGTTTTATCACTGTGAAGGTTCAGGGACACCATAAATAGTTGTACTAAAGGATAAATATATTACCAACTTATTCATTTAACTCAGCCTTTTTCCTATCTTGTTTTGTCTTGAAGACTAGCTGTCTTCAAATAAACCTGTACTTGCTGGTTTCTTTCTGCAAATACTAGTTTCTTGGCTGTTATAATCATGGCATGAACTGATTCGCTGACCTGGAACTTGTGTACAGACTGCTCATGCAGATAAATAGAATGACAGCCCAAAATCTACCATTTTTAGAAGGGGGTCAGGAATGGCACTACCCATGTTTTTTGGGGGGCAGGTTTTCTTTTAGAAGTTGACTGTCATTTTTTAATGAATATGGAGTAGGGTAATCAATCATCAAATGAGGTTTCTTAAAATATTACAAAAATGTGATTAAAAAAAAAAAAACTGCATAAATTAGTCATTTGGTAAAGAAATTGCATGACAGGTTGTAAAAATGCAATTTAAAAAGAAAATGTACTGAAAATAGCATTTAATATGTCACTGACATTTTAAAACAGTACTGTAGCCCTAAAAGGGGTTACTATGCTGAAATGGCATGTCAATTATCATTTGTTTTTCTAAAAACCATTCCACATGACTTTAATATTTGCATATTGCTCTTACTGAACTTATTTTTACATTATTTTAAATGTTAAAGTATTATCTGTTTTTTTTTTTAATTTATAAACATAATTTCCTCCTAGTGACTAGTGCCAGGTGACTCAGGAGGATAGGCTATGCACAGTCTGTGAGCTGGAAAAAGGTCTCCCCAAAGACAGAGCCAGGATGCAAACTTTTGCATTTTGTTGCCATGACATTGATCCCCTGAAGGGGTAAATCCTGGAAGTTTTGTTTGAATTGAAGTCTTTTGTACAAGTGTCCTAAATACCTAATTGCAGTGAGTGTGTTTATAATCTAATT